>NC_077227.1:555674766-555990599 GCF_027887165.1 Monodelphis domestica | reverse complement strand
CCGTGCTGTTTATAGAAAAGTTCGAAAGCATTACTCTGCTTTTAGAAGACTATTACCTACAGATTTCTTCATTATTAAAACAACACTGTAATAGAAACTTTTTTCATCAGTCTCTTCTCCTTCCTCAAATTCAGTTCCACAACTTAACAGAAATTACTTGAAGTCTAGTTTCTCTTGGACACAGATTTTTTTTTTTCACTAATAGTAAAGTAGTTATCTAGTAAATAAAAAAAAAAACAATATGGCTTTTAGTGCTACCAGGACTACTAACCAGACAAATGGCCATAGACAAGACCAACATAAAATGTATGACAGGCATTGAACATTGATCATACCCTGTGTTTGGTTTTTTTTCTCCTGTCTGAAAGAGACTAAAACCATCCACTGTAACACATTCTGTTATACTCCCAGCTAGATGTTGCTTCCCAGCTACTGTCCATCTCACCTAACCCATTTTTTTGTTTTAGCTTTAGATAAGTCACCCTTATCTGGATTGGAGGAAATATTTACCTTATTTACCTCTTCAGGGAACTGAGTTAAAAAATGAGAACAGGGGGCAGCTAAGTGCCTGAGTGGTTTGAGAGCCAGGCCCAGAGATAGGAGGTCCTAGGTTCAAAATCTGGCCTCAGACACTTCTGAGCTATGTGACCTTTTTTAATATAATATATTATTTCATATATTTGCCAGTCTTTGAAAAACACTAAGCATCACCTAGGAGACCAAACTATCTTAAATTAAACTTCCTATATACGTGTCAAATGTTTATGTATTTCCATTAAAAAAAAGCTTTCTTTTATAAAGGTGCTTATAAATGCTAAATTGTCACCTTTCTGAATTTTTAAAACCCTGCTAATTGGCTAATTTTGTTATATTATGGATAATCTCTTAAATTTTGTTTATAAGGAATTCAAAATCTATGGAGGAATCTGATAATAAATGTCTAACTTGCAGAAATTTAGAAGAACAATAAAACATTCTCCTAAGGTGAAAAAAGAATATGGAGGATAATTTGACTCAGATTGCCCAAGATTCCAGTTATAGTACCAAGTAAAGAGAAAGTCTCTAGATATCTGGACTGAAAATTACTTACACTGTCTGTTAATGTTAAGTGGCACTAATGATACTAATATAAACATAGGCAAACAATTGTCAGTGTGCAAATGGTTTGCTTTTCTGACATCTGAGTGGCTTTGATTAAACAAATGTTGAATAATACAGATTCTCAGAAATTTGTAGCAATTATACATTATTTCTTATATTGTATTTTGATGTTTTAGAAAATGTTTGTTATTAATCAGTGCATAAATGTATATGCCATATACCAAAGTAAAGTCAAAGTGGTAACATGATTTAGAATATTACTTAGAATATTATTGTTCCATAAGAAATGGCAAACAGGATGATCACAAAAAACCGTGAAAGACTTCTATGAAATGATGCAGCATGAAGTGAGCAGAATCAGTAGAACATATAACACAGTAACAGCAATAAATATACAATTATGGTCAGTGGATGACTTAACTGTTACCAGCAATCCAAGGATCCAGGGCAGCTTCAAGGGATTCATGATTAAAAAGGCTACCTACTAGCATAGAAGGAACTAATGGGAAACCTTGATACAGATTGAAGTATACCATTCTTCACTTTGTTTCCTCCATGAATTTTTTTCTAGTAAAATCCATATGCGTCTTCTTTCATAACATGATAAACATGGGATTTTGTATTGCATGGTAGTACATGTTGTAAGGATGATATTAGAAAATAAGTATTGTTTTATTAGTTTAGAGATAAGAAGTGGCTGGCTTGAGAAAAGAGCTGGAGTTTGAAGCAGAACTGAGAGAGCATGTTAATTTCATTTTTCAATGTCAATTACTTGCTCTGACAGTTGGGAGTTGCTGCCTGGGAGTTGGCAGAGACACAGACTCAGAGACTCTCTCTGGGCTGGAGGAGGTAACATCTTTGCCTCTCTCTCTGTCCGAGGGGAAAATCTGAAGGAGCTCGGTGTTTTCCTTTCCCAACTTGGGAAACACTATTGACTATCTATTGTGGTTTTATAGATTGTTTAACTCTGACAAGACCAAAGAAAAACCTGGTCTTTGGTCCTAATTGAATTCTTGTTGAAATTCAACCAGCTAACCTTTGCTGTTTTATAATTTGAAGGCAAAGTTAACATTTATAAGGATAATAGCAGTAGTTTTTATTTAGATAGTATAAATTTGGGTTATTCAGATCAGGGAGGATTAGGAGCCTGTGAAACACAGGAGAAATGATTCCTTGCAAAACCTGGGAGTTTATTTGGGTGGATTTAAAATCCCTTAGAATTATAAATCCTTTATTTATCTTTATATATTTCAATAGATACTTTCATTTTATAATAAGAGTCTCTTTAGCGTCCTTGCACCTGGCCCGGCCCTGAAGGGAAGTTCACATTTGAGCTTCACTTCATCACTGAGGATACTTTTGATTACCTCTATCAAAAGTATCCAAAAGTATCTGAACAGTTTGAACCTGATTGGCGAGTTAAACATTTTTTAAAAGTTTTGAACCTGTATTGAAACAGTTTTTCCATCTAAATATTTTATTTTATAGCTTACAAATTTATTTTTACAGTTTGGCAAGCTAAATAGGACATGTACAACTATATCATATTATCTGCCTTCTTAAGGAGGAGGTAGGAAGATGGATCATAAAATGTTAGAAATTAATTATTAAAATTGTTAGATATGTGTAATCTGGGGAAAATATTAAAAATAAAATCAATTACCCATAAAAATGCACAGATGTAACTATGATTTATAGTAGATCATTTTCACAAATTTGCATATGTTCATAAGTAGAATTATAAATGCATATAGAACAAATGGGGAGAAGTGCAAGGAAATAGAAGTTCATTCCTCAATATCACTTTCATAAAGGATATTCATAGTACTTCTTTGTTTTTGTGATATTCTTGCAAAGGAAGAAACCAAGCTAGCCCTTCAAAAATTAATAATTATCAATACTTTTGTGGCATACTTTAGTAACATAAGACTTTTAACATCTGAATCCTTAAAACATTTTCCCCTCATACAGATAACAGAATGGAGGATACCAAATGTTATAAGTCTGGAGATCTCAGTCTTTTATCACATTGCTGAGATTCTGTATGCATTCTTATTAGGAATTTTTCCTAATAATTTTTCCTAATCATGATTTAAATAATCATGCTATGTCTCTCAACTGGTTAAAAAAAACATTAAATGGAATCATACTTCATACTTTTTTTGAGATATGGTCTCAAAAGCCACTTGACTAAGCATAGTTGTGGTGGTGGTTATTATGTCTGACTTTTATTTACCCCATTGGGGGTTTTCTTGGCAAAGATACTAGAATAGTTTGCCATTTCCTTCTCTAGCTCATTTTACAGATGAAGAAATTGAGGCAAACATGAAGTGACTTGCCAAGAATCCCAAAGCTAGTAAGTATCTGAGACCATATTTTAATTCAGGAAGACAAGTTTTCCTGACTCTGAGCCCAGCACTGTGCCACCTAGCTGCCTATAGGCACAGAGTAAATGTGAAATATCAGGTATATAGAATTTACTTATCACTGTGACTAGTTAACATTTATATGGTACTTTAATATTTATGGATTTATAAATGTAATTTTGTTTCATCCAATCCTTAAAGTAACCCTGTGAGGTAGGTACTATTATTAATCCTAATTTTCTTGGTGAGAAAACTGAGGGAAAGAAAGATTAAGGATCACACAGCAAAAGTCAGGGTTCAAACTCAGGTTTTCCTAACTATAAGTGTAGAACTCTAGCCACCATACCACCTCTTATCCATGTTTTAAAAGATGTAACACTAGAAACATAATACAAATCTCTTGTCCTGAATTACAATCAATAATATAAAAAGACAACTTGATTTTCTGAAATTGTCACTATGAACCAGCATTTATTTGGTAAAGGTGACCATTTGAGACTGTCCAGTATCTCTTCAACTTCCAAGTAGTTGACCACCCTGCAGTAGAGGGTGAGTTTCTGGGCTTTTTCCACCAGATGGCTCTCATCTTCTAGCTTGATTCCATCAAGGGCAATTCTGGCGACATATATCTCAGAAAAGAAATCCTGCAATCATAGAATGGTAAAGTTGGAAAGGACCTTAAAGACTATCTGCTCTAATCTAATTTCCCAAATGAGTAAATTGAGTCCCAGAAAGTGAAGGTGACTTGCCTAAATCATACCACTAGAAGATGACTGAGCTGGGACTCAGGTCTCCAAGTTCAGTGAGGTTTCTTTCCTCTTCTATCCTATAGAATATTATCTTTCTCACTCTGTTCTTGGGAATGTTATTTTATAAAAATATGTTTTATTGGAGTAAATAAGTGAATGGATAATGTTGACTGAATAGCTTGAGTAAAATCATTGATATCCTAATAGATCGATCCCCTTTAAACATCTAAGGAAACTCAGATTACATGTGCTACTTCACCAGAAGCTGAGTAGGAAAAAGGGACCTTTGACAAAGAAACATCTTTTCACTGACTTCAAGCAAACAGTAATGATAATCAGTAGATGTAAAATGGATCAAATATACCTGAATTTTTTTGCTTCTAACAAGGGCAATCAATTTATATCCATAGAGAAAAAAAATATAAAACAAAGCAATTTTGTCTTTTGATTTGAGGAACATTTGAAGTGATTTTTTAAATGTATCCATAGAATTGTAGAATCTCCCAAATTTTTCATAGCATCATAAGATAATTAACAATCCAATACTATAATTTTTTATGTGAGAATGAGGTCAAATGTGCCATTTCTCTAAATTTGATTCAGTAGGCTTTACCTATTTACTTTGAATGTTTGAATCCACAATTAGTTTGGGTGTAAAAAAATAGTCTTCCTAGAAACTATATCATAACTGGGCTTTTGCCTTGAAATAGCAGGAAGTAGGAAAGGGTCCTGACTTAAGCTGAGCAAGGAAGTAACTTAAGAATGAGTCAAAAATTGTTATCAAGGAGATCTAGAAGTGGGGAAGATCTAGAAGTCAGTGAATAAAAGGATATCGGAGAATAGGACATAAGAACAGAGAGTTGGTCTCATGTTCAAGTGGTATCCATGCCCCTCATCATCTGCTCCTATGTCAGAGAGCCAGGCAAAAACCTACAAAGATGGATAAATTAGTAGTAGTCTCTCGGAAGCCGAGAATGACATTCAAAGATACTTGTGTATGAAAGAGATTTAAGTGAAAAAGTCGATGCACAGAGACAGTCCCACTCTCTCGGCATTGGAAGCCTGGGTCCAGTGGCATGAAAAGTCGTTACACCTGGAGACTTCCTCTGCTGCATTGGATGGCCGTGTTGTTTTTTGTGCTCCAACAAGCCCTGAGAACTCCACAGTGCTTTGCTGCGTCGCCATCTCAGCCGTTAAACCTTCTTGTCAGTTTCTTCCGCCTGCTCCGCCGAAGCAGTCTTCACATGCTGGGTGAGCAAAGCCCTAGTTCACCAGGGGTCTGCGATGACCCGATGGCTACCCTCACAAGGTTAAGCCGGCCTGTCGAAGCCCTTGCCCCGGATGTGGCCGCTGCCACATGCTAGCAGCTACTGGGAGCCACAAATGAGAGCTGGGTGTCAGGTGGGGGTCAGAGGCTGGAGAGCTTCCCTAGGAGGGCACAACAAGCCCTCCATACCAAGGTGCTACCCCTCCTGAACACCCCATACACCCCGGATAAATTACATTAATTTATAGACCACATCTGTTGCCTCTCAAATTTAATCTATAAACTTGAATATTTAACATTATCCATTTGTTGGAGACAACACATTTTTAAGAGAGAAAAATATTTGGTTAATTGCCTATATTATTAGTATGCATTTTCAAAAAAAGTTTTTAAAATTGTTTATACTTATAAGATATAATTCTTCAAAATGTTATTTATACCAGAACTAATTTTGAGTTTCCTTCAAAGAAATAATATCTAAATATCCAATTATGTAGTAGTCTCTCGGTAACCGAGGATGACGATTGACTTTGTGCATTTTTGTGCACAAAGACACTTGTGCATGAAGATTTAAGTGGAAAAGTCTATGCACAGACACAGTCCCACTCTCTCGGCCCATTGGCATGAAAAGTCGTTACACCTGGAGACTTCCTCTGCTGCATTGGATGGCCGTGTTGTCTTTTGTGCTCCAACATGCCCTAAGCACTCCACAGTGCTTTGCTGCATCACCATCTCAGCCCTTGAACCTTCTTGTTGGTTTCTTCCACCTGTTCCGCCGAAGCAGTCTTCACATGCTGGGTGAGCAAAGCCCTGGTTCACCAGGGGTCGATGACCCGATGGCTACCCTCACAAGGTTTAGCCGGCCTGTCAAAGCCATTGCCCAGGGTGTGGCCGCTGCCGCATGCTAGCAGCTACTAGGAGCCACAAGTGAGAGCTGGGTGTCAGGTGAGGGTCAGTGGCTGGAGAGCTTAAGTTGCTCAACTATAAGAGAATAAGAAATGAAGAAATGTGGATTGAGAGTCAAAGAGCAAATGTTTTTTTTTTAAGTGCTTCAGGTAATGAAACGTTCTTAAAATTAATTAGTTCCATCAGAAATCTATTCTCAGGAGCAACCTACTGCAATATTATAATTAGACAGTTAGTGAGATGGTAATTCAGATTCATCCTAATTATGCCTAATTATTAATCAAGAAAGCTAACAAGAATGACAAACCTAGTTGCATTTTAATAAATCTATGAGTTCATATATTGTACCATACTCAAATATGTGCCATATTTAAGTGTTCACCAGCAATCTTGACAGTAGAAGAACTCAAAACATTTTCCAGGTTGTAGGAGGGGTTCCCCTAAAACCCTAGGCTTCAATCTACATTTTGAGCAAAATGACAAAACTGATATATACCTAAAAGTAATCAGTAGTTTTGTCATGATTATTTAAGATCGAGATTGGTCATTATAACTAATCAATTTTGCTATTTATAGTGGCTTCATTTACATTATCTCAGGCTTTATATATCTTGTTTTTCTGATTCTGCTTTGCTTGATCTGCCTTGTTCCATTTTAATTTGATTGTATTTTTAGTTTTATCAATTATTAAGAATTTTAAAATTGAGCCATTACTTCCTCTCCTGAACAAATTTAAAAGTAAAGTTCTTTGCATAGTTGCATAGTTAGACAAAACAAATCCAAACATCAACCTTATCCAAAAATATTTTATCTCTAAGGCATGTAGGTGGCTCAGTGAATTGAGAGCCAGGGCAGGAGTTCCTAGATTGAAATCTGGCTTCCTGCCCTTTGTGACACTGGGCAAGCCACTTAACAGCTATTGCCTAGACTTAACCACTTTTCTGCCTTAGAACCAATACACAGTATTGATTCTAAGATAGAAGATAAGAGATTTTAAAAAATGTTTCTCTCTTTATATATTTTAAAATCATAATTTCTGTTAGAAGATGAGTGATATGTTTCAACTCCATCCTTTTGGACTAATTTATCATCATGTTGATTAGTTCTAAAGTCTTTCTAATATATATATATATATATATGTATATACATATATGTATACATATATAATATCATTATATAAATTGTACTAGTTCTGCTCACTTCACCCTGCATTTTTATAATTTATTTTTTGCCAATTACACGTAATAACAAATTTACACATAAGTTTTCTGAATTTATATGGTCCAAATTGTCTCCCTCCCTTCTTCCTTTCCCCTATCCTGGAGCTGGCAAGCAATTCAATCTGAATTACTCATGTATTATCATACAAAGCATATTTGGGGATTGTTTATTTTTGTAAGTGAATAATCTTATAAAACCTAAAACATATACCCAAATGAACAAGTGAGAAATCATATGCTTTCCTCTGCATTCCTAATCCAAAAGTTCTTTCTCCGAAGGTGGATGGCATTCTTTTTTCAATTCCCTCAGAATTGTTCTGGATCATTGTATTGCTGATAGTAGCTAAGTCACATTTGATCATTCCATAATATTGCTGTTACTGTATATAATAATCTCCTAGTTCTGCTTGTTTCACTCTGTATCAGTTCACATAGGTGTTTCCAACTCTTTTTGAAATCATCCTGTTTCTCATTCCTTAGAGTAGCACAATAGTATTCTATCACTATCATATACCATAATTTGTTCAGCCATTCCCAAAATGAGAGACAGACTGGTCCTTTCCCATTTTTTTTATCTCTTTGGAATACAGATCTAGGGTGGTATTACTAGGTCAAAGGTAATGCATCATTTTATAGCCCTTTGGACATAATTCCAAATTGCCCTCCAGATTCATTCTGCATTCTTAATTCATATAAATCTTTTCTATGACACAATAATATTCCATTAAATTTATATAACAAAATTTGTTTAGCCATTCTCTGAAAAGACTTACTTTCCATTTTGGGGTTACTAAGAAAATAACTGATATAAATATTTTTGTATAATTTCCTTTGTAATGCTAGGTCAAAGAATATGGACAATTTGGTAACTTTCTGAGCATAATTCCTTTTTCATTTTCCAGAGTGGCTAGATCATTTTGTATTTCCACCAGCAGTGTAGTAGTATACAGTTTCATGATATAGGAGCTTTTTTTTTTTTAAATCACAGCTCCTCCCATGTTTGTCATTTTCTTCTCTTGTCATATTTGTCAATCTGAACTGTTTGAAGTAAAATCTCAAAGTTGCTTCAATTTCAATTTCTCTACTATTATCTGAAGTGTTTTTTTTTTTACATAGTTGTTGATAGTTTATGTTTTTTCCTCTAAAAACTGCTTATTAAGTGTCCTTTGGCTACTTATCTGTTATTTATTTATTTTTAATATCAAACCCTTATCCTGTAATCAAAAAAAAATTTGATACAAAGATTTTTTTCCTGCTTATCTTCTTCCTTTCTTGTACATTAAAGTTGTCTGCAGAAGCTTTGTAGTTTCAAGTAATCCAGTTAACAATTTTTATCTTTTAATTGCCTCTACCCCTTGTTTGATTAGGAATGCATCTCTTACCCATAACTGTGAGAGGCATATGATCTCTTTCTCTTCAAAATTTTTTTATTCTTCTTGGATCTTTTATATTAAAGTCACATATAAACCATATGTAAAGTGTTGATCTAAGCCTAATTTCTGCCAGATTGCTTTCCAGGTTTTCCAACAGTTTTAATCAAATAGAAAGTTTTTCCCTGGTGAGAAGATTGAACTGCTCCCATATCATTTTCTTAGTTACTCTAGTTTCTTAGTTTCTCTAGTTACATTTATTCGGTTTGTCCTGTAAACTGCTTTTGCTCTGTTATTGCTTAAGTTGTGGGATTTTGTTTCTGGACTTCTTTTAGAGATTCAATTGGTCTATAATAGGCTAAGTTTAAAAATCCAGCTCTCTTGCTAATCATTGATCTATTCTTGCCTCAATGGATTTATATAACCTGGGGGAATGCCTATGAACACAAGGAAGCTGGGTTTAATATCTTCATACTACCAAGCTATCCTTCAGGGATATCTAGTTTGTTATCTTACACCTGTACAAAAATAATGAGTACTTCTTAGGGATGGGGGAAAAGACAGGATTGTCATTAGCCTCTTTAACAAAATCATAAACAATTTTGTTGTTTACTTTGCATTAGTTTTGCAACCAGTCATGTGTCCTCAAACCTTTGATATAAGCTACCTTGGTCTAAATTCTCCCAAACTTGTAAAAGGGTCTGTCCTTTTGATCAGAGCCTTTAACATAAATGGAGGCAAGTCATTGACCCATTTCTTGACAGGTAGCTGGTTCCCGCTAATAATGTTATCTTGCTTGGAAAATTGCCCCTGTTTATCCTTTCATTAAATTTCAGTCATGATACTAGGTATAATTTATGTTCCCCACTTTGTCAAACAGTGGTTTAGTGAGTTTTATTGATTCTGAAACTCCTTGTCCAAATCTGTACCATCAATCTTTAACCAATATGAGCTACCAACTGATTTTGATGATTGCTGCTTTATAATATAGTCCTAGGTCTGGAAGTGTAATTCCCTCTTCATTCTTACTGCTTTTCATCATTTTCCTTGCAATTCTTGACCTTTTGTTTTTCCAAATGAATTTTGTTATTATTTTATCAATCTCTGTAAAATATTCTCTTAATAATTTGATTGGTAGAGCATTAAAAATATAAATTAATTTTGATGGTACTGACATGTTTTTATTGGCATGGACAAGCCAAGAGCTCTGAATATTCCACTAGCGAATTAGGTTGTATTTAATTCTTTAAGGATTAAATCATTTTGTAATTGAATCTATATAAGTCTTTTGTGTGCTTAAGGAGGTTGATCTCTTGATATTTTATGCACAGTTATTTGAAGAGGAATTTTCCTTTCTATTATTGCTTGTGGCTTATAAAAATGCTGTTGATTTTGGAGATTTATTTTGGAGTCTGCAACTCTTCTGAAGCTGTTATTTGTCTCAGTATCTTTGCTGATTCCCAAAGGTTTTCCCAAGTAAACTACCATATCAACAAACAGGGATTTATCTCCTCCTTACCTATCTTAATTCCTTTAGTTCCTTTCTCTTACCTTATTACTATTACTAGCATTTCCAGAACTTTATAATGGGGGAAGTAGATTCCAATCATTTAATAGCATATGATACACAAGACATTTCTGCTGCCCTCTTTACCTTAATAATACACCTTGTAAGTTATCAGATGCAAGGATATTTTCCCCCATCTTTATCCTTTTTTTCCTGTTTCCAAAATACTCTGACAGATAAATTTAGAAAAACAAGTAAGTACTTAACAGGGTTTTTAATCCCCACTGACTATCTTTTTAATCTTCCATTATGGGGATATAAATGTGATGTTGGTAAGTACCTATAACTTTGTATTCTTTCTGCTATCTGAGGTGGTTAAATATTTAATTTGAATCACAGGTCACTATTAATCAGAAATTTCATTACCAATTTATAAATCAAAATTAAAACTAGAAGTGTGATAAACTCAATTATGGTCTTCATTTTATCAAAATAACTTTATTAGATATTCTGTACATAGACTCACTTGTTTTATTAAATTATTTAATCCCATTAGATCTCATTCACTTGGTCATTTTATGCATATGCTTTTAATCATTGTGTCTTTGAAGAAATGAAATATATTTGGTTAACCTGTATGAAAAATGGCATTACAATAACTTGTAAATGACAACTGAATTGCTATGTAGTAGTAAAAACTAACTTCTGTTTTAATGTATGTAAGCTGAGTATTTTATGAGAGAATCTTTTTAACTAAAGTGTTATTATGTAACTTATCATTTGAGCATGAACATATGCACACTATAATTACTAAAATGATTGGATTGAACTGGAGACAGTAAAAACAAAATGTCTGCAACCAAAACTGTGACAATTGTCAAATATAAAAATCTGTGATAAATCTATAAACTCCACTTTCCCTTCAATATAGCAAAGATTTTTACATAGATGTTCCTTTAGGCTGATATGAAGTTTAAAAAAAACAGTCTCAGTTTTTAAGCTAAATAGACATACAACTAATTATGTATGGCCCAGCTACAAAAATTTCTTAACTTAAAAAAATCTTCTTGGGAGCAGCCAGGTAGCTCAGTGGATTGAGAGCCTAGAGAGACCTAGAGGCTGGAGGTCCTAGGTTCAAATCTGGCCTCAGACACTTCCCAGTTGTGTGACTTTGGGCAAGTTGCTTGACTCCCATTGCCTAGCCCTTACCATTCTTCTGCCTTGGAACCACTACACAGTATTGATTCCAAGATGGAAGGTAAGGGTTTGTTTGTTTTTTAAATCTTATATAGTTATATAGTTATAAAGCTGGAATACAGACAACATGAACCCATTTAAGACAAATAGTCTGAATTAAAATAATCTAATAAAAATAATCTGAATTACTGATAAATAGTATTTACTATTTTTTCCAAAACCTAACCATCTTTTAAGATTAAATAAGAAATCATATCCAAACATCTTTTTTTCTATTTTAAATATTTTATTTTTCCTAATTACATATAAAAACAATTTTAACATTATTTAAAAATTTTTAAGTTTAAAATTTCTCCCTTCCTTCATCCTTCCTTCCCTCCTCTACCACTTTATTGAGAAGGCATGCAATTGAAAATGGTTTTATATATGTGTGTGTGTGTGCATTCATGTAAAACATTTCCATATTAAAGCATGTAAAAGAAAACATAAGCCAAAAAAAGAAAATCAATATAAATAAATGTTGGGATTTTTTTAAGTGTGCTTTGATCTACATTCAGTCTCCAGGAGTTCTCTCTCTAGAAGTGGGGATAGCATTATTCATCCTTTGGGATTGTCTTGGATCATTCTTTTGCTATGAAGCCAAGTCATGCACAGTTAATCATCTCATAGCTTACTATTATTATGTACACTGTCCTCCTTGTTCTGCTCACTTTATCTTGCATCAATTCATGTAAACTTTTCCAATTTTTTTAAAGCATTCTGGTTATAATTTTTATAATATAATAGCATTCTATCACAGTCATATATCAGAACTTTTTCAGCCATTCCCCAATTGTTGGACATCCCTTCAAATTCTAAATTCTTTGCCACCATAAAAAAAGCTACCATAAATATTTTTGTAAATATAAATCCTTTTTCCTTTAAATCTCTTTGGGGTATAGACCTAGTAGTGGCATTGCAGTATCAAAGAGTGTGTACAGTTTTACAATCCTTTGGGCATATTTCCAAATTTCTCTCCAGAATGGTTGGATCAGTTCATGATACCTCCAACAGTGTCACAGTTTTTCCCCTAATCCTCTCCAATATTTGTCATTCTCATTTTCTGTCATATTAGCCAAACTGATAGGTGTTTGATAGTACTTCAGCTTTGTTTTAATTTGCATTTCTGTAATCCATAGTAATTTAAAGCAGTTTTTCATATATGACTATGGCTTTGATTTCTTTATCTGAAAACTGCCTTTGTGTTTATGTTTATGTCCTTCGACTATCAACTGAACAATGACTTGTATTCTTATAAAGTTGATTCAATTCTCTATATGTTTCAGAAATGCCTTTATCAGTGAAACTTGCTTTTAACTTTTTTCACAGTTATAATTGTGTATTTCCATATATTCTCTATTTTCCATTTATCCTTCTCTCTCTCCTTTCACCCTGTCCCTCTTCAAAAGAATTTTGATTCTTACTACTACCACCCCCAAACTTCCCTCCCTTCCATCACCTCCATTACCTTTCTTTTATCCTGTTTCATTCCTACTTCTTCATAGGGTAAAATATATTTTTCTACCCAACTGAATGTCTTTGTTATTCTCTGTTTGGGCCAGTTCTGATGAGAGTAAGATTCAAGTATTGCCTGTCACCACTCCCATTTTCCCCTCCACTATATAAACTCTTGCAACTCTTATATGAAATAATTTACCCCATTCTATTTCCTTCTGCCTTCTCTGAGAGTATCTCTCTTTTTCAAATCTTCATTTTATTAGATATCATTCCATCATAGTCAACTCATACCAACACCCTCTGTCTATGTATACTTCTAACTTCCCTAATAAGACAAAGGTCTTAGTAATTTCAAGTATCCTATATAGAAATGTAAACAGTTTAACCTAATGAACTCCTTATGTTTTCTCTTTCCTATTTACTGTTTTAAACCTCTATCAAGTCTCATATTTGAAAGTCCGGTTTTCTCTTCTCTTTTTTTTTTTTCAAGAAGCCCTCAATTTCATTAATACCCATTTTCCCCTGAAGGATTATATAGTAGGGTCACTGTATTTTCAGTTTAGCATTCTGAGGTTTCAGTTATCTATAAAACAGTGAACTACATAAACAATGGAGTTTCATTCTCAGCATCATTCTGTCTCCAGGAGAGGTGTCTTCTGCTTTCACTTTCACTTTTTTTTTTAGGATTTTCTGTGTGAGGGCTAGGAATATGATCCTAGGGGTTTGGAGCAGGTAGAGAGAACACATATATATGGGGTCAGCAAGCCTGACACTATCCACTGCACCACCTAGCTGCTACTGAAACAAAATTAGATTACAGTATTTAAATTAATGTAGCCCAAGAAGTTTGTTACAATCTTGTTTTACTCATTATTATTTCATTTTGATGCTTTTTACAGAAGAGAATCCTCAAGAGCCATCAAAGAGAAGAATTAAAAAGCGGAAACCAAAGAATATTTTGCAACATCCCCATAATGTCCATGTAGAGCAAACAAAATTTGAGGAGAATGAGAGTCATTTACAAGAAAAATTACAGCCACAGCATACAGATGGTCCACAAATAAGCAAAAATAAAAAAAGGAAACTGAAAAAGAAACAGCAAAAAGAAAGGAAGAGAGCAGCTGGCTTACTAACAAAAGCAACTGGCATCAGTTTTACATACCAGCCTGAGAGCAACAGTGAAGGAGAAGATTTTAAAGATACCAATGAAAAGGCAGATGGCATCCTAGACTTCTTGCAAGCAACACAAGAAATTTATTTCTCTGACAGTATGTTCTCTCCTAGTTCATCTTTAGAATAATGGTACTGGCTGGAATTTGGAAAAATTGGCAGTGTTATTTATATGTTTCTCCATAGAATATTCAAAATACATAATATAAAGACAAATTTAGGATACTTTAATTCTTCCCAACATATTTTACCTTGGCTTGAGATGTTCCTTTTTATTTTTTTTAATGCTTACCTTCCATCTTAGAATCAATACTGTGTGTTGGTTCCAAGGCAGAAGAATGGTAAAGGCTAGGCAATTGGGGGTTAAGTGACTTGCCCAGGGTCACACAGCTAGGAAATGTCTGAGGCCAGATTTGAACCTAGCACCTCCTGTCTCTAGGCCTGGCTCCCAATCCACTGAACTACCTAGCTTCCCCCTTTGAGATATTCCTAATGGATTAAATTGCAGTCAGTCTCATCAAGTTCTTAAGAAGTATCATATTTATGAAACAAATTAATAACTTTTTAAAGATATTAAGATAGATGGTCATTAACTATGCTTCTATATGAAAAGTAAATAGATTAGAGAATTTGGAAAATTTTTATTCCCCAAAATTCACTGGAAGTAAAAGTACTAATTGTTTATTTCTTTCTCTACCTACTTAATTTTTTTTTTAGCATTCCTTTATCAACCATTTGCGGTATGCAAAAGAGTATCTAATCTATAATAGGTAGGAGGTAAAAAGTAAAATTTTATTATTTTTAATACTAATGACAATGCCTTACATTTGCATTAGTCTTTAAATCCCTGCTTTTGGTGATGTTTTAAAAAGGTGGCCTTTAGGAGCCAATATGGGTTTGCAAAGAGAAAGATGTGCCAAATTAAATATATTTCTTTTTTTGATAATTATGAGAATGAGAGTATGTTATTAGAATGATATATCTTGATTAGAAGACCATCAGACTTAAATGATATCATTGTAGACAACATGAAGATTCAGAGATGAAATGGTAGACATTAGATAGATTTAGCACTTTAAACAACCAAACTGTTGGTCAATAAATAATTGTTATCCTAGAATGAGTCCCCCATGATTTATCCTAATTCAGCATTTTTATCAATATACCATAGAAGGCCTGTTTATCAAGTTTGTGTATTCTGTAAAACTGAGAATAATGCCTAAAGTTGATTGAAAAATTCAATGGATTTGCACTTTTCATATACATACATGCTCTAAGAGACTAATGAACTTAAATTTTTGTTTTTGGCACTAATGTGATTTGGCATATTTTACCCAGTAACTCACATGGGGCCTTCATTATAAACAGAAGCCTAAATTTATTAATTAAGCAAAATTAAAATATAAATGATTGCATCTGGGAAATAAACTAAGAGTCTAATATGCAAATTATTATTCATTAAAAATGAAAATTAACTCAGATAACTATTTTTCAAAAGTTACTCTTAAATTTTTCCTTTTCAAATCAACTAACAATATAGCTAAGCAGTATGCAAAAAAGGAAAACAGACAGAGAATGAGAGAAGAGATTCATGTGTATGCATAAATGTATATAGTTAAGCAAAAAAGAAGTTGATACTATAGCTTTTGAGGAACATATTTCTAGAATAACAACCTAGAGCAGTAACTGGATAACTTTCCTAGGATCTTATTGTACTGTCCTTGTTAGGTACATTAAAACTACTGGTAGACTATCTTTTTTTAACCATTATTTAATTTTGGGTAGGCATAGTGTTTTTCTGAGATTAATAACTCTATACTCTGTCTGATGTTTATGGTCTTAGCAGATCTGTTCTTAGAGAAGGATATTTTGTTACCCAGTCTTCAGAAGGATAGACCTTACTCAAAAGGAATAGAATAAGTTAAGTGGATGGAGATGAAGTATTTATATGATACTTTATATTAAGATATACACAAAGAAAGTAGGTAGGTGGCTCAGTGGATTGAAAGCCAGGCCTAGAGATGGGAGACCCTCAGTTCAAATCTAGTCTCAGACCCTTGCTAGCTGTGTGACCCTGGGTAATTCTTACTTGGAACCTATATACAGTATTGACTCTAAGACAGAAGGTAAAGGTTTAAAAAAAAAGATACATGAAAAATGATTGGTAAAGATCAATGAAACAAAAATGAAAGGGTTATTATCACTGTAGTAGATTATAGAAAGGGGGAAGTAGGCATGACAGATGAAGTGATAGAGAAATTCACTTCTTTCCTTGCCTTGACAATAATTTGCTTATTTATTCCCCAGAAGTAGAAGTATTGAATCAAGGCTGGATAGCCATTTGTTAGAGATATAGAAATGCTATTTGGATTGGGAGAAAGGTTGAATTAGATGACCTGAAAAGAACCTTCGTATTCTGTCAACTTGTAGATAAACTGTGTCATAAAATACTCAAGTTATTTTTAGAGAATTTCTTGAATTTTCTTTTAGTATTCTCTTCATTTAAAATTTTATTTAGCTTCCCCATCCAACAGGGTCTTTTTTACTATCAAAACATGTAGTAATTATATGAAGGTTTATCAGAGATATCAGATGAGAAGGAAACTTGAGGCCCAGAAAGATTACAGATAGTGCAGAGCTAGCATTCAAACCCAAGGCCTTTCGAGCCAAAGCCAACATTCTTTCATTGTAAATGAAGGTAATTGTTTCACTGTTGTTCTCTTTCCAATTTCTTTCCAGAAATGCTACAGGAATTGATAAGAGAATACTTGCTAGATTGAACTATAAAAAAGACATCTTAAAATAGGCTTTGAAATAAAATGTCCTTGCCTTATCACTTCTAGCCTCCTCCACATTCCTAGAGCCTACACACTTTCTCCTCCTTTCCTAGTGAGATGCAGTTGTCTGTAATGGTTGCATTCCTTTGGCAAACCACCAAAAAAGGAGAAAGTCTCAGTAGTGGTATATAGCTTGTCCATGGTGGTCCAGATGTGCACTTGAAAAACTAACTTTCCAACAAATGCCAGTGGCACATGTGCCTAAAGTTTTGTATTTTTTCTCAGCTGATAGCTGGAATCATATGCCTGGGAATAGCCAAGCTCCTTTCTGAAGCAGCAACCTGGAACAGAGGGAACTTCGTCTATTCTTAGGTGAGTAGATCTGGCTCTGCTGAGAAATGACATAGGTACACATTTCTCAGATTCTGTATTTTACAACTGATAGTTCAATTTCCAGAGTCATGATAGTCTCCTTCCAGAGTCATGATAGTCTCCCTCTCATTAACACCAACACATTTCACAGATATGGGCTTTTTCAGTTATCTTCCATAACAAGATAATGTGCTATATAAATTGACTGGTTTTGTTTTAATTTAACTTGCTTTAAAAACTCTAAACATATGAAAATAAAAACTTATAATTTAGATATAGGGTGAGTCTTCACATTGCAAAAAATTCTTTAGTTCTCAAAAAATTCAGCAAAAACTTTTTTTTAAAATAAAGTCAACTTACAATACCTTTAACTACTTAAGTATGTAGCATAAGTGTTATTTTGTCAATCATTAATTACTTCGCAGAAATTTATAAAGGCAACCATTCCATTTTTTGACACATAAATTATTAGGAAATTCTTCCTAATACCATAGTAAAAATGTATTCCCCTATAACTTCTATCTTCTGAAACAACACAATAAATTTACTCCCTCTTCCATAGACTCGTTGACTATTAGAGTTGGAAGTGATTTTTTTTGTCAGACACTCCTACCATTTGATTAGAGATGAAGATTTAATGGCCAGAAGGTAGAGTAAGTAATGTGTTCAACTAAGTTATTAAAGAAATACTATCCATTGCCTGACTGATATTCAAGAAATGCCAAAGATGAGAGCGCAAACAGTAGAGACCACTTGATCACAGTCATCATTAATAATATGTCTATAAAACAGGATCAAGACAGATAGGACAGAGACTGGAAGAACTGGGACAAGCATCAAAAATCATGAGTCAGAATTAAAAAATATAGAAAGTTCAGTTATACATGGGGAAGATGTCTTATGACACAATAAAGAATATGGGTGATGCCAGCTCTACCAACCTTTGCTTCTAAAAGGAGGTCTATTTCTAGGACCAGGACTCAGACGCCTCTTCCCTCCTAGAGGATTTCCCAAGAGACAAACTGATTTAGTAGTGTGCCAACTATGAGATATTCTCACCAGCATAGGATTATGGTTTTCAATGGATTCCCACATTCCAGGCCATACCCTTCTCAATCAAAATAGGCAATTAGTCAGTAAACATTAAACAACTACTCCTTGCCAGATTTGTGCCAAGTGCTGAGGATACAAAGAAGGCATAAGACACCTGCCCTTAAGGGGTTTGCAATCTAATGAGGGAACAGAACACACAAAAAGAGACAGGAAAGGGGAAAGTACCCCCAACACTAGGATGAGACGAAGTCAGATATATCCCAGGGTAGTGCAGCCAGGTGAAGAATGAAGAAATGTTCTGAGCTTAGTTACTTCCTTAAATGGAGTTTTTAGAGTTCATATCTTCATTAACAAAAGGTAGCAATGAAGTAGAGTACCAAGACTTGTGGGATCTTAGAGGAGGATGAGGTATACTGCAGATGCTCCCATGTCAGTCATTAAAGACAACTCTGATAACAGATTATTCTTATCTGTCAATCAAATGAGGAGTACAGAAGGCCAAGAAACATGGGGATGGAGCTCAGGGTTATGCAGTGTCCAGTGACAGATGGGTAATTGTGAAATTATAGGTTAAAACTGAAGAATGATCAGTGTATGGATTACAGCTGGAATATGCTATATACCTAGTCACCTACCTACAGTGATTTCCTGGAAGTTCGGTGTCAGTGAACCTTTTTGCATGGCTTGATTTCTTATGGTGCGCATTGGTTATTGTGTATTTAGTAGTACAAGGTATAGAATATGTTGTTTGTATAAAAAAAAAGGATATTCTAACTGTGGGAATAGAGATAGCTATTATTATAGCTATTTATAACCTCCATTTTCTCTCCCTGCTCTCTGACAGCAAACATATTCAGGTCTCGAGCACTGGGTTTAGCAAATAATCTTTAGTAAACCCCAAAGTCTTTTCTCAGTCTTTCCCCTCTTTCATTTTCCTGTATGTAGTATTTGATACCATTTGACTACCCATTCCCACTTAGTAGACTCTTTCCTCATTTTCCATGACACTCCTCTCTCATGTTTCTACTAAGCATTACTTAATTTCCTTCATTGCTTTATCTTCTTCCTCCTTCCCCAAGAGTGTCTCTTCACCAAGACTATGTCCTGGGCCCTCTCCCCCAATCTCATTCACTATTATAGTTTCAGTTATCACCTCTTTATAATTAGTTTTGAAACATATACATAGAAAATCCAGAATTCTCACCTGAGGAACAGAATTGTCTAGTCTCTTAGATCAGAAAGGATCTCACAGAAATCCAGTCCAATCCATATGGATTCACAAAGAACAATTCATGTTAAATTAATGTAATTCCCTTTATAATTGAGACTAGTTACAAACAAATCAGAGAACTCATAGCTAATGCATCTTGATTTAATCCAAGTATTTAATATGAAAAGTCATAAAAGTTTTGTGGACAAGATGGAAAAATGTAGACTAGATGACAGTATAGTTATAGGTGAATTCATAGTTTGTTTGACTGAACCCAAAAAGAGTTTGCTGTACCTTTTCTTTATATTGCTGGGTTTTCAATTGCATAGCTCCTTCCTAGGATATCACATTTTGAAAACCAGTCCAAATATATGAATGATTACTAAAATTATATTTATGAACCATTTTTCACAAATATCTTTATTTTATATAAAGTGAAGTTCAACTATACTAATATAATCTTTTCTTTTGAATCCTAATTTTTTAAAATAAGCATTTGTGATGAAACCACTTTTAAATAATTTATAATTAAAATTACGCAAAAGATATAGTAGTTTCACTATCTGTAGTTTTGACTTTGTCTTTTAATTCTACTAACTTGTTCTTTTTTATTTTTTTTTTGGAACACTTCTTTTATCTTTGATTTGACCATCCTATCACCAAAACTCTTCATATGTTTTTCAAATACAGTGTATTATAGTTGGGAAGATGCTTGCACATGTCTGTTATTAACTCCATTCAGAGTAATAAACATGCCTATGTAGTGAAAGTCAATCGCTATTTTTGTTCTTATTCAGCTTTCTATTTATGTATCTATGTATGTGTGTGTGTTTATATGTGTGTTTGCACATGCCTGTGTCCTACCATCCAGCTCATTTGTCAGAGTACATTAGTTCAGGGAGATAACATGGTATAGTCAGCTGATTTGCTGTCAAGCCCTAGATTCCTGATGCAGGTTTGTTCTGTCCATGTTAAAGAGTTAATGTGAAAATGAAATGAAATTTTGTACATAAAAGTACCACTATAAAATTATATGTAAATAGAAGGTGGCATTATTAACATTCTTTTTATAACATTGAACATCTTAAACACTGTTTCCATACAGGATTCTTCTTGTGTCATCTAAAATTAATAAGTTTAAAAACATCATAAAAGTTAAAATATTATTGAATAAAATGCTAAATGGTCTTGCCTTATTTTCTTTAGGTAATTCTAAATCTTCTGGTTCGACTGCCTGCTGGGAAACTATCCAGGAGATTTTGAAACATCTTGAATTTCATCGCATATCTTCTGAAGATATTATACTTTTGCACCAAATGAAAACTCTGGTACTTTTACAAGATGCTGAAAGATTGAAGGGTGCTTTGGAACTATTCCAAGAAGAATGCATGATGCCTTCTGGTATGTGCTACAATTTATTAATCATACTGTTTATGTTTTTCTCAAGATTTACCTCAAAAAAAAGCTAAAAAAAAAAGAGAAAATAATAATGCATTAGGATATGTGATAATATACATGTGGTTTGATTGAATAACATAGTCTCCAAAGAAACACAACTTTCTTTGGTTTCCTAATTGCTTTTTAAAGTTTATGGAACAATATATAACCACTCCAATTCTCCAACTTGTGGTTAATTTAGAGAATGGTTATAAACCCCAAAGGAAGTACTTCATAGTTTTATCTAGAGTAGGAAAACTCATCTTTTCCTCTCCTTTCCCTTTATCTGCTCTATTAAAATAAAAGTAGTTAGACTTTTTGTATCCTTCAATTCTAGAAACCAAAACAAAAAATTAAGATAACCAAGATTTAATGTTAACTTTCATTTAAAATATTAAGTACTTATTATATTAGCATTATGGTATGCCTAAGGGGAAATGCAGAAAAGTATACACATAGGTTCTGCCCTCAGGGAGTATAGAGTCTAATTGGAGAGAACTGAATACTAAGGATAGCTCTTTTTGTGGTGACAAAGAATTGGGAATTGAGAGGATACCCATCAATTAGAGAATGACTGAATAGATTATGTTCTATGAATGTGCTAGACTATTATTGTGCTATAAGAAATGATGATGGGAATGGTTTCAGAAAAATCTGGGAAAATGTATAAGAACTGATGCAAAGTAAAGTGAGCAGAACCAAGAGAACATTGTATATAGTACAGTAATAATAGCAATAATGAACAACTATGAAAGACTTGGTAATTGAGCGATATAGTGATCCATCAGAACTCCAAAGGATTCATGATTTAAAATGCTTTCCACCTCCAGGGATAGAACTGATGTTCTTAAAGTACAAAATGAAACAAATTTTTATTCTTTTCTTTATTCTCCTCTTTGGGGGGGGGGGTCATTGGGGTTGGGAAGGAATAGCTAACACAGAGATATGCTCTACATGACTTCTTATATATGGTAGGTATCATTTCTAGCCTCAATGAGTAGGGGAGAGGTAAAGGGATGGAGAGAACTTGGAATTGAAAATAAAAATTAAATAATTTTAAAATACTAATGCTAGACATAAATGATAATAATGCGATAAATGTCATAAGCTTCTATGTAATTGAATATCAAATTAATAGTACAAGTAATATGTGTTATGAATTTATAAATTTGAGAGATCATTGGTTTGGTCTAATTCAGAAAGGGAAAATTTTCTATTTAATTTAAAGTCATTTGTACATATACTTTAGAATTAATATCAAACACACCTAGACTAGTAACACTAATAGAAGGATTACTGGCTCTGTAGTCACTGGACCTAGGATCAAATCTTACAGCTGCTACATAACTATTTATAGAATGTTGGGCAAGTCACTTATCTCCCAAGATTTCAGTTTCATCAGCCATAAAATAAGGAGGTTGACGGCTTCTAAGGTATCATTCAGCTTTAGATCTATGATCTCTTTCATGATCCCTTGTCTATTTTTTGTCTTTTGAGTGTCTTGCTTTTTGAAGTACATTACAAATGGATAATTGTAATAAAGGTTAATCTTAAAACTGACAAAAAGTCAGTTTTATGATACATATATCTTTTTCAGAGTATAAGTTGAGAAAGGTTATGGATACAGTCTAGAAGCAACATCATATATTTTTAAAATAATGAAAAGGAATCATTTTTAATCATATTCTCACATATGTGTTTCTTTAGATATACATGTACACACACTTGGTCTTTGAGCTTTGTTTATATCCAAGTGTTTTATTTGGTATGAAACAAAAATGCCTTACCTGACTTCACCCATTGAAATTCTCAGATAGGAATGCCTCTAAGGTGTGCCTCATTTTATGTAACAGGCAGAAATATAGATCAATTTAAAAAACCTTACCTTCTATCTTAGTATGAATTCCAAAACAGAAAAGTTGCAAGAACTGGGCAATGGGGATTAAGTGACTTGCTCAAGATCACAAAACTAGGAAGAATCTGAGACCACATTTGAACCCAGGTCCTCCTAACTCCAGGGCTGGCTCTCTATCCACTGTGCTGCCTAGCTGCCCCAGTAGATAGATTTCTTAAAACCTTCATATCAATCAAATGATTGTACTTCAATACTGGAAATGATGTATATTTTTAGAATTATGGGTTTTCCCTTCACCAGTGCTATGGCAGGCCATCTTAATGAGTTGTTTTGGCTAAAAATAAAGTCATGGCTTCATAAGTGACCAAATTTCTGGTGATGCAGCTCTTTACACTTCAACTATATCCTCATTCCACTACTGATCCTGAACATGGAGTATTTCCAACTTAGCAGGATCTGCCAGAGCTTATGGTGTATTATGGTTTAGGAACCTAGGGTTATTTCTACATCACAGGGAGGTATTAGAAAAGAACTTTAATGAAGGCTATGTACCTGATAGGTTGTATGCAAAACAGTGTTTTTTTGTTGTTCTCCTTTTAAAATATATATCGAAACTTACTACTTAAAGGATTCTTCATGTAAATTCTTTTGAAATACAATTGTTAAAAAAAATTAATTAAATATAAACATCTCCTATTAAAGTCCCATTCCACTCTTCTCGGGATAGAGATCTCTTCTAGCAGAGCATAAACTCTGAGAGCTCATGCCTGGTTAAAGGCTACAAGGAAGACTTAGAGCAAGGTGGTTGAAATATTGTATCAATTGCCCTCACTATGACCTCCTTAAAACCTTAAGAAATGTGACAAATAAAATAATGAACATAACAGCAAGAAGAGGAAAAAAGATACAATTCCCTTCAAGGTAAATCCTCTAGAAGAAAAAATAATAATAACAAGACCATATTGTAGATCACATCATTTTACCCATCATTACCTACTAGTTACCTACATATATTAAGCCCATGTTTTAAATTCCACACTGAACTCTGCATAGTTAAATGGTATCAGTCTATCAGTTGCAGCCTTTTGTTGTCTCTCCTTAGCAGTGATTCAGCTAGATTGCTTCCCTGTCTTCCCATATCACCTTTGTTCTGTCCCAGTAATTCAGAGAGCAAGCTGCCAAAGAGTAAAGAAATTATCAGCAGTGTAGGGCAGATCACAGTTCTATATAGAACTACAGTCTCTAGAAGAAAGAACAAATGAGATGTGGGATATAAACTTTCCCCCCAGTCAGCAACCCAAAATTAGTTAAAAGACAACAAATGAAACACATGAAAGAAAATATCCCAGCTATTAGAAGTAAAGGAAGAAGATTTCTAGAAAAGTTCCTGGATTGAGAAGGTATCTAAGTCTCCTCATTCTTTTCCAAATACCCCACCTTTAATTATGAGCATGGAATTTAGAAGGAACATATTAAAATATAAGCATGAATGAGAGAATTGGTTCTATGGTATAATTGAAGGAGAAATAGTATGGAAAGGGATGTGTGTGTGTGTGTGTGTGTGTGTGTGTGTGTGTGTGTGTGATTTAAAGACTCTACAAATGAAATATTATACAAATTAGAGAGGAAGAAGTGGAAGAAGTAGCATTCTGTCCTTTTTATAGTTTCCAAAAGGAGTGAGAAAATATAATAAAAAATAAACTCAGAGAATAAGATCAGGAAAATAGAAGGGACTATAAAAGAGACTATAGGAGGAGATAGATCAGACTAGTATAATCAAAAATAAACTTTAGGGTCTAAGTACAGATTCAAAATAGGAGGAAAAATAATAAAAATAAATTGAACAAAATATAAGCTTAACTTTAAATATAAGTGGATTGAACTCATCAGTAAAATGAAAGAAAATAGAATATAGAATAAGAAAGCCAGTGCAATAATATGCTGCATACAAAATACTTATTACAAATTATAAAGAATACCAAAAAGCTTAATATAAAATATTTAGTACAAATTTGCCACAGGCAAGGTCGAGACTCACTTGCAACTCCAGGGGTTTCCGATAGGTGGCGAACGATCAGTCTAGAATATAGCAAATGGAAGACAGCTGTATATTTTATAGGCATGCTTTGCACCTGATAGCTGCTCTACCATCCCCAGGCCTGGTGTTTATTTTTATACCCATTTTTTGGCATGCATATACATTAAATAACACACATGTCTAAATAGAAATATTTGGAAAAGTGATACATTAACTTTTAATAAATCACTTGATTAACATTCTATATTCTTGTATTGTGATTATAGAATCTTGACAGAATAAAGGTTTCACACAAGATAAATGATTTTGTCACAGATGGCTTAATTTTCTCATCACCCTGTGAGGAGCTTGAGCTTACAAACAATCAAGAAAATTTACTTAGTACTTTTAATAAAAAGAAATAATCAGAAGTTCTTAAAGACAATTCAACAATCATATCATTGAGGTTGAGAGGTACTAAGAACACAATTCAGATTTAATATTAGAATGATCATTTTTCAGGGTTTAATAGGGAGTTTCTTAAGGGGAAGAATCAAGTCACTGAGGCATAAAGTTTGGTGTACCTGTACATTTTGTATGGGTCTTTATGATTGATTTGTATGCTGACTTGATGAGAATAAGTTTCTGTGAGTGGGAAAGTTCTGAGCTTGGCTTGTTGCTACAGTTTTACTGGGAATTATGTTCCTAAGTAAAAGTTAACCCATGGTAGTCTTTTGGGCTTGGGTTTGAGGGTCTAATCTTTTGGTGATGTTTTGGAGAATTAGGGGACAGGTATTTTGATCTTGCATTATTCCTTCTGAGACTGGGAGGAACAGTAATCATGTCAATTCCATAGATAACGGATATTAATGAAAGAGGTCATGCAAGGGGGACTGAGTGGGCAATCATATCTTGCCAAAGGCCACTCTGTGGCCTCCTTAGCTACCACAAGTGACTTTGTCAAGACATCGTGGCCTGATGGATCCCAGCACAAATTATAAAGTAGTTTGAAATATTCATAACTATACTTTGTTGTTGCAAAAAATTGGAAACAAAAGATTATGCCCATCAGTTCAGGAATACCAATAGCTAAAAAAAACCAACAAACTATGGAATCTCATTATAATGGCATATCAATATTCAGTTAAAAATTACAAGTATATAAAATTCAGAAAAAGTAGCATTTTTTCAAAAACTTACAAATTTAAATGATCAGAACCAATCAAATACACTGACTACCATGTAGATGAAAAGATCACTAAAGCTGGACTCTGAGTAATTTTAAAACTAATAAAGATACAGATAATAAAACATACCTTCTTACTGAGATACAGGGGCCTGTTTGGGAAGATACAGTCACTGTAATCAGGCATTTGTATTTAATTACTTTTCTTTGGCAAAAGGGGAGTGGAGTTCTAATCTGGAATGGAGATAGGTTTTTCCTCAATAAATGGCTGTTATATAAGGATAAAAGTCATCAGTGAGATATATTTCAAAAGCTAATAAAATAAAAGGTAAAGATACATTTTTGGGGTTCAAGCATGTTTAGAAAAGAGAATTTGCAGTAATTAAAAGAACCCAGTGACACAAATCAACTACTAATGATCATTTTATAGAGTTTTCTGGGGGACAAAAAAGTTAAATGACTTGCCCAGAGTTACACAGGCAGTATACCTGAGAGATAGGATTTCAACAAAGGTGTTCAGACTCCAAGGCCAGCCCCTACAAATTGAAAATTTGAAGTTGGAATAAAATGCACAGTAAGGCCTCCTTAACCATGGCTTCACTTCTACTTTTTGCTGTTTGTGTCAACCCAAAGTGCTAGAGGTCTGCCCACAAAGGGCCAATAGTCTACTTGTGGCAGTGGTCTGCCTCACAGCAGCATTCTCTTCTGCTTTATTTTTGGTTTTGTTTTATTTTGTTGTTTTTTGAAGATTTGGGGAGTTGGGGAAGAGAAGGCCATGGAGTGCCTTGAAAGGCAGAAACAGGAAGATAAAGCACATTTATATGGGGATCAGCAGGAGTTAACTTATATCCATGGTATCAACCATCCATAGTAGGTATTAAATGTATCTAAATATGGAGGGCCCTACTGTATTATGCTTATGTTCACTTTCCCAAAAAGGCAAGAATTGCAATTGTGATTTCAGTAAGGCAAAACCAAAATTTATCATGTCAGGAGAAGTAAACAGGAAAATTGTATTATGCATAAAGGCACCAAAGAAAAAAAAATTTATTTTTATATGTTTTGTATGCATTTTTAATAGTATAGTATCCAAGTTCCTAAAAGAAACACTAGACAAATTACAAAATGATGCTTTAATATTCTTCTGTCAGAATAAGTAAACCTAAGAAAAAGATGAACAAGTTAAAATGTAGATTCAAAAAGAGTGTTGGGAAAATTAGAATTGAGATACTTTGGCCAATTTCTTTTTAAAGATATTTTATTTTAGAATTACTTGTAATAACAATTTTCTACATAAGTTTTCTGAAGTTATAAGATCCAAATTGTCTCCCTCTCTCTTTTCCCTCCCCTCCCCTGAGATGGTAAGCAATTGGATATAGATTATTCTTGTATCAAAATATATTTCCATATTGTTCATTTTAAGAGATTACACATATGAAAACTAAAATGAAAAATAGTGAGCTTTGATCTGCATTCCCCAACATCTTTCTGTAGATGCAGATAGCATTCTTTGTCACAAATCCCTCAGAATTGTCTTGTATCATTGTATTGCTGAGAGTAGCCAAGTCTATTACATATGATTGCCCCACAATGTTTTGGATACCCTGTATAATGTGTTCCTGGTTCTATTTATTTCATTGTGCATCAGTTCATGTAGGTCTTTCCAAATCTTTCCAAAATCATGCTTTTCATCATTCCTTAGAGCATAGTATTCCATCACTATTTTATACCACAATTTGTTCAGCCATTCCCCAACTAAGGGATATCATCTTAGTTTCCAATTCTTTGCCACCACAAAAAGCACAACTATAAATATTTTTGTACAAACAGATCCTTTCCCATTTAAAAAAAAATCTCTTTGGGATACAGACCAAGGAGTGGTATTACCAGATCAAAGATATGCATTGTTTTATAGCCCTTAGGGCATAATTCCAAATTGCCCTCCAGAATGATTGGATCAGTTCACAACTCTATCAGCAATGCATTAGTGTCCCAATTTTGCCACATTTCCTCCAACATTTACCACTTTACTGTCATATTTTTGGCAATTTCTATATGAGAATATTATAGAATATACATTTTTAT
The DNA here is from genome assembly GCF_027887165.1 of Monodelphis domestica. Classification (NCBI taxonomy): domain Eukaryota; kingdom Metazoa; phylum Chordata; class Mammalia; order Didelphimorphia; family Didelphidae; genus Monodelphis; species Monodelphis domestica. The sequence continues at coordinate 555,962,257 of NC_077227.1, read as the reverse complement.
TAGCATCAGAGGGATCATTCCCAAAAATTGATCAAATTCTAGAGCACAAAGAAGTCATAAATGTGAAAAAAAAACAGAAATAATAAACACATCCTCTTACAAACCATATCCCAATAAAAATGGCCATCAATAAAGGCACCAGGAGCAAAAGAAATAAGCCTGAATGGAAAATAAATAACAATATCCTAAATAATGAATGGGTAAGGGCATCTAGGTGGTTTAGTGGATACAGTTCCAGACCTGGAGGAAGGAGGCCCTTAGTTCAAATTTGGCCTCAAACACTTCTAGTTGTGTGACCCTGGGCAAGACATTTAATTCCAATTTCCTAATCTTTACCATTCTTCTGCCTTGAAACTGATACTTAGTATCAATTTTAAAACAAGCTAAGGTTTTAAAAATAAATAAATAATGAATGAGTCAAAGAACATAAAAGCAATTAACATCTACAAAAGTATTTTAATAAGAAATGGTGGCGATAAGGACCAAACTTGTGGCATCATTGATCTAAGGAACTCCCACATTGTGGGAGTTCCTGTGGGTGGAGCCAAGATGGCAGGGTAGAATCAGGGCAGCTTGAAACTACTATGAGAATCCTTTCCAATCAATCTTAAAATAACACCACAAAATGAAGACAGGAGTGAAAGAACCAACAAGTAGACATAGTGAAACAACTTTCAAAAAGAAAGAAACCTAAAAGGTAGTCAGAGAATATCTGGGGCACTGGGGTGAGAGGAGAGCACAGCCAGCAGGAGACTGATTGGAAGGCATGGAATATGATATTCAGGAAGGTAAAAGATCTAGGTTTACAACCCAGAGTCACCTATCCAGTAAAACCGAGTATATGCGTTTAGGGGGAAAGTGGTCATTCAATAAGATAGAATATGTTCAAGCATTCCTCAGGAACATGAGACCCAAGAGAAGCCTAAAAAGATAAATAAGCATGAGAAAATTTAAGGGACTCAATAAGGTCAAACTGTATGTATTCCTACATGGAAAGAGGATATCTAGTTCTTAAACATTATTCTTAGTAGTAGAACAGATAGGAGGAGTATACTAAGAGAGTGGGAAAGTAAGCTAATTATGATATGAATTACAAAAAAAAAAAATCAAGGAGTATAAAAGAGGATTGCACTGAGAGAAAAGGAAAGGGAGAGATGGAATGGGGTAAATTATATAGCATAAAGAGGCATGAAAAATTATTACAGGGGAGGGGAGAATGAGGGTGATGATGGCCAATGCTTAAACTTTACTCTCATTGGCTTAGAGAGGGAATAACAACCATACTCACTGGAGTATAGAATTCTGTGTTACTCTACAGAGAAGTAGAAGGGGAATAAGACAAGAGAAGGGGGGAGGAATAATAGGAGGGAGGGAGAAGTTGGGGTAGTGATTAAAAGCAAAGCACTGGTGAGGAGGAACTGAGTGAAAGGGAATAGAGTAGGATCAAAAGGGGAAAATAAGATGGTCAATACACAGTAATCATAACTGTGAATATGAATGGGATGAACTCGCCCATAAAACAGAAGCAGATAGCAGAGAGATTTAAAAACCAGAATCCTACTATATGCTGTTTACAAGAAACACATTTGAGGCAAGGTGACACACACAGAATAATGATAAAAGGCTGAAGCAGAATTTCTTATGCATCATCTAAAGTAAAAAAAGCTGTAGTAGTGATCATGATCTCAGACAAAGATAAAGCAAAAATAGATGTGATTAAAAGAAATAAGGAAGGAAAATACATCTTGTTAAAAGGTACTATAAACAATGAAGGAATATCAATACTCAACATATATGCACCAAATGGTATAGCGTCCAGATTTTTAAAGGAGAAACTAAAGATGCTTAAAGAGGAAATAGATAGTAAAACTATACTAGTGGGGGACCTCAACTTTCCCCTGTCAGAACTAGATAAATCAAAGCTAAAAATAAATAAGAAAGAAGTAAGGGAAGTGAGTGAAATTTTAGAAAAATTTGAGTTAATAGATTTATGGAGAAAAGTGAATAGGAATAAAAAGGAATATACCTTCTTTTCAGCAGCACATGATACATTTACAAAGATTGACCATATAGTAGGGCATAAAAGCATTGTAAACAAATGCAGAAAAGCAGAAATAATAAATGTAATTTTCAGATCATAAAATGATGAAAATTATAATTGAGATGCATGGAGAGATAAATTAAAAATTAATTGGAAATTAATCTTATTCTCCAAAACTGGTGGGTGAAAGAACAAATTATAGAAACAATTACTGATTTCATTGAAGAGAATGGCAATGAGGAAACAACATATCAAAATTTATGGGATACATAAAAAAGCAGTACTCTGGGGAAAATTTATATCCCTGAGTGCCTAAATTAACAAAAAAGAAAAAGAGGAGATTAACAAATTGGGCATGCAACTAAAAAAAAAACTGGAAAAAGAACAAATTTTAAATCTTCAGATAAAGACCAAATTGGAAAAACTAAAAATCAAAGAAGAAATTAATAAAATTGAAAGTAAAAAAAAAAAACTATTGAACTAGTAAATAAGAATAGGAGTTGGTATTTTGAAAAAACAAATTAAATCCATTATTAGTTAATCTAATTTTAAAAAATAGAAATAAAGCATTCATTAATAAATATGTATTTTTTAATTATGTTTTATGTCATCAATAAGTGACAGTCAGTTTGGAAGGGATGTGAAAAGAGAGGCACATTATTAATACATTATTGGTGGATCTGTGAAATGATACAGTCTTTTTGAAAAACAACTTAGAATTATGCAAATAAAGGGACAAAAATGTCTGTACCCTCTGACCCAGAGATTCCATAACTGGGCTTAAACTCTAAGGAAACTTCAATAAGAAGAAAGTCATCATATGCTCCAGAATAGTTCTAAAAATATTTATAACAGCATTTTTTGTGTTTGCTAACAAAAAGAATTGGAGACAAAATAGATGCTCATCATTTGTTTTTTTCAGACATGTCTAACTTCTCATGGCCCCACCTGGGGTTTTTTTTGGAAAAGATACTAGAATGGTTTGCCATTTTCTTCTCCATTGCATTCTACAAATGAGGAAACTGAAGCAGACCAGGTTAAAGGTCTTTCCTAAGGCCACATAGTGTATGAGACTAGATGAGTCTTCCTAACTCCAGGCCTGCATACTATCCACTGCACCACTTAGCTGCCCATCAATTAGGGAATGGATAAACAAATTATGATACATTAATATAATGAAATATTATCAAGCTGTAAGAAATAATGAATGTGATAATCTGATGCAGAGTAAAATAAGCAGAGACAAGAAAAAAACATACACTTAAATTATAAAGATCAAATGGGACTCAACTGAAGCTATATGAGAAGATACCCCCAACTCATCCTTTCATGGATTTAGGAGGTACATAGGTATTACACACTGCACAACATTTTCAAACTTTTTCAGTGTATTGGCTACCTGTGCTGATTTTTTTTCCTCACTAAAAATACTATTTTTCATATAAGATAGCTCTCTAGGAGGGAGAGGAAAGATATTTGGGATATTTATAGAAATATAAGAAATTAACAAAAAATCAATAAAGGCTATTTCTTAAAAAGAATGTAAGCTCCTTAAGGGCAGAAACTGTTTTTCAACTTGTATTTGTATCCACTTAGCACAAGTGCCTGGCACGCAATAAGAGCTATTAATTGCTCTCAGCTTGCCTAAAAAAAAAAAAAACCCTATTGCCAAGCAAGCCTGACTTCCCAAAGGTTTCCACAAAACTAGAAAGGCTCTGATTATTGACTATGTTTCAGTATCTGTTTTGAAGCTCAGTCAAGCAAAATTCAGAAGGCTCCACACTGAAGAGTTGACTATCTAGTGATTAATTTTGAGGTCCTGATGAACACCTATATAGGGATAAAACCAAACATTATTTTGCTTACTATATAGTTTCCAAGATTCTTTTTTTAAAAGAACTCTGAATCTACAAGGTTGAAATCTAAAATAATATATAGTCATAATTTTTATCATCTCTAAATCAAATTTATTATATTTATGTGTAAGTTAAATGAGATGTTACTATAATTTATTGCTATTCCTGAATGCCAGATTTACATTGTGACAAATTCTTCACAGTTTACTTGGTTTTCAAGGGTTCATGTATGACAAAGCAACAGAATTATAATTTATAATGCATAGTTGTTGTTTTTTTTTACTTTTCAGACCATGCAAAAGAAATTGCAACTCTTTTTCATTACTGGATTACAGACATCCTTCCTATAAGGTCCAGATGCCCATCTGCAAACAGTTAAAATTTAATAACAAGAAAAAGCCTGAAAGAAGAAATGTGAAATGCCTGAGAATTCTAAATGCTGCAATTCTCAGGAGTGATTTTAAAAGGAAAGAAGTTCCATATTTTTACAGTATAAATCAAATATTGTAAATCGATAAGATTTATCTGTTTATATGCTTGAGTAAAATAAACACTAAGTGTTAATTAACATTTTGAATGTTAAAATCAGGAGATTCAAATTGAAATGTTATTTGTACATTTATTTTTTCAGTGTATAGGTTTTAAATTAACATTAAGATTTGTTTTGCCTTAAAAAAAAAACCACAAAAATGTACCTTGCAGAATCAAATCAGCTATTGTTTTGAAGCCATAATAAATTTTTTAATATACAGATCACACTGAATTTTAAACTATTTAAAAAAAAACTATTATCCCTAATTTTCGAGAATGTTTAATGCCAGGTTTCTGTTGAACTTTTGGGGGGGACAGAGGTAGGGGAGTGAGTAGGTCTGTAGATTTTAAGTGCATTTGCTTTGGCATGTTGGAAAAGGCACTAGAGATATGGATTCAGATTAAGATTTGAATCAAATATGATATAGATTAAAATCTTGACCCTGCCCCTTACTACCTATCCTTGTACTTTGTTTTTTTAAATACCAGATAGAAACTTTAATTTATAAAATAAGGAGGTTGGACTAGATGACTTCTAAGTTTGCCTTCAGGCTCAGCCTGTGATTCTAACCATCTCATTGTTTGGGGGTCACGTGATCCACAATCCCAGAATTTTCCAGACAGAGGAAACCTGAACTTGAATCTAGTTCAGCTTTTGAAGAAGGGATTTCCCCAAGGCTGGCCAGAGCCTTCTGACTTTAGGGAAAGAGCTATCCATAGTATATCTCAGGTCTGTCTGCAAGGAACTATACAGAAACCATTACAAAATAGAAATAAACGTATATATCTCTCTCCCAGTAATAGCTCTCCCATGTGCAATCCCCATTTCCATTTCGATTTTTTTCTTTGCTTCAGTTCTTTTCCTGAAAATGCTTTTTTCTTATGTTTATCCACTAGGATGAAGAATTAAGAAATACTGACTGACCTCAGGAACTGGGAGCCGGAAGGGGAGGCCGTGGGCTGCTAGTTTTGTAATCAGAATCAAAAAAACCCAAGCGCCCTCAGAAGTGCCAAGTGAGTGGCTGTTCTGGGCAGATTCAGACAGCTGGCAGTCCGCTCCCTAGCCATTCCCTCTTTCTCCGTGACTCTTTCCTTTTCATTTATCTCACGTTGTCCCTAACTTTCCATCCACTTGGCATGACTTACCTGCCTGTGCTAATAACCTCAGTCACATGACCACCTACAGAGAGGGTGGGGTGGGGGCCTGGGACTAGATTGTCACATGGAAAAGGCATGGGGGATGATTTAACTTAGTCTTCTCACTCGCCCGCCCTGTGACCTGTGCAAGCAAAAACCTCCTACAAAGAAAGCTCTGATTTACTAAAAAGATCAATATGGTGAGAAAGGCCATGAAAATAGCATCTCTTTGGTGACCCTTCCCTCTCTGAAGACAGGAGCCACCGCACACCCACCCCCCAACTCCAGGGGCTCCTTCAAAGGCCCTTCCCTTTTCTCTGTTAGCAGTCCACTCATTTCCTCCTGCCACTGCCTTGGCGCCCGGAGCCCTCCGCCTCACACCGTTTTAGTTGTTTTGCCCCTCGGGCTCACTGCCCTCATAACAGCCGCCATATCTTGTAGCTGGCTGACCAGCCCCATGACCCAGAACCATCCAATGTTATTGGTGACCCCATCTCCTCCAATCTTTGCCTCCTTTCCGCTACTGCTACATCTGAAGCAGGCTGCAAAAGAAAGAAAATCTGATTTGACAAGCAGCCACAGCAATAGGAAATGAGGCTGGATTTGGAGTCAAAGTTTGTGAAATCAAATTCTTTCTCACCACATGATGACATAAATTCTTGGGGCCTTGGGTTCCTTCCTCTGTAAAATCTGGGAATTTGGCTCAATTTCAAAGCTTTAGTCTGTCTCTAAACCCCTAACATATCCACTTGCTAGTCATTTTTCTCTAGTCTAATAATAATTCAAGGAGCAGCTGGGTCACTCAGTGGATAGAGAAACAGGCCTAGAGACAGAGAGGGGTCCTGGGCTCAAATCTGGCTTCAGATACTTCTCAGCTGTATGACCCTGAACAAGTCACTTAACCGCATTGCCTAGCCCTTAACACTCTTGGAACCAATACACAGTATTGATTCAATAGCTGAAGGTAAAGGTTAAAAAAAATGTTTTAATAAAAATAATCCAGTTTCAATAAAGGCTATAAAATGCCTTGCTCAGGACAACCGTGCCCCCTCACTAGTATATTTTACTAATTTTATAGACGATTTTAAAAGAGAATTGAGCAGGTTGTAATTTACCTAAGTTCTCACAGCTAATGAAAGAGCAGAACTTGAATAAATATCTTTTTGATTCCAAGTCTAGTGTGCTTCTCACTACAGTATACTTCCATTAGAACTTAAGCTCCTTTGGGGCAGTAGGTTGTTGTTTTTCTTATTTGTATCCCCAACATCACAATATCTCTTGCATAGTGCTTAATAAATTAAATCAAAACAACTATCAGAAGTTATTTTATTCAATTATATGCCAACACATTTAATTTTAAGTGAAATGGATGAATACTTACAAAAATATAAATTGCCTAGACTAACAGGAGAAAATAGAATATTTAAATAAATCTTTTTATTTAAAAAAAAGAAATTAAAGAGGCTATAAAATATAAAAGAACATGCTAAGGAAAAAAACATCACGAACAGATGGATTCACAAGTGAATTTTACCAAATATTTAAAGATTACCTAATTCTAATATTAAATTATTTAGAACAATTGGCAGAGGAATCTTGCCAAAATCCTTTTATGAAACAAATATGGTGCTTATATCTAAACTAGGAAGAACAAAAACAAAGAAAGAAAATTATAAGCCAATTTCATTAATGAATAGATTTGCAAAAATTAAAATATTAGTGACTACAACAATAGTTATTGCTGTATATTATACATACACAAAAGGTTATATATTATGACCAAACAGGATTTATACCGGATAGGTAGAGCTGGTTTAATATAAGGAAAACTATTAACATAATTGAATATATCAACAAAAAAGTAACAAATATAATATAATTTTTTTAAAAAAACTTGATAAAAGTAACAAAATCAATAGATGCAGAAAAAGGTTTTCACAAAATATACCACCCATTCCTATCCAAAACATTGAAAGGGGGGTAGCTGGGTAGCTCAGTGGATTGAGAGCCAGGTCTAGAGACTGGAGGTCCTAGGTTCAAATCTGTCCTCAGACACTTCCCAGCTGTGTGACCCTGGGCAAGTCACTTGACCCCCATTGCCTAGCCCTTACCACTCTTCTGCCTTGGAACCAATACATAGTATTGATTCAAAGATGGAAGGTAAGGGTTTAAAAAAAAAACATTGAAAGCATAATTATAATTGGTTTTTTCCTTCGATTAATAAGTATATATTTAAAATCATCAGCAAACATCTATAATGTGGAGAAATTAGAAGCCTTCCCTATAAGATGTAGAGTTAAAAAAACCCTCCGGGTTGTTCAGATCAATGCATTATCACTAATGGAAGAGTCCATTACATTCAATTGTACCACAGTGTATCAGTCTCTGTGTACATTGTTCTCTTGGTTCTGCTCCTCTCACTCTGCATCACTTCTTGGAGGTTGTTCCAGTCTCCATGGAATTCCTCCACTTTATTATTCCTTTTAGCACAATAGTATTCCATCACCAACATATACCACATTTTGTTCAGCCATTCCAAAATTGATGGGCATCCCCTCGTTTTCCAATTTTTGGCCACTACAAAGAGCGCAGCTATGAATATTCTTGTACAGGTCTTTTTCCTTATTATCTCTTTGGGGTACAAACCCAGCAGTGCTATGGCTGGATCAAAGGGCAGACATTCTTTTATCGCCCTTTGGGCATAGTTCCAAATTGCCCTCCAGAATGGTTGGATCAATTCACAACTCCACCAGCAATGAATTAATGTCCCTACTTTGTCACATCCCCTCCAGCATTCATTACTTTCCATAGCTGTCATGTTAGCCAATCTGCTAGGTGTGAGGTGATACCTCAGAGTTGCTTTGATTTGCATCTCTCTGATTATAAGAGATGTAGAGCACTTTTTCATGTGCTTATTAATAGTTTTGATTTCTTTGGCTGAGAACTGCCTATCCATGTCCCTTGCCCACTTATCAATTGGAGAATGGCTTGATTTTTTGTACAATTGATTTAGCTCTTTGTAAATTTGAGTAATTAGACCTTTGTCAGAGGTTTTTGTAATGAAGATTGTTTACCAATTTGCCGCTTCCCTTCTAATTTTGGATGCAATCGTTTTGTTTGTACAAAACTTTTTTAATTTGATGTAATCAAAATTATTTATTTTACATTTTGTGATTTTTTTCTAGCTCTTGCTTGGTTTAAAAGTCTTTCCTTTCCCAAAAATCTGACAAGTATACTATTCACCTACTTTGCTTATAGTTTCCTTCTTTATATTCAGGTCATTCACCCATTCTGAGTTTATCTTGGTGTAGGGTGTGAGGTGTTGATCCAAACCTAATCTCTCCCACACTGTCTTCCAATTTTCCCAGCAGTTTTTATTAAATAGTGGATTTTTGTCCCAAAAGCTGGGATCTTTGGGTTTGTCATAGACTGTCTTGCTGAAGTCACTTACCCCAAGTCTATTCCACTGATCCTCCTTTCTCTTAGCCAGTACCAAATTGTTTTGATGACTGCTGCTTTATAATACAGTTTGAGATCTGGGATTGCAAGGCCTCCTTCCTTTGTATTTTTTTTAATAATTTCCCTGGATATCTTTGATCCTTTATTCTTCCAAATGAACTTTGTAATGGTTTTTTCTAATTCAGTAAAAAAAATTTTTTGGTAGTTCAATGGGTATGGCACTGAATAAGTAAATTAATTTGGGCAGGATTGTCATTTTTATTATGTTAGCTCGTCCTACCCATGAGCTATCAATGTTTTGTCCAGTTGTTTAGATCTAGTTTTAATTGTGTGGAGAGTGTTTTCCAGTTGTGTTCATATAGTTCCTGTGTTTGTCTCGGGAGGTAGATTCCTAAGTATTTTATATTGTCTCAGGTGATTTTAAATGGAATTTTTCTTTCTAATTCTTGCTGCTGAGATGGGTTGGAGATATATAGAAATGCTGATGACTTATGCGGGTTTATTTTGTATCCTGCTAGATGTATGATTCTGGGCAAGTCACTTACCCACATTGCCTAGACTCTGCTGCTCTCCTTGGAACCAATACTCAATATTGTTTCTAAGATGGAAGGTGAAGGGTTTTTGTTTTTTTGTTTTTTAAGAAAACAAAATGCTAACAATAACAATAAAAGAAGAGGTATCTGAATGGGCAAAGAGGTTAAAAATGAAACCTCTCTTTTTGCAGATGATATGATGATATATAGAAAATCCTAGAAATTCAATTTAAAAATTGACTATTAATTTTAGAAAAATACTAGGATTAAACTCACATTAATCATTAGCATTTCTATATATTCAATATCAATATCCTGCAAAAAGAGATAGTAAGAGGTAACTCATTTAAATTAACCACAGATAAAATATCTAGGAGCATATCTCCCCCCTCAAAATCCAGAAACTCTATGAACATAATTATAAAATACTTTTTATACAAATAAAGTCAAACAAATAATTGGAGTATTAATTGTTCTTGGATGGACAGAGCCAATATAATTAAAATGATAATCCCACCTAAACTTACCCACTTGGCTTATACTATACTAATTAAATTGCCAAAAAAATTTTTTTGTTGAATTAGAAAAAATAAGAAAATTTATTTGAAAAAACAAAAGATCAAGAATGTCAAAGGAAATTGGGGGGAAGAGGAAGGAAGTCTAGCAGTACCAGATTTCAAACTATATTATAAAGCAGAAACTTTCAAAACTTTCTGATATTGGCTAAGAAATACAAAAGGAATTTAGCAGAACAGAATAGACATACACTAAACAATCATAAAAGATTATAGTAATCTTGTGTTTGACAAAGACAAAGATCCAAGTTTTTGGAATAAGAATTTACTACCTAGCAAAAACTTATTGGAAAAACTGGAAAGCAGTTTGGCAGAAACTAGTTATAGACCAATATCTTACACCATTTATGAAGATAAAGCTCAAAATGGATACATAACCTAGGTATAAAGTGAAATAAAATAAGCAAATTTGAAGAACAGAGAACATATTACCCATCAGATTTATGGATAGAAGAATTTATGAATAAACAAGAAATAGAAACCATTGTGACATGTAAAATGGCAATTTTGAATATACTAAATTTAAAGTTTTTTGTTCAAATAAAACTAACATACCCAAGATTAGAAGGAAATTGGTTAAGTTGGGGAGAAAATTTAATAAACAATTCCTTGGATAGAGGTCTAATATCTAAAATACCTAGAGAACTTTCTTGAATATAAAAGAATATGATCCATTCCCCAATTGATACATGGTCAAAAAGATATGGCAAGACAGTTTTTGGATGAAGAAATCAAAGCTATATATAACCATATGAAATAAATGTTCTAAATTATTGATTAAAGAAATGTGAATCAAAACAATTTTGAGATATCATACCTATAAATGATTGATGAAAATGATAAAAGGGCAAAATGACATTGGAGGAGATGTGGAAAAATAGAACTATGAACTGGCATAACCATTTTGACGATCAATCTGGAATTTTACTCAAAGAGTTATAAAGCTGTCTATACCTTTTGACCCAGAATATTTTGACCCAGTAGTAATATGGGTTTATTTCCTAAAGTGATCAAGCAAAAAAGAAAAGAATCTATATGTTCTCAAATATTTCTAGCAGCCGTTTTTATGGTGACAAAGAACTGAAAACCAAGAATGGATGAACAATGTATATGTTTTTACTCTATTGTGCTATAAATGGCAAACAAGATGATAACAAAAAACCCTGGAAAGATTTATATGTAGTGATGCAAAGTGAAGCGAGCAGAACCTGGAGAACATTGTACACAGTAACAACAATAATGTATGATGAACAACTATGAGTGACTTTACTATTACCATCAAGGAGAACTCCAAGTGATTCATGATGGAAAAAGATATCTACTGCCTAGAAGGAAGAGATGGAGTCCGAATGCAATTGAAACATACCATTCTTCACTTTATTTCTTCTACGAATTTTTCCCTAGTGTAATATGTGTCTCATTTCACAACATGACAAACATGGAAATATGCAATATGTGAAAATATATGTATAACCTATATTATGTTACCTCCTTTCTTGGAAAGGGGGGGAGGGTTGGGAAGGACAGGAAAAAAGACAGATTTTGGACATAACTGATGTAAGAATTTGTTTCTCTTGGATAAATGTATTTATCATCATCTATTACACATTTGTAATAAATAATATGTATTATAATTGCTATATATTATATATTTAAAAATTAAAAATAAATGGCAATTCATAAAAAATAAACTTATTGACTGATAGAATGGACTACACCTATATAAAGCAAGCTCCAAGAGGGCAGAAGCTGTTTGTGTATTTTTGTTCCCATTACCTAGCATATGTAAAAAATAGACTCGAATACAGGACTACAATCCCCACAAGCCTTTGCTCCACTTCCCCAGAATGTCTTGTAATCTCACCTGGGCCGAGATCGAGAAGGTATTTAAGCTGATTCAAAGGCTTTTGAGGTCTCTCTCTTGGCTCTCTTTTGGACTTCCGTTTTGGAGCAGATGCATCTCTTCTGTGATGTGAGGTTTTCTGGCCTAGGCCTCTGGCCTAGGCACATGTTTTTTCTTCCTCTGTATATTCTTTAATCTTTAACCTTTAATAAACCTCTAAAAAATATAATACTCCTTGCAGAGAGAAACTAATTTCTACCTGCCTCAGTCTCCCCGTCTCCCCTAAATTTTAATCTTTACACATAGTAGATGTCACCTAAGTACTTAAGAAATGTTTACTAAATGAAATAATAATAGCATTGATATAACACCTAGGATGTGCTAGGCACTCTGCTAAGCACTTTACAAATATGTCATTTGATCCTTATAAAAGTACTAGTTGGGTGCTATTATTATCCTTCTTTAACAATTTTGTAAGCTGAGAGAAAGAGGCTAAGTGCCTTGGACCCATGTTTTTCTGACTACAGGCTATGTACCTGATCCACTGGACCATCTTGCTGCACCAAATGAATGAATGACTATAAAAAGTTGGAATGGATAGAGAGCATGTTAATGATAAAAATCACAATACAGGAAGATATTGATGAGCTATTGGACCCTGTCTAGTAAAGTGAAATCCAGAAGGATATCAATCAATCAATATATCAGCAACATGTGCTAGGGGTTAAAGACTTTGATTGGCACTGGGAATATAAATCCAATGAATTAACTAGTCACTACTTGGGGGAAAAAACCACATTCTAATGAAGATAACAGGTATACATAAGTATATACAGAATAAATACAAAACAATAAATACAAATACAAAACAATAAATACAAAATTGTTAAATGCAAGATATTTTGAAAGAGAGAGCACTAGAGGTTGAGGGGATCCAGAAAAGTTTCATGTAGAAGGAGGAGTTTGAGCTACAGGTTCTATAAAACATAGTTGAAGAAGAAGTGAATTCCAGACATCATGAAAGGCTAAGACAAATGGAAGAGTGTTGTATTGGAAGAATAGAAAGAAGCCCAGTTTGTCAGGATCACAGGGTAGAGGAGGGAAAGTAATGTACAATGAGGGTGGCAAGAACCAGTAAATATGGAGAGGTTGAAAATAAGAGGAGGGGGAAGATTGAGAGAGGAGGCTGTCATTCTTCTGGAGTGGCTGGCAGAGGATGGGATCAAGGATATGGAAAGGGTTTGGTATTATCAAGAAGAAGATGGGGGGAAATAAAGTATTAAGTAACAATTATGAGCCAAGCACTTTACAAATATTTTATTCTCACACCAATCTTGTGAGTTTGTGCTATCATGCTCTTTGCCTTACAGTTGAGGAAACTGAGACAAACAGGATTTCAAGTACTGCACAGTGCTTGAAGCATGTATTTAATTGACTTGCTCAGTCACACAATTGGTATTTGAGCTGAGGTTGGATTTGAAATTGGGTCTTTCTAATTCCAGGCTTAACACTAACCACTGTACCACCCAACTGTCAAAAAAAAAAAAAGAAGATAGGGATACTGTCAAGGAATTTTGAGATGGAGAAAGGGGAGGAGCTCATGTTAAATGATCTCAATTTTCTCGGTAAAGCAAGAAACAACATCTTCAGCTGAGATAAAAGGGAGAAAGGGTATGGGAAACTTAAGGAGAACATTTGGAAAAACTTTATATGGGAATCAGGTAATTAGGGAAAATAAGAGAATTGCCTAACTGGTGAGGGTCCAGATGAAGCTGGATAATATGATTTTATAATGTACTCAGCAAAGTTATGTGATTTCCTTTACCTCTTTTCAGCAGCATTCAGAAGAGATAAGTGATGGGATGAATCCAAGGCTGAGATTTAGCAGCTGTAGTACAAAAAAGACAAGTAATCCAAAAGCAGGGAAAAGTGTAGAGTTGAATTGGCTGATTATGGGATCAAGACTGAAGAGGGAGATAAGTGAAGCCAGAGCGAGAGTGAAAAAGTATTAAGAGGTCAAGGAATTAAAAGTCTCTAAAGGGTTTAGGAAGAATGAGACACAGGGAGGGATTGCTTAATAGGAGGTTATAGCCAGAGGAATATCAAGGTTTTAAATTAGGGAAGAGGGGAAAAATAAACATTTAATGCCTACCATGTTTCAGGAACTCTGCTAAGTACTTTGCAAATAGCTCTTTTGATCCTAAAGTGACTTGCCCAGGGTTACACAAGAATAAATATTGTGAAGATAGGATTAACTCTCCCCTTGCCTATTTTTAAATTAATCAACAAAAACTGAAAACATCCCTACTTAACACTAAGTAGGGAAGCAAGCCACCTTTTAAAAGTGGGTATTAACTCCAGAAGTGACCAACCACCCCTGGGCAGTGCTAAGCAAATTTAAAGACTGCAATTGGCTCTGTAAAGTGGAGGAAGGGACAGGAAGTGATATGGAAAAAGGACTATAAAAGTCCTGAACTTCCTGTCCAAGGAGATCTGTGGCCTGAATTTTTGGCTTGGAGGATCTGGGACTGGAACTGTGGCTTGGAGCTAGGATTTGGGAATTCAACTTTGGACTCTGGCACTTGGACTACTTCTGGTAAGACCATTCATGGATCTTCTCCTTTGGAGCTTCATCTTGGGTGAGTGAGATGCTGACCCTCCTTTCCTGGCTTCTGGAGAGATTAGTTCCGGAGAGGCCTCCCCTTCTTGGAGGAGGGCATGGATTGAACCCTTGTTTAATTTACCACCAAGTCCTCTGGCTGAGGGGTTAATGAGCCCTACCTAGGTTGAGATGGGGACCAGAGCAACATTTAGGGTGACAGGCTAGACTTCTTACTCTACCCACTTTTAGATTTCTCTACTTTCACTCTTTCCACCTCTTTGTAAATAAAAGCTACTGAAAGTCAATTTGACTTGATCTAAAATATTTTTAAATTATCTTAAAATTCTCATATATTTAGTCAAACTCTTAATTTAATTCCTTATAATATCTAAATCTAAATTTGAATTCAGTTCTCCCTGACTCCAAGCCTACCATTCTATCCACTTCATCACCTTGATGCCTTGGGTGAATTAGGGAAATGGATTAAGTAAAAGTAAGATGTAAATCCCCATGGGTGACTGAGGTAATGTGATGAAGTAATAATAATAATAACAACAACCATTTTATACAGCATTTTAAGATTTGCCAAGCATTTTTTAAATATCTCATTTGATGCTCATAGCTACTCTGCTTGATAGGTCATAGAATTTAGGAAAACTGAAAAATTGGGAGTTATGGGAATTTAGAAAAGCCTCATCATGAATGTTGAACTCCCTTCATATAAGGACATGTTTTGAAGAAAAGCAAAAAATGGTGAGCCAGCTACAAAACTCCTTGAGAAAGTAAGGAGAATGACCTCAGGAACATTATACAATAATCACCATAATCTAGGTTAGGTAGAAAAAGTTAATACTATGAATCTCAAAGGAGGCTTAAGTTGCTGAATGCTGGTGATAAAGGGAGAGTGTCTAGTAGGAATGAAGAGCAAGGAAATTCTCATTTGCTCAGGAGGACCAATGAAGAAGGAGGGGGAAAGAGATGGAGGTAGGGTATGAAAATAGAGCCATTGGCAGGGAATACGACCAGAAATATAGTTGCCTTGTGTTTAGGGAGGAGGGATTGGGACTCCAGACCTCAGTGAGAGCCAGTTGATGACAGCATAAGCAAAAAAGAAAATTAAAAAGTCCTGAATAAAGGGAAGTTTGTTCACTTGTATTGGAAGGAGTAGATTGGAGTGAGGCTTGAGTAGGATAGGGCTGAGGAATCTGGAGATGAGGGGGTAGGAGGGTGGGAATAGTTTCTTTTGTAGCTCAAGACTGATTAACACAGAGATAGATAGGAAGAGAAACAGGTGGCAGGAAATTATTAGTCATAGGAGATAGTATTAGGTGATAGATGAAAAAATAAAGTTGACAATCTCCTAGGAATATTGATGCTGATCAAGGACCAATGATGTAGGACCTTAGTCACTTTCCCCTGCTCATAAGTGGGGCAAGGGAGCCTGTACTATCTCTCCCAGCTGACAGAGGTCTCTGGTCTGGGTCAGCTGCTCCTACTTTTCCTGATGGCTGTGGGAGTGGAGTAAGGGGAGTTGGTGGTGAGTTGATACCTCTGGGAGTATTAGGAAGAAGAGGGCACTGGGAAGAGCCTGGGTTGTCCCAAACCAGTGTGATCAAAGACAGAGGGAACAAAGGTCAGGATTAGGTCTTGTTGGCAGGGTTGGATTGGACTCATCTTCCAACCCTATGATTAATTACTAACCACTCAATGTCATGTCATGGCCTCCTGGGTGTTAACAAAAGTGCAGCAATATTTTCTTTTACTAATATGAGTTTTCCCTCTTCAAAGTCTTTGGTTTCCCTTAGCATGTCGGTTTGCCCAATCTCTTTTTATCTATTTTAACACTTCTCAATCTGTTCCCATGGCTCTCCTAATAAAGCCACCGCTTTAGTTCAGGTCTTCACCGACTGTCCCCTCAATTCTTGCATTAGCCTCTTAACTGAGGTAATCTCTCTCCTCTTTAAATAACCCTCCATGCAGCTGCCAAATTGGGCTTTCTTTTTTCCTTCTAAAGCAAAGATCTCACCCTCCATAGCTGTGAGGAAAGTGCTCTGTAAGTTGCCATCACTTATGTCCCCTAAAGTTCTTCTTGGATGCCCCATTGATTGGGGCATGTAGACGCCCCTGGGCTCTCAAGGGTTGTGCCAGCATAACCTGGCATAGCCCTGCCAAGCTAGAAAGGCCAGCAGACGAATAGCCTCCCAAAAGGGAACATCGTCAGGTTGACTCTAGGAGAAGGAATATTTTGGCAATAGAAATTCTTGAAGGGAACACCTTCATACCTTACATGTGCTCTTTGATCCAGTGAACCTGGCCTCCTGGCTCTTTCATGAACAAGACACTCTATCTCTCAGCTCTGAGCATTTTCTCTGGCTGCTCCTCTGGGGCAAATGTAGAGTCTTACACTTGGGTTAAAAAAATAGACCTCAAGAGATAACTAAATGGTAGTACAGTGGCTCAACAGAAGCAGCACAGTCAAGTTCCCCTTCACAAAACTTCTCCAAACAGATCTCAGAAATAAACTAGACTAAATCCTGATAGGGAAATCCAGAAAAAAAAAATACAGTGAATCATTTGTCCAGCTCAGCTCAGCATAGGGAGACAGACCATAAGGTCTGGATACACCACTCAAAGAGCTCAGCAGCACTCAGGGAGAGGTAACATACAAGGACAAAAGCAAGACCCAAACTCACCTGGGGCACCACCAGACACCACACCAGGCCATTTGAAAGGAGACAGATGTAAACTGGCACCTTTATTGCTCACTACAGTTCCTGAATGGATTGAGAAAGGGACCTGTGCACTAGGGTGGCTTTGGGGAGGAGAGAGACCCTGAGGGTGAACAGAGAAAAGAGAAAACTCAGAAGCCAGCAGTAGCTGCAAGGCTCAGACCACAGATGCGGATCACTGCCTCAATTTCAGCATCTGGCCCAGCCTGCAGAGGAATATCTAGGACAGCAATCCCAAACCAAAGGAAAGCCGATCATTCTGCTACTTTGAATCAAGAGAGCTTTCCAGTTTGCTGAAGTGGGCCCAGTGCAGCTGCAGCCTACTGTTGCTCTGACCCAAACAATTTGTAAAACTCAGATCAGAGATTAGCATTCAGCCCTGGATTAGACTACTTAGGGAATAATAAAAGTTTACAGGTGCCCATCCTATTCCTGAGAATAACACAACATTCAATATCCCCCAAAATCAACAACATAACTGGTCCAGACCTTCCCTCTTGAAGAGGAGGAGAGAGAAGAAGAAGAATCTCATTTTAAAGAGGCATTGTTGTAGAAGAGTGGTGGAAGGGAAGCTCAAAACCCAAACCCAGAAAAAGAGAATAAATCTTAAAACATCTGCAAGTAAAATTCATATATGAGAATCCCTAGAAGAAATGAAATAAGTTTTTAAAGAATTTTAAAAGTATTTTTATAAATGGAATGAGAGTGACTGAGGAAAAAAATGGAAAGGAAATTAAAGCTATGGAAGAAAGAATTGGAAAGAGAATAAACATCTAAGTACAAGAAATGTAATACTTTGCCCAAGCAACAAACTCTCTGAAAATTAAAATGAACCAAAAAGAAACCAGTGATACCACAAGGCAACAAGGAATATTAAAACAAAGACAAAAGACTGAAAATATTAAGTATCTCATATGAAACACATCTGATTTAGAAAATAGATTGAGAAGAAAAACTTTAAGAATCATTGGATTGTCTGAATACTATAACAACAAAAGCCTATACCTCTTATTTTAAGAAATCTTCAAAGAAAACCACACAGAGCTCTTAGAACCAGAGGGCAAAGTAGAAATAGAAAGAATCCACTGGTCACCTCCTAAAATAAAATTTCCCAAAATTAAAATTTCCAGATACATTATTACCAAAATCCAGAACTTCCAGGTCAAATAAAAAGTAGTGCAAGCAGCTAGGAAAAAAAACAAACAAACAATTATATACAAAGGAGCCACTGTCAGCATCACACATGATTTACCAGCCACCACTATAAAGGAGTGAATAACTTGGAATACAGTATTCCAGAAGGCAAATATTTGACTAATAACCAAGAATAACTTATGGAACAAAATTGCATATAACCCTTCAAGGGCAAAAAGCAATAAACAAATAAATAAATAAATAGATCATTAATGAAAAGAGGACTTCCAGACATTCCTGATGAAAAGGCCAGAGCTACATAGAAATTTTGAAGTATAAACATAGAAGTGAAGAGAAATATTAAAAGATAAACATGAATGAGTAATAATGAACTAAACAAGGATAAACTACTTGCATTTTAACATGGGGAGATGAACTCTATCATCAGGAGTCAAATGGGAAGAATAATCAAACAAGGTCTAGGAGTTATTCTGTTATATATGGATCTTTAAAAAAAAAAAGAATAGAAATACAGGAGAGATAAATAGTTGGAAGTGTGGGAAGGAAAGAAAAGGAGATTCGAGAAAATTATCTCACATGATCAGGATATTCAAGTAGACCTCTATACAATCAAGGAGGAAGGGTTGGGGTTAATCCTTGATATTTGATCGCTTTCATTCGAACTGGCCAAATCAAGGAAGAATACATGCATGCAGAACAGGGTACAAAAATACATGTCACTCAACAGGAAAATAGGAGGGAAAGGGAAGAAGAGGAAACGATGAATTAGAGAGAGGATAGATTAAGAGAAGGATTAATCTTAAGTAAAACAAACTCTGAAGAAATACAAAAATATTTGTAACTTTTTGAGGTGGCAAAGAATGGGAATCTATAGGGATAGAGATGAACAAGTTGTGATATGTAAATGTGATGGGATACTATCACGTTGTAGGAAGACTTATACGAACTGATACAGAGTGAAATGAACAGAATGAAGAGAACAATTTATACAATGACAACAATATTGTAAAGACAAACAACTTCAGAAGAATTAGGACCTCTTAGCCTCATGGCCAACCATGATCCCAAAGGACTAAAGATGAAACACACTTCTTAAATTCCTGACAGAGATAAAAGATTCAGAGTGCAGAGTGAAATGTCAGTTTTGGACATGGCAAGTGTGGACATTTGATTTGATTATGTTTGAAATATGTTTTGTTTTTCCTTGTTTTCAGTTGGGGAGATCCGGATAGAAGAATGAGCAGGCATATTTTTGTGAATTGAAACAAAATATTTTTAAAGTCTATATCACAAGAATAAGATGGAAAACACATTCAAGAACAAATGGCAATTTTGAAAAAAATCTGAGTTGTTTACTGAATTGCAAGGCCAAGTTTGAGATTGTAATCAAAACAAAAACAAAACAAACAAAAAGTGCTAATATAGACCAAGTCAGCACTAAGAGATATTGTATCCAGGGCAAAGGACATGATAGTCTTGCTGCATTCTATCCAGTTATATCAGATCTAGAATATTGTGTTCGGTATTTGGTACCACATTTTAGAAGAACTGATAAACTGGAGAGCATCCAGAGGAGTGTGACCAAGAGAGTGAAGGACTTCAGTACTCTGCCATGTGAAGGAGGATCTGCTGAAGAGAGTAATACAGTTTGGCCTGAAGAAAAGAAAACTTTAGATGTACTTAATAGGTGTTGGGAGGCTATCATATAAAACATGAGAGATCTGTTTTCCTTGACCCTAGGAGACAGATCAAGAAACAATGTGTAGAGAGGAATAAGGAAGAAAAATCCCTTTAAAGTCTAAGAATAGAGGGGGCATTCATAACCAAGCAAGGAATAGAGATCACAGAAGGATAAAAAGGAAAGGTTTGATTATATAAAATTTTCAAAGTGTTTATACAAATCTAGGTGGGCTAAGATTAGAAAGCAAATAGTTAACGGGAGGAAAAACTCTTTACAACAAATTTCTCTGATAAAGATCTCATTTCCAAGATATATAAAGAACCGATTCATTTATAAGAATAAAAGCCATTTCTCACATAAGAAATGATCAAAACATATGTATAAACACTTTTCCAGAGGAAGAAATCCAGACTATATTTAGACATGTGAACATATGTGTATAGAAGTAGTCTCTTGGAAGCCGAGAATGACGATTGTCTTTGTGCAGTTTCATCTACGGTGTACCCTCATGTGGCTTTGGAGTCCAAAGGCTGAGGCGCAGAGTTTGTGGCACATGGGGCATGGGACGCCAGTTGTTACGGAAGGTGGGGTTGTGGCCTGGTGTCGGCGTTCATGCGCAGCGGCAAGACGTTGACGTCGCTCATCTTCAAAGGTGGTGGCGGCATGGTGAATGTGGGTTTGCCAGCTGCTTCTGTCAGAGGCAGCGGGTTCTAGTTGCTTTGGTGTGATGCCAGCCCACTTCAAGTTGGACTTTAGCTGATCCTTGAATCTTTGATTTGGTCGGCCTTGTTTCCTGAGTCCAGCTGACAGTTCACCATAGAATACCTGCTTGGTATTCGCTGTGGGTCCATGCGGATGATGTGTCCAGACCATCGTAGCTGGGTTTTGAGGACCAGGACTTCGATGCTGGTGGAGTTGGCTCTGTCGAGGACTTCCTGGTTGGTGATTCAGTCCTGCCATCGGATCCTCATGATTGACCGGAGGGAGCAGTTGGTGGAATTGCTCCAGCTGTTTCATGTGCTTCCAGTACAGTGTCCATGTCTCACAACCATACAGGAGCGAGAAAACAACCACTGTAACTAAGCAGAAAAGGGGGGGGGGGGGAATAAAAGAGAAGAGAAAGAAAGGAAAAAAGAAAAGGAAGAAGAAAAGAGAAGAAAAAATCAGTGTTCAATATTGACCTCTAGTGACCAAAAGGCAGCACTACAACTGGGAGGGGTTATGGGGGGCATGATTAGGGGTGATTAAAGGGGGAAAAAAAGAGGGCTAGGACCCTCCCAGCCAAGGCAAAGAGCCTGGTGGAGCCTAGTGGGGCAATCAGCTGTCCTGCGAGGAAAGGGGCTTCCCTTAGAACTGGCTGGGGAAAGGGAAGCAGAAGCAGCAGAAGCAGCAGGGAAGTGGAGTTGGGGCCAGGCTGGAACTAGCTCTGGCTAAGAAAAAAAAAAAACAAAGCCGCCAGTAGTAGAAGCCAAGCCAGGTGTGACTATGCTTCAGCATCAGGGTGGGCCCAGGGTGCTTGCCTCAGCATTGGTCAATAAGGCTGATTTGGCTGCTCTCCAGGCTGGGGGTGGAAGCAGCTTCTCCACCAAGTCCCCTAAATTAAGACAGCTAGCTGTGGCAAGATGGCTGGGGTGTAAAAATACTCAAATGCTCGCAGCTTCCAGAGGCTTGGAAGGTGGAAGGAAAGATAAAGGAATGAGGCTGGAGACAGGGTTTGAAAACTACCAGTAGAAAAGTAGCTTTGGTTGCAAACCAGTAGCAGTTTTAAACTGCTGAGTTGCTTGACTGTAACTGGGCTGCCAGCTTTAAAGAAAAGGAAAAAGAAAAGCCGAGTTCTAGAATTCTTTTGTGGTCTGCCAAAAATGTAAAGATTAAAATTAATATCCAGTACTCCAAGTATTTTATTTAATAATATTTATTAAATATTTATCTTGAAGTATAAGGAAGTAAGGCTAGCAAAAACCAAAAATTGCTCCTCCCTCTCCCTCCATAAAACCAGAGACCCATGTGGGTGGAAACAGAAACTCAAAACTCCTCCCATTTATGGAGACGCACAAATAGGAAAAGGAAAAGGGGATTGTGGGAAATGTAGTCTCTAGGGTTCAAGATTCTAAATCAACACAGCACTGGGGATGCAAAGACAAAAATTAAATGAGTGAGGCTTTCCAAAAGCTTGCATTTTATTTGGACAGGCAGAATATATGTATAAAAGTTTAAATGCTTATAATACATACAAATATTGCATTAAATAAATACAGACACTAGAAATTGAGAGAATCAGGAAACACTTGATAAAAAATGTAGTGTTCTAGCTGAATCCTGAAGGAAGTAAAGATTGTAGGAAGCTGAAATGGAAAAAAAAAGTATCCTATGCATGGGACAGAATATCAGTTTGATTACACTGTAGAGTAAAGGAAGAGGAATGGTGTATAACTACACTAGAATGGAGGTCAGTTGGGGCTGGGCTGTGAAGGACCTACAAGTTAAACAAAGGGATTTATATTTATACTAAAGACAAGAGAGAACCACTGCAGTTTATTAAGAAGAGGGGTGATATATTGTTTTTAAAGAAAATCACTTGGGGGGGGGGGGGTAGAGTCAAGATAGTGAAGGTATGGGGCCCATCTGGTTATGCCAGATTACTCTCTAAAAAGCAATGATATAATGCCTCAAGATGATTTCTGGTGCAGTATAACCCACAAAAAGACAAGGTGAAGTGAAAAAACTTACAAGGCTGTCAATAAGGATCTGTGCACTGGAGTAGAGACAGTACACAGGGCACCCAGGCAGGCCCCAGCAAGGCAATAGGCCTTGGGCACACTGGAAGCAGGAGCCACAGATGGTAAGGAGGTTTGGACAACTGCTCAGAAGGAGATTACAGCAATCCCTTTGCTGGCTCTGGATCCAAAACACTTGTCACATTGCCCATATGCAGAAGCAGGTCTCAGCCTTGGGAGTCAGTCACACACCAGAACTTGCAACCACAGAGGAGTAAGGGACCCTGGTCACAGTTCCAAGGGGGTTAAACAGTGCTTGAATTATTCAAAGACCAAAACCATAGGCCAGGAGAATATTAAGCACATCTCTCTTTACATCATACCACCTTGGAAGACCTGAAAGCAGATAGATCCCTAATACCAACTTTGAAGGCAGTTGTACAAAGAACCTGAAACTTTGAAAAGTGCTTCCTTCACCACAGTTACAGAACCCAACTTTAACAGTTTTTTAAACTAAAAGAAAAGAAAAATGCAGGGAAATGAGAAGAAAAGAAAGAAAGAAAGAAAGAAAGAAAGAAAGAAAGAAAGAAAGAAAGAAAGAAAGAAAGAAAGAAAGAAAGAAAGAAAGAAAGAAAGAAAGAAAGAAAGAAAGAAAGAAAGAAAGAAAGAAAGAAAGAAAGAAAGAAAGAAAGAAGGAAGGAAGGAAGGAAGGAAGGAAGGAAGGAAGGAAGGAAGGAAGGAAGGAAGGAAGGAAGGAAGGAAGGAAGGAAAGACAGAAAGACAGAAAGAAAGAAAGAAAGAAAGAAAGAAAGAAAGAAAGAAAGGGAATTCAACAGAGGAAGTTATTTTGGTGGCAAGATAGACTTGAACTCAGAAGACTACAAAGTCAATCCTCTGCATCCAAAGCCTCCAAAAAAATTAATAGAAGAGCTCAAAAAAGATTTTTAAAAGTCAAATTAGATAGGTAGAAGAAAAATTGGAAAATAAATTAGAGTAATGTAGGAAAATCATGAAAAAAGAGTCAATAACTTGGTAAAGAAGGCAAAAAATACTGAAGAAAATAATACTTAAAAAAACAGAATAATCCAATTGATAAAAAAGAGTCACAAAAATCCCAGGAAGAGAGGAACTTCTTGAAAAGCAGAATTGGTCAAATGGAAAAAGATATGCAAAAATGCACTAAAAAGAAAAACTTCTTAAAAGCATTGTCCCTTTGGGAATTATTGGACTATCTGAAAGTCATGATTTTTTAAAAAAGAGCTTAAACATTTTTCAAGAAATTATCAAGGAGGGAACAGCTATGTGACTCAGTGGATTGAGATCCAGGCCTAGAGACAGGAGGTCCTAGGTTCAAATCTGGCCTCAGAAACTTTCTAGCTGTGTGACCCTAGGCAAGTCACTTGATCCCCATCGCCTAACCATTACCACTCTTCAGTCTATATAATCATAGTATTGATTCCAAGACAGAAGATAAGGGTTTTTTTTTTTAATCATCAAGGAAAATTGCCTTGGTATTCTAGAACCAGAGGACAAAATAGAAATTAAAAGAATCTATCAATTATCTCCTGAAAGAGATCCCAAAAGGACAACTCCCAGGAATATTATAGTCAAATTCCAAAACTCTCAAGGTCAAGGAGAAAATATTGAAGCAGCCAAAAAGAAACAATTCTAATATTGTGGGGCCACAGTCAGGATAACACAAGACTTAGCAACTTCTTTATTAAAAGGTCAGAGGACCTTGAATATGATATTCCAGAGGACAAAAGAATTAGGATTTCAACTAAGAATCACTTACCCAAGCAAAACTAGGCATTATCCTTCAGGGGGAAAATGGCATTCAGTGAAATAGAGAAATTTCAAATATTCTAGATGAAAATACCACAGTTGAATGGAAAATTTGACTCTGAATGGAAAATACAAAACTAGAGAGAATCATAAAAAGATAAACAGGAAAGAGAAATCAAAAGACATTAACTAATGTTAAAGTAGAAGCAGCTGAGTAGCTCAGTGGATTGAGAGCCACGCTGAAAAATGGGAGGCCCTGGGTTCAAATTTGGCCTCAGACACTTCCTAGTTGTTTGACTGAACTCCCATTGCCTAGCCTTTTCCTCTCTTTTGCATTAGAACCAATACCTAGTATTGATTCTAAGATGGAAGGTAAGGGTTTAAAAATAATAATAATAAAATAAGGTTAAACTGTGTTCATCCCTACATGGGGAGATCATTCTTATAATGACAAACAACTTTGTCATTATTGGGCTGTTTAGAAAGAGTATACATAGACAAAGGGTGAGGGTATGAGTTGAGTATGATGGAATAATATAAAAAAATAAATAAAATTAAGTCATAAGAAAGAGGAATGCACTAGGAGGAGGGAATAGTGAAAACAGAATGGGGTAAATTATTGCACAAAAAAGAGGAATGAAAGAACATTAACTGTGGAAAGGAAGATGGGGGAGTGGGGAAGAGAGCATATTAACCTTACACATCAAAATTGGCTCAATGAGGGAAGAACATACACAATTAGGTAAATAAAGCTATCCTACAGGAAAATAAGAGGGGGAGGATATTAGAAAAGTGGAGAGGGACTAACAGAAAAGAGGGCAAATTGTGGGAGGTGGAAGTGAGAAATTAAAAAGGGGTAAGGAGGTTAGAGAGTAATTCACAGCAATCATAATGGTACAAAGATGTTTTTACAATTCTTTCTAATAAAAGCTTCATTTCTCAAATGCATAAAGAGTTGCACATATAAGAATATGTCATTCTCGAATTGATAAATGGTCAAAAGATATTAATAGGCAGTTCTCTAAGTAATTAAAGCTCCCTATAATTATGTAAAATGCCTTAAATCACTATTAATTAGAGAAATGCAAATTAAAACAACTCTGAGGTATCACCCCACACCAATCAAATTGGCTATTATGACAGAAAAGGAAAATGACAAAATTTGGAGGGCATGTGGGAAAACTAAGTCATGAATGCATTGATTGTTGGGAGAATTATGAGCTGATTGAATCATTCAGGAGGGCAATTTGGATCTACGCAAAAAAAAAGTCTATAAAACAGTACATACCCTTTGATCCAATAATACCATTACTTGGTTTAGATTCCAAAGAGATAAAACAAAAACAAAAAGGGAAAGGGCCTATATATACGAAAAATGTCTAAAGCAGCTCTCTTTAAGGGGACAAAGATTTGGAAAGTGAGGGAGTACCCATCAATTGGGGATTGACTAAGTAAGTTATAGTATATGATTGTAATGAAATACTTATTGTGCTATAAGAAATGACAAGTAGGAGGAGTAGGAGGCGCTCAGAAAAACCTGGAAAGATTTACATGAATTGAGGCTGAGTAAAATAAGCAGAATGAAGAGAAAATTGTATGGTGACAGGAATATTTTACAATGAACAACTGTGAATAACAGCTATTTTCAACAATACAATGATCCAAAACTATCCCAAAGAGCTCATGATAAAAAATGCCATCCTACTTCCAGAGAAAAAGAACTA
This sequence comes from Monodelphis domestica, assembly GCF_027887165.1. Classification (NCBI taxonomy): domain Eukaryota; kingdom Metazoa; phylum Chordata; class Mammalia; order Didelphimorphia; family Didelphidae; genus Monodelphis; species Monodelphis domestica. The sequence continues at coordinate 555,935,889 of NC_077227.1, read as the reverse complement.
AGACCATAGCAAACTTTTCACTTTCTTAGTTTTTGTCTATTTTACAAAAGGATTAATATTGAAGAATATTTTACGTGATTATACATGTAAAATCTATCTGAGATTGTTTAACATCTCAAAGTGGGTAGGGTGGAGGGAGGGAAGGCGGTAGAGAGTTCAAGACTCAAGACTCTTTGAAAAATACTGGAAACTGTTTTTACATGTAATTGGAGAAAAAAATAAAATAAGTCACTTTGGCATCTGCATGGAAGATAAATTTGAGTACATTCTTCTTATCTAGAAGTTAATTTCTCAAAGCTACCTCTTTTCTAAAGCCTTTATCTTACATCTTTTTGTTACTCTAAAGTCGTTGGTTTCTCCCCAAACTTTCTAATGTTTTCCTAGTAAACTTCCCATTAATATATTCTAAAATACTTCTGGAGATATCATTTGACTCCCTCATGAATCACCAGAAGTGACTAGTGGTCAGCAGATTTGATAGGTGTTTGCAGTATGTCTATCTTGTTCTAGGATACAAATATCAAGATTCAGATTTCCATTGTTAACGTCAAATTCCTACTTCAGGATCGCTCAGCAGGCCACCACTATTCCTCTCTTTTTCCTCTAATTTTTACTGGAAAAATGAGGTCATCTGTGGTTCCACATTACTATTTTTTTTTTTAACCTAAGCATCTACATCTTCAGAAGAAGATCCAACTCCGTCTTCTAAATTGAGTCAACTACTAACTTAGCTCCCCGTGTTCAATGGTCCTTCATTTTCACTTCCTCTTGATCTTTAAAAGCTCATTTCAAGCCTGGGCATATCTACTTTTGGATACTCATTTGCCTAAGAGCAGGAAAGGACAAACTCAAAAGAACCATCCCAAACCCATTCTCAAATTTATCGAAACCTGAACACTTATTTTAAATACCATGTGTTCACAGCCTCATGGATGCCAAGATAGAGGAACATACCAACTCAACCTGTCTTTAAGGATAGAGTTTAAATAGCTGAACATTTTATAGACAGAAAAGAAGAAAGGCTGAGGGGACTGGCCATTCTCTTTTGTATTTTCACTGAGTCTTCAGTTTTTCTGGTTCCTTAGCCAATAAGAAGACTCATCATCTTACAATGTAAGCCCCTCAGCAGAGTCACACATGACTGGAAGCAGTCCCCCAAAGTTTCCAAATTATCTACTTGAAGCAAAAATGGTCATTCCTAATGTGTTATTCTGCTATATTCTTCTGATAAAATATTCAATTTCTTCCACAAATAAACTACATTTTACAATATAAGAAAAAAATGAAATGAAATATATATTCAAGTAATTCGGTTGAACCAAACTTATCTTTAATTATTTATTCAGTTCATGAAAAAAAACAGAGAATTTCATCAAGGTTTTTTCATTTAACTTAAGATCATTAGACTTTCTTAAAATTTATTGATTTCCTATTCATCAGTTTTGCTCAATTTATAATTAACAGTTTTGTATTATTAATTCATTTATGTTTAGGATTATTAATAACTTATTTTAATCTTGAAGTTATTAGTTAAAATATCAACTATACTTTAGTATTTCTATTAAAGTATTTTAACTACTGAGTTGGAAGAACCCCTAGAGGCCACCTTAACCAACTCCCTTATACAAATAAGTAAATATTATATCACAGGAACTTAAACAGAGTTCTCTGGGACAGGGCTAGATTGGGCAAACAAACAAGCAAGTACCTTCAAGGTACCCTGGAAAAACATGAACTGCTGTTTTGAGATGAGAACTATACCTTCTTTATCAACATTCTACACTCCACACTGGCCCTGTCAAATCTTTTCAACCCTCCCAATACCTCTCATAGTTCCTCCTCCCACTTCTCTCTTAGCTGAGAACCTTGCTTCAAATTTTACAGAAAAAAAATTAAATTCTCTATCCTCTCATACATTATATCACTCTTATTCCTTCTTTCACTATCTCCTCCTTCAATCCTAGCTCACTCAGAGAATGTCTTATTTGTGGAATAACTAGGACACCAATGTCACTGGACCAAAGAATACATGATGGGTTGTAAGGTATCAGAAGACTGGAAAGGTAGGTTATGAAGGGTTTTGCATGACAAATAATTTAGTATTTTATTCTGGAGGCAATAGGGAGGCACTTCCTCCCTAGCAATTCTAACTCCTCTACTTGTTTAAGTGATCACATTCTAACCTGTCTCCTCTAATAGATTGCCCTCTCTTTCATCTCCATTCTTTCATTAATTTTCAATCTGTCTCTCTCACTTGATAAATTCATTCCTTACTGTCTATAAATATGACCCTCTTTCCTATTCTGCTTTCCATCCCTGCTATCATTCTATAATCTAGTCTGTATTTTGTGTCTAAATTCTTTGAAAATGTCATTTATAATCAATGCCAACATTTTCCATCTTCTTCCTCTCTTCTTAATTCCTTATAATCTGGCTTCCAACTTTACCATTACATTAACACTGTTCTCTCCAAAGTTATTAATGATCTCTTAGTTGCCAAATCCAATGGCCTTTTCTCAACCCACACTCTCCTTGACCTCTCTACAGTCTTTGACACTGTTGATCATCCTCTCTTCTCTCTTGGTTTTTGGAACACCTCCTCTCTTTTCTGGTTTCCCTTCCTTAGAATAGCCCTGCTTCAAGGCATGCCAATTCCCTCTTGTTCTGTATCAGTCAATTTATTGTAAACAACTCCTAGGTAACTAGAACAGCTTCAGAAGCAATTGTCCTTCTATGTCTCTTTTTCTTCTCTTATCAGTACAAAAAAGAATTATCTCATTGCTAAAGATGAAGGATTCCTGCATCCTGGGAAAGTTCTCCTTCCTTCTTGGCCCAATGGACAGATTTCTTTGGTTTAGTGAGACTAGCTATATACAGACAATAAGTCCCTTATCTATCTCCTGTAGGTAAGAGTACATAGTTTTATCTAACAAGTGAACTATTCTTTTTGTATAACCACCTGTGTTTGATGAATAGCTATATCTCTTTTCTTTGTTTCACACAATGTTACTTTGAATAATGTTTAACTTTTAACTAATTAACTCAATGCTGCCTTAAAAAAAAATATATATATATATATATGGAACCTCTTACTCCATCTTAGACTCAATATGTCCAAAACAGAACTCACTATCTTTTCCCTTAAACCCTCTGCTTCCTCCTCCCAGTCCCTCATTTGGGATTCCTCACTCTCTCTCACTCCTCATATCCAGTCTGTTCCCAAAGCCTTTGCAACATCTCTAGAGTACAGCTCCTTCTCCCCTCTGACACTACCACAATTCTAGACAGGTCTTAATCACCTCATGCCTGAACTATTACAATAACCTGCAGATTGATCTGTCTGACTCAACTTTCTCCTCACTCTAGGACACTCTCATTAAACCACTAATGTGATTTTCCTAAAGTGCAGGTTTCATCATGTTACCCCCAGTCAATAAACTTCAGTGGCTCCCTATTCCCTCAAGTATAAAATACAAAATTATTTGTTTGGCATTCAAAGCCCTTCATAATCTACCTTTCCAGTCTTTACACCTTACCACCCAACATGTAGTTTTCAATCCAGTGACATCTGTCTCCTGGCTGTTCCACAAAATAAGACACTCCATCTGTTGCCTCTCGGTATGTTCTCTGGATGTCTCCCTTGCCTGGAATGCTCTCTCCCCCCCCAATCTGAATACTGGTCTCCCTGGCTTCCTGTAAATCTCAACTAAAATCCCATCTTTTTCTGGAAGCTTTCCCCAACCCTTCTTGATTCTAATGCTGGCCCTCTGTTAATTATTTCCTATTCATCCTGCATATGGCTTGCTTTCTACATATTTGTTTGTGTATTGTCTCTTTCATTAGATTACAAACCCCTGGAAGAGGAGGATTACCTTTTACCCCTTTTTATGCAGCCAGTGCTTAATAGCATCTGGAACATAATAGGCACTTAAAAAATGTTGATTGATTGTTGATGATGATATTTTAGTAGCAGTTGTAGTAGTAAGAGGAGTAACCCTTCTGTTACAGAGTCTTTTGATTTGAAAGTTCTGAGTATCCTGTGAGGAATTTTCTTCAGAAACTCCATTCAAGAAATGTAGGAAATATGTACATAAATGACTTATTCTTTCTGGACATTGAAAACTGATAGCAATACAACAACAAAAAAAAACACCTATTAAACGTTTTAGAAAAGATATAAACAAGCTGGAATATATCCAAAAGAGGATGAATAAGAGTACGAAATGATGAGTATGAAAGACCATTTCATCTAGTTGTTATCATTTAAAGAGAATGGGGATATTTACCAGGGAGAAGAGAAAACTGAAAAACAAATACTGGTATTCTTTAAGTATTTGAAAAACTGTTGTATGGGGAATCATTTTAAATTGTTCTACTTTGCCCCAGAAGTATATCTTGGAATAATGGGTTGAAGTTTCAGAGAAGCAAATTTATACTTCATGTAAAGGGAAATTTCCTAACATTTCTAGTCATCCAAAAAATGGAATGGGTTGTCTAGGGAGGGACAATGTTCATTCTCACTTCAAGCAAACACAGGATAAACCCATGGTGGTTGGTTAGTTGGTGTTGAGAGAAGAGAACCAAAACAACATCAGGGTTAATGTAGTGTGCCCAGCTGTGGCTGATCAAACCAATGGGTTGGGCACAAATAGTATTCATGATGGAAATGTCTCTAAATCTGTACATATCACATTTTCTTTTGAGCTACTGCAATGATGCTTTGTTCTAAGAGCACAGAACCTTCTTTGCTATAGGCGCACGAAGCAGGGGTGACTTCCATATCTCACAATCAATACCCGATTTCTTCAGAGAGACTTCAGAGAGTATCTTTGTTTCACTCTCTGCATGATTGTTTGCCTTGTGTAGGTTCCCCATAAAATAGCCCTTAAGATGATAGTATTTGGTATTAGAACAATATGGCCAATCTATCAGAGTTGCACCTTTTGCAATAGAATTTGAATGCTTGGCAATTCAGCTTGAGAAAAGACCATGCCCTATATCTTTTTTTTTTTGAGGTGATCTTCAGCATCTTCCCAAGATAATTCAATCAGTGATTTTGTAGAGGGGATTCTAATTCAGGGATATGGTCAACTACTATATCACCTGGGAAGTCCCTTCCAATCTTTATGGTCCATAATTCAATGTGAGATATCGTGGCTAGTATTAAATTAGCATATGGCCAGTCTTCTGGTGAGGAGTGTTTCCAAACTAGCTGGATAGACTTCAGACAGTTCCTTACCAGGCCCATACTTGAAGATTTTCTAATTTGGGAGCACTTACAAAAGGTTATTCTCTACCATTTTGGCCTTCATGATTTCAGTGTCCAATCAATCAACACGCATGGCTTAAGGGCTTACAATGTGCCAAGCACTGAGGTTATGAATTTGTGTCTAAGGACAATCTCTGGCCTCAAAAAGAACTTACATTCTGACATATGTAAAACCCAGTGGAATTGCCCGTTGGCTACAGGAAGGGGTGGGGAGGAGGGGAGGGAGGGAAAGAATATGATTCTTGTAACCAAGGAATAATGTTCAAAATTGACAAAAAATTAAAAAAAATTTTTTTAAAGAACTTACATTCTAATGGGGGAGGAGGGAAGGGCATAAAAGGGAGCTGAAAAGGTAGATGGGGAAAGCAGGTCTGCTATGGAGAGGGAAGACTGAAGGGACAGTGCTCAGAGGCGTAGAGGTACATGGATGTGATTGTATTGGCTGAAAGCAAAGCCTAGTACTGAAATACTTTAGAAAGAAATTTAACAAGTCACCATGTAGAGGAGAGAGCCAAAAAAAGTGGTGGCTCGTTTCCTCCAGTGCCTGCGAGTCAGTCATCTTGGAGGATTCACACAAAGGAGCAAGGAAAGAGTCTGCGCGGAAGCAGCCTCCAGATAAGACATGTGGATTGCACAGGGAGAGAAAACGCTTTATGTTAATCTTCAGAACTGATGGGATTGGGGGCCGTCACCACCTAGGTCCGGAGTTAAGCGGTAAACAAATCTAGTCTCTAGAACAGGTCTGATGTCTCAGCCATTCCGAGCTGGGCTCAAACAAAGCGGTAAGGTTTTCCGTTATCTTGGGCTTCCTCCTCAAAATAGAAAGAAGGGTCAAGTGGAGCCAGCCAGTCAGAGGGAGAGGCTTCGGGTCCTAGGGCACCTTCAATAGTAGAATAATCAGGAAAGGTAAAGAGATTCCTACTGTGGCATGGCAAAGCCCTGTGGAGAGTCGTATGGTCTGGAGAGGAAGGCTCTTCAGAGTAAGACCAAGAAGAGGGATTTTTAGTGTTGTTTGTTTTCCTGTAAGGTCCTATTCCTCAGAGTTTCTGAGCAAAGTTTCCATTATTTTTTTCTTGCCACATGACCTCCGATCCATAATTGGGTTTTTGTCACCACTTCGTGACAGGGTACTAAGGCCGGGGCTCAGCCAAGACAAATGGCTTTGTGCCCTGTTGCTCCGTTTAACACCACCAATCACAAACAGCAAAGACTGGCAATTCAATTCAATGAACATTTTGGAACTCCTGCTATCTGCTAAGCCATGTGCTCGGCCTTAGGGACATGAAGTTGATCTCTAACAGTTTGCCGTGATTTGGACTGAAGCAATCTATACACAGATAAGTGGTGTCAACATGGAATTTAGGAATCCCAAACTTGTGGCCTAATGGGATCTGATGAACCCCAATTTTAGATTTAGCCTGTAGACTGGAGACCCCCAAAATGTGTCCTTATTCCCTGTTCCCATGAGAAACCTACTCTGAAGGGAAATGATGACCTGGGGTGAGATAAGCATATGCTAAGGACATTCTTTGTTTTAGGTAGTGTCCCCTATTGTATTAGAACCTTTCTCAGGAAGGTCAGACCTGGGCATGAACTATCCTTTAGTAACTATTGTAAGCAGCCCCCTTCTCTTGCACCCTAGCTTCTAGCTTGATTGTGTCTTGCCAGTGTAGTTTGAACACTTCCATTTTCTTTGTAGCCATAGTAATGTCAATCATCTTTCCCTGCCCCTGGATTTCCCAAAGGGTATATAGGTTCCCCAAGTTCTTTTGTTCCCCTGAGTCGGTGGCACTCCCAGGGGCTAGTGACCAGGGCGTTTTGACTCTGTGCAGTCATGGGAAGCAGCTCTGTTGTCGAATTTAGTAGCCCTAACCCCTTTTCCCTTCATTAAAGAGTGATTTTGACTATTTAATAGTTCTGTGTTTTTTCTAGTTGACAGTGGGTAGAAAACATGGGTAGAAAAAGCAGGGTGGGGCTGCTGGGACATCAGAAGTCACCAGTGACCCTCCTTCATAGGGTCAGAGAAGATGGGGGGTTAGGGGGAAGGGGGGTTCCCTGTACATATATATCTCCCCTTCCACATGGCCCCCCCAGGTGTTTTGTACATTTTTACAGGGGTGCCCCCTCAGCCCAACCCTTCTTTCCCCCTCCCTTGTTTAATTAAATCCTCAGACTGGTAAAAAAAAAATCAAGTGAATATGAAGTGACTAGAGGAGTGCTCCCAGCTGGCACTTGAACTGAGCCTTCAGTCAGCCCAGAGAATCCAAGGGGCCCTCCTGAAGGAGAGCATCCCAAGCATGGAGGACAGCCTGTAGAAAGGCAAATAAGCAAACAAACAAACAAACAAACAAATAAATAAACAAACAAACAAACAAACAAACAAATAAATAAATGAATGAATGAATAAATAAATAGAAGAGCAAATAAATGAATGAATGAATAAATAAATAAACAAACAAATGAATGAATGAAAGAATGAATAAAAAATGGTTTGTTTCCTCTAAGGAACTGCAAGTGGTCCAGCCTGGTTGGAGGAGAGGACCTGAGAGGAAGGAATGTGAAATATCTGGAGAGAGAGGCCAGAGAGGAACAGATTGAGAAGGGCTTGAAATGCAAAATGGAGGTACATGTATTTCATACTAAGGGTAATAGGCTGGGTGTTTCAGAGGGATTTACCTAAATTAACTGATAGATTCTACCTGTACAATGGTATTGCCTTTTCATACTGTAAGTAGGTAAGGTTTCTTCTTTGAAAGTGAAGCAGGGGACAGCTGGGTGGCTCAGTGGGTTGAGAGTCAGACCTAGAGACATGAGGTCCTGGGTTCAAATTTGGCCTCAGACACTTCCCAGCTGTGTGACCCTGGGCAAATCACTTGACCCCCATTGTCTGGCCCTTACCACTCTTCTACCTTGGAACTAATACATAGTATTGATTCCAAGATGGAAGGTAAAGGTTTAAAATTTTTTTTTAAAAATGAAGTGAAGCAATGCTGTGGGGTGATAGTTATAGATCTTATTCAGTTGGATGACAGACCAAGATTACAGCTATCACATTTTTTCACTAAAGAATGAATACTTAGTCCAGTAATATCACCTACAAGAACTGAGGGAATAATTTGCATATGACTCCACAAACACAATATACTTAGAACATTCGATACTTTTTTGTTTATATTTTTATTTTGTTAGTTACTTTCTGATTCCATTTTATTCATTTTTAATTTTTTTATTGTAATAAGAAATTTGAAGAAGTCATATGATCTATATTGTCTCCCTCCCTTCTTCCCTTCCCCTCTTGGAGCTGACAAGCTATTCAATCTGGGTTATACATGTATTATCCCACAAAACATGTTTCCATATTATTCATTTTTGTAAGTGAATAATCTGATAGAACCCAAACCCCAAACTATATACCCAGATAAACAAGTGACAAATTATAGAAATATCTAACTCTTCAAGAAAGTTTCCTCTAATGAATATCCACAGAATAATACTAATAGTAAATAATACTAACACTATATGAATAAGTACTAAAATATGAATAAGACCAAACGAAGAACTAGACTGTCTCCTGGGAGTTCTGTCTCTGGTTCTGATTCACAATGAAAAAATACCCATCTAAACTTTACTGATTTAAAGAAAAGAGGGCATATGGGTCAGAGAGCAAATATAGCCAATCAGTTGATACATATTTCTTAAGTGCCTACTATATGCAGGGTTCACTAGGCACTGTGCTAAGCTCTTGATGATACAAAAAAAAAGGTGAAAAAAAATCCTTGCTCTCAAGGTGCTCACTGTTTAATGGGGAACAGAATAAGAAAACAATTAAATACAAACAAGATACACACAGGAAAAATTAGAGATGATAATCAACAAGGCATAGGCACTGGCATTGAGAGGGGTCACAAAAGGTTTTCCATATAAAGTAAGATTTTTGCTGGACTTGAAAGAAACCAGGGAAGCCAAGAAGCAGAGATGAGGAGGGAGAGAATTCCAGGAATGGGAGACCGCCAGTGAAAATGCCTGGAAGTTGGGGGATGGAATATCTTGTATGAGAAACAGCAAAGAGGGCAATGTCATTGTATTGCATCATACCTGGAGATGAGTAAGGAATAAGAAAAGCCTTGGACCAATCTGGACTGAACAAATAAGTGAGTTAAATAACTTCAGGGTTCCCTGGGAAAATATAAGCTGCCATTGTTAAGATGGCGACAGAGATGATGAAAATGATGATGGTGGTATAGATTTAGGAGTAGGAGCAGGAGTAGCCCTTGGAAAGGTCCAGAAAAAAATGTAAATGGATTGACAAATACTCAGGTCTCAGCTCTTTGGACAAGGAGTTAATGGGCATCCCCCAAAGGAAGCTGTAATCCAAGTATATGAACAATTCATAGACTCATAGGCTCATAGAATTAGAAGTAGAAGGGACTAAAAGGGCTGAGTTCACCTCCCTAGTTTTATATAAGAGAAATCTGAAAACAGAGAGGTAAAATAATTTAACCCAGGTCACATAACTAGTAAGTGACTGAGGTGAGATGAACTCAAAATTCAGTGCCCTTAACAATATCCTATGTTGCCTCTTACATTTCTGCAAAGAAGAATTGCAGATCATTAACGGCCATTTGAAAGATTGCTTCAAATTGCTAACAAAAGAAAGACACATCACAACCTCTCTGATGTTTTACCTTACTCTCTGCAAATTGACAAAGATGGCACTCATTGATCTTAGAAAGGCTGTGGGATGACAAGCAAAATAAAATGAAAGTAACAGAGCTGGGAAATCTCAAAAGCAATTCATAATTATTTCTATGGATGTTTGAATCACTTTTTGTTCATATTCTAAATTACTTTTTTTTAAATAACCCTTCCCTTCCATCTTAGAATCAATATGTAGTATTGGTTCTTAAGCATAAGAGTGGTTAGGGCTAGGCAGAGTGAGAGTTAAGTGACTTGCTCAGGTTTACACAGTTAGGAAATGGACAAGACCAGATTTGAACCCAGGACGTCCCTCCTCTCCAGGCCTGGCTCTCAACCCACTGAGCCAGCTCTCTGCCCCATTAAATTACTTTTGAAAATGGTTTGACCAATTCACACCTCTACAACTGAAGAGAATACATCCTAAATAAGTCAAAGATAGAATGAAAAGTCTCAAACACACAAAAATATTCATGGAAAGACTCTCTCTAGAATCAAAGAACTAAAAATAGTGTGAATGTCTATGGCTGGGCAATTACTGAACAAACTGCATTCATGAACATAACAATATATATGAAATAGTAAAAATAAATAATTCAGAAAAGTACAGGAAGGTTTACTTGAACTGTTATAGCTAGAAGTAAGTAGAAGGAAGCCAACGATCTACCCAAAGACTATGAAGATGTCAAAGGGAAAAAATACCAACAAGAAAACAAGCTATACAGAGTGTAATCACAATGACCAAGCTTTCCCCTGGAGAAGAGCTGAGAAAGTGCACCCCTCTCATCCCTTCCTCTTCAGAAGGGAGGGCCAAGAGGAAGGAATATTATGCAGAAAGTCAGATCTTGCTGATATGCAAAACGTTTTTTTCTGAACTTTTTCTCTCTTTTTTCATCTTTGTTCCAAGGGATGGCTTATCACAAGGGATAGGTAGAGTAAAGGATAGAGCTATGTTAGAAATCTGAAGTCATGTGAAAACAATATGTTTTTAAGGTTCTCTTCACTCTAGCACCATTAAGTTGGTCAGCCTCCTCAAGTCTGAGCATGATGGTCTCTCAGTCAGGTATGCCAAATATGTGGCCGGTCATAACAGCCCAGAAAGCAGCCCAAACCAAATTAAAGTGTAATTGGGAAATATTTAATAACAACTAGCATCTACATAGTGCTTACCTTGTGCCAGGCGCTGTGCTAAGAGCTTTACAACTATTATTTCCCTTGGTACTTAAATGTCTGAAAGTAGATGTTACTGTTATCTACACTTTACAGATGAGGAAACTGAAGCAGGCGGAGGTTCAATCATTTGCTCAGGGTCACACAGCTAATAAGTATCAAAGGTCAGATTTGGAACTTGGATCTTTCTGACTTCAGGTCAAATATTCTATCTGATACATCATAAGATAAATAAAAGTGTAATAAAGTATAGGCAACATTGTATTTTAAAATTTGGTATGTGATACTTGTTTAGAGTGCCCCATTTCTGTTTTAGTTTCATATCACTAATCTAGGAGATAGTAATGCCTTGTCCAGGAAGCATGTTGATGAGAGGGTGGCTGACCATTCTGGGCATAAGGAGATACTAATACCCAGAAAGTCCAGGTCAATCACCAACCCGTTGTTGAGTTTAGAAAAGAAGCCAGATAATCCACAAAGTTTTCAATAGAGTGGAAACTGTGGCTTCTTGCATACATTCTTTGTTACATCTGTTCTTTGCCAAGCTGCAAGTGACTGAGAGGAATGTGGTTATAGAAGAAGTATCTGGTACCCAGAAGGAATCCCTCCATTTGGCCAGTGGTGGCATTTGGGGGATCAAAAAGCTGGAATTTAAGTTGCTCATTGCTGAAGAAATAACAACAATCTCAGAGAGGCAGACTATACCACTTTGATGGCAGAAAGTGAAGAAGTGAGAAGCCTTTTGATGAGAGTAGGAAGAGAGCTGGTAAAAACTGGCTTGAAGCTTAACATTAAAAAAAAAAAGGAAGAAAACTAAGATCAGGGCAACTGGTTCCATCACTTCCTGGCAAATAGGAGCAGAAGAAATGGAAAGAGGGTCAGGTTTTATATTCTTAGGCTCAAAAAATCACTGCAGATGGGTGACTGCAACCATGAAATTCAGACCCTCACACTCTACAAGGAAAGCTGTGAGTGTACTAAAAAACAGAGACATCACCTTGCTGACAAGAATCTGTATAGTTGAAGCTTTGGTTTTCTAAGGAGTCCTGTAGGGCTATGAAAGATGAACTATAAGGAAAGTTGAGCAGAATCAACATTTTCGGAGTGGTGGGACTGGAAAAGACTTTGGGGAGTCTCTCAGACAGCAAGAAGGTCCAATCAATCAATGCTTCAAGAAAATAATTCAGACTATTCATGGGAAGGTGAAGTCCTGAAACTGAAGTTGAAATACTTTCAACACATAATGAAAAGAGAAGACTCGCTGGAAAAGACCCTGATGTTGGGAGAGATTGAAGGCACAAGGAGAAGGGGGTGGCAGAGGATTGATGGCTTTATGGAAGCAAAAAACATGAGCTTGGACAGACTTTAGGAGATAGAGGAGGACAGAAGGACCTGGCACGCTATGGACCATGGGGTCACAAAGAATCATACACAACTGAATGAATAATCAAGAAGAAGCTTTTGAGGGGTGGAAGAGATACACGTTTCTGCTGAAAGTTCCAATACTCTTGTAGGGTTCAGTGGCCAGTAGGTTTACAGGAGCTAATTGGCTGAAAGTGACCTTGTTGGGGCAGCTAGGTGGCTGAGAGTCAGGACTAAAGATGGGAGGTCCTGGATTCAAATGTGACCTACAGCCCTTCCTAGATGTATGACCCTGGGCAAGTCACTTAACCCCCACTGCCTCACTTTTATACAATATTACAAATATACAATATTGATTCTAAGATAGAAAGTAAAAAAAAAATAAGAAAGTGACTGTGTAGCCAATAGAGAAGCTGCCAATAGAAAGCCAAGCAAGTAGCTTCAAATTTAACTGAGAAAATTAAGATTTGGAAAGATCCTCAATGGCTATCTTGTCTAAAAAGGAATCTTCATTACAATCTGTCTGACAAATAGTCAACCATCCTCTTTGCCTTCCCAAGACAGTCCGTTCTTTTCTGTGATAGTTCTAATTCTGAGGAAGCTCTTTCTGATGGTTTCCTTCAAGCCATGGTAGAAGTTCCTCCTTCGGCCAAAAGTCTTTCCTGATCTGTCTTATTGCTCATACTTCTCTTATTGATTATCTTCAATTCATTAAATGTCCGTGTGTGTACATATATACACACGTGCATAATGCATGCATATATCCACGTAAATATATAATCATGCTTATGTATACATACATGTGTCTTGTGTGTCTGGGTACATGTGTATATGCATCTGTGTATGTTCTATAAATGTGTTTATATGTGTGCATGTGTTTATAAGTATGTGTGTATATGCATACATGTACATTTGTATTCTGTACATGTATGTTTGTGCACAAAAATGCCTCTATATACATATGCATGTGTCTATATGTTGATATATGTAGAAATCTGTATACTGGTACATGTCTGTATATACATGTATGTAGCTATGTGTGTCTATTTACATGTATACGTGGGTATGTGTGTACTTCTTTGTATATATATACTTGTATGTGTCTGTGTTTATAGCCATGTATATACACACGTGTATCTGTTCACATACAAGTGTATGTGTTTGTGACTAATTGTTTTTCTGCTATCTCTCCCATTAGACTGTAAGCTACTTGAAAATAAAGACTGCCTTCTGCCTTTCTTTATATCTCCAAAGCTTAGCACAGTGTCCGGTATACATAGTAGGTGCTTTATAAATGTTAGTTTGACTGACTGATATCAAGGGTAAATTTTCCTAAAACCTTGGTGCTGGTTCTGGCTTCTGCAGCCAAACAGAACAAATCTCATCTCTGTTCCATGTGTCTACCCTAAAAATAACTGTGCGACACTCATGGAAGGGCTTTCAGTCCTCCTATCCCTAGGAGGGAAGGGAGGAAACTCCTGGGAGAGCTGGCAAACCAGCGGAACATTCTTCTAAGCCTTTCTGGTTAAATGCTAGCCCAGGACTAGATGAGCATCCGTGAGTTGGAGTGTATGGTGTAGGGCCTTGGAGATGAGAGCTCACCTAAGGAAGGAGCTCTCACTACTTTCTCTTCTTGTAACTCCTATGGAAAATTCCACTTTCATTGAGTCAGGTTCCCAGAGCATTGCTACATCATTAGTGATCTAGGAGTTACCCTAGATGGTTGGGGGTCTTCTCTAATGCTATAAGGTCTCCAACCCCCATCAGCGTGCTTCTGGCTATGGTAGCCAATCAATTAGCCATCCAGACTTCATTAGCTTTTAGGAAAAGATATGTATTAAGAAGAACAATTAGAATTTAAAATTCCCCCCAAAGTCTGTGACACAAACTCACAGCACTGCTATAATCAAAGACTAGGTTTATGTACTACCATTCTTTAAGAATTCAGGAGGAGGTATACTCAACCTTAGAGATCACATGACAAATTCATCATGCTTGGAAGTCCTGTTGCTGGCATCTTCAGGGTGTTCTCTTGAGCTATAATGTGGGGGGCAGATAGGTGGTTTGGTGAATTGAGAGCCAGGCTGGGTTCAAATATGGCCTCAAACATTTTCTAGTTGTGCGACCCTTTGTAAGTCATCCCCATTGCCTAGCCCTTACCTTACTTTTTTGCCTTCGAACTGATACTTAGTCTTGATTTTAAGATGGAAGTTGAAGGTTTAAAAGTGTGTGTGTGTGTGTGTGTGTGTGTGTGTGTGTGTGTGTGTGTGTGTGTTTTCTACATGTGTCTAACATGTGGTTTGCTAGGCTCTTTGTAGAATTTTGAATATGCATATATCTTGTATTTGGTTCCCAACACAAACACCTTCATTAACTGATCCAAGGCACTTCTAGGATGGATATGGGAAAATAGGAAGCCCTCTGGACCTCCTAAGTTGATAATGTCCTCCTCTGGGAAAATGAGGTGAAGGGGGGAACATCAAGACTGGAGCCAAGGTGATGTTCTTATCTTCTGACCCTTCTTCTCTTTCAATTTCTCTTCAAGGGTTTCACTAGACCATTCTGTCCTCTCTACTTGCTCAGGTCTCCTGGGTTCTGAACTAGCTCTCCCATTTTATATAGACCCCACAGGGCATTGCCAAGTTTCTTCAACCTATCTAGACACACTTCCTATGCATTTTTTCTCACATTTATCTAAACCCTATGAATGTTTGAGTAAGACTCATTATCTTCTGATTAAGGTACTAAAGTATAGTGTTTTATCATTTCCTTTAAATAAAGCTGGCGATTTGATTGATTTACTTAATTGACTAGTACCCATACATGCCTATTTTAATAAACCAATTCTTTGTTAAGTTTTACTGCTTTAGGAGAAACATGGAAGGAAGAAAGGAGTTTCATATTTCTCTGACAGAGACATGGAACATATTTCAGTGTTCTCAGGGACTAAAGCCCTGGGTGGAGATTAAACCATTGATGATTTAAACTTCAGGAAAACTCCCAAATAAAATGCAGTTAATAGGAGCTCAGTTCTTGAGCCATGGGTTATATCTAAATGAATGTACCAGGCAGTAGACTGAGCACTGAAGGGATTTATGATGGCCCTCCCTCACAGAGTAGAAAAGTAAATATGAAAGCAGAAAAAAAACATAAGTCCATTTATAAGCACAAAGGCCTATGACTCTGCTGTGTCATGATGTTATTTGCAATCCTGCTGCTAGACTGTGGAAATTAGAAGAGTCACCCTGTTCCTAGTGCTAATAGTACCAGCAAAAGAAGGGGAAGAAACCAACTTCCTACCAGTCGAACTTAGAAACTAGATTTAAGAGAAAGACAGAAGCAAGGACAGAGGAGACAAAAAAAGAGAGAGAGAGAGAGAGAGAGATAAACCTAGAATAATGTGACATTTTAAAGAAGGGAGATAGATGCACAAGAATTTCAAATTGCAAGATGATAGAGATAGAAGGGACCTTATATTACCCCCTCCTTTAAATGGATAAATAGCCAGCAGTTGTATGGTGATTTAAAGCTTCCACAATGCTTTACATTTGTTATATCATTTGTAGATTCATGGATAGGGGAACTAGAGATGACTTCAGAATCCACCTATCTAAATTAAGTCCCTATTTTACAGATATGCCAGCTGCTAAAAAGAGAGTGGATAGAATGCTGAGCCTGGAGTCAGGAAGACTCATCTTCCTGAGTTCAAATCTGGACTCAGACACTTGATATCTATATGATCTAGAGAAAGCCACTTAACTCTTCAGACCCCTCATTTCTAAAATAAGCTGGAAAAAGAAATGGCAAACCACTCCAGTCTCTTTGCCAAGAAAATCCCAAATGGGGTCACAAAGAAGCAGACATGACTGAAAAATGACTGAACAATTTTAAAGATGAAGAAATTGAAGGTCAGGAAGGTGATTGTTTCCCCAGGGTCCCAAAGGTGGTAATCAGCATGGAGATGGAGGAAAAAACTAAGAAAGAATAAGAGGACTTGCTATCTCAAGATGTTGTCTACAATCCTACTACTAGAGGACTTGGTCTAATTGATCAATATATGTTGTTTGATTGATCAATTGATCAATTGACCAATATATTGATCAAAATCATGTTATTGTTGTTGTTTGTCCTTTGTTTTCAAAAAGGACTAATGGATAGCATCAGAGGGTTATATCTTAATTTGTGCATGAATTGGATTTAAGTGAGACAAAGTTATGCAAAATAATCCACCTCACTCTCTCTTCCAGAGTCATTGAAGTCCAATGGCAACATAAAAGTCAAAATGGCTGGTGATGGTTCAGGATGTAGTGGGTGACCTTGGCTTCCTTAATGTCTGACCAAGCTCTCAGCTCTCCATAACACCTACTTCACCTGCCTTCATGGAACAAATTATTCTTATTTGACCATTCCCCTGGAGGAAGTCTTCACATGCTTGAGGGGGAGACCCCCAACTCACCAATGGATCTATCAGTTACCCTCAAACTAGTTTAGCCCATCCAGCAAGAAAGTTTCCTGGGGTGTGGCTATTGTGCATGCTACAGCTTCTTGGAGCCACAGGTGAGAGTTGAGTGCCAAATAGACATGAAAGATAGATAAGCAGTCCTGAAAAGGGCTGAGCAAACCCTCTCACCCAAGATGTTAGCTGTAGATGAGTCACTTTACCTCTATTTTGCCTTAATCTATTGAAGAAGGAAATGGAAAAACCACTCCAATACTTTTTTAAAAATCCTTACTTAATACTATCAGTTCCAAGGCATCAGAGCAGTAAAGACTAAATAATTGGAGTCAAGTGATTTGCCAAGGATCACATGTCTAGGAATTTTATATAGCCTTATTTGAACCCAGGATTGTCTTCACTTGGCTCTCTATCCACTAAGTCACCTAGCTGGCCTCTCTCCAGTCATTTTTCCAGGGAAACTTCATACAGGATCACAAAGAGTCAGACATAGCTGAAAGTCTGAATGATAACACATGCTAAGCACTATGCTGGATGTTGAAGAAACAAAGACAAAAATTAAACAGTTCCTGCCTTCAAGATGCTTAGCATCTAACTGATATTCACATGCACAGGTAAGAATACAAAAAATATACAGATAATAAATACAAGTATACTATGGATATATTGACATGGGCACTGTACCCTAGAAAACGAGGCGAACTATTATCAGGGAAACTCCTTTGTTTTGCCTCCTCCTGACTCTGAACTTAGAAACACCCAATGAACCCACCTAGGGTCCTGAGATGTTTATCTTCTTTTGTCCTCTAGATTTAAGATGGACAAAGAGATGAATCTTTATGCCTCCAGGCAGACCCCAGTCTGATGAACACCTCACCCCACCAAATGCCTGAGGGCTTACCACTCTAAGTCTCGTCCCCACCAGGGCATAGAATCTGTTGTAAAAAGGCATAAAAACCTCAGAACTAATGTTGTTAGGGGGGAACAGCCTTTCCTTTCATGCTGTCCTCCCAAGGAACTGCTCCCCATCTTTCTGTTCCACCTTGCTATCTTCCTGGCCACTCTCAACATTACTTTCTAAATTAATAAATCTCTTTTTTGTTTTTAAGCTAAGTTTTGGAGTCTTGCATGCTTGCAAAAGGTATCCTTCCCGAACCCCAAGGGTATCCTTCCCACCTATAACATTTTGGTGCCCAACGTGGGCCTATAACAATATCACAGTCACAAGTCCAATGATCATAACTAACCCTAGAACACTGAGGAGAAGTAATCAACTGCCTTCTGGATATCCAGCCTCTTCAGGGAAGTAGGAGTTGGAAGAGTCAACCTAGAGTTGGTGCTACTAAAGGAATTTCAGAGTAGGGGAGGCCTTAAGCAGCCTTGGGCATCAGGATAAGCCTCAGGTAGGAAATAATACTTGAGCTGAGCTTTGAAGAAAATCAGTGATTCTAAGAGGCAGAGATAGGAAATGTATTCCAGGAAAAGGGGACCAACCAAGGCAAAAGGATGGAGACAAGATAAAATGTTGTGAGGAAAAGAAAGAAAGCCATTTTGACTAGACTGAAATAAGCCTAGAGATGCAGATTGTGAAAGCAGATTGTGAAAGAATTCAAATGCCCCACAGAGGAATTTCTGTTTGGTCCTAGAAACACTAGGGATGGACTGATGCTTCTGGAGAAGATAGAGTGATATAGTCACAGCTGAGCTTTAGGACTGTCACTCAAGCAGCTGTGTTAAGGATGGATTGGAGAGGAGAGAACCTACTCTGTTATCATCTAACAGGTCTCTGTCTTTCCTACAAACATGCCAAAAGATTAGTGAGTCTGGAAACATACTAGAGACTTATAGCTTAAACAGACCTTGGAAGATCTCCTCATTATAGATGAGGAAATTAATGTCCAGAAAGGAGAAATGGAGCAGATGGGATAGGAATTTATTATGTGACTCCAAATCCCTGTTTCCATTATTCCACATTTCACTTCCTTCTACACCACACTTCACTTCCATGAGGGCAAACACTATTTCTTAAACATATTTTCTCTCTATTGCCCTTAATGCCTACCATAGTGCTCTGCTGGTGCATAGTCAATTAGCTCAAAGTTCTTAAATAAATTAGTACACATAATCTTTCCAAGAGTTTTTAAAACTCCAAGTCCTTTCTATATTGAGTTATTAACTAAAAACAATGTTTACCTCACCCAAGACACAAAACTAGCCCCAAGATCTTATCATATTTTCAGCAAACCAATGCCAGAATGCTCCCTAAAACACAGCCCTCCAGTGTTCAGGAATTTGCCTTTGCCTCTTTCAAAGAGGAATCATGAAACTGGATATTCTGAATATTTAAGTCTAGGGAAAGAAAGAAAGCAGCCAAAGGGATGTCAACATGGAATCTAGAAATCCCAAACTTGTGGCCTAGTGGGATCTAATGAACCCCAAGTTTCAGGATTAGATTATAGGTTGGAGACCCCAAAGTTTGTGCTTGTTCCCTGTATCCATGGGAATACACTGAAGGGAATCCCAGGCTAGCAGTTTCAGACTGAGTGGGAGACCCTCAGGGGAAATATAATCCTAGTTAGTGGAACTAAGTATATACTAAGGACCCTTTAGTATCCATTGTAAGCAGCCCCTTCTCTTACACTCTAGCCTCTAGCTATGATTCCTTTCCCATGCTTGATTGTATCCTGTCAGTGTAGTTTGAACACTCATATTTCTTTTGTAGCTATAGTGATGCCAATCATCTTTCCCTGCCCCTGAACTCCCCAAATGGTATGTAGGTTCCCCAAAGTCTTTTGTTCCTTGGAGTCATCATCTAGCATGGTGGCACTCCGAGGAATAACATCCCCAGAGTCCAGGGTTTATATCCTGAAAAAGTTGTGGTGCCAGATTCTGAGTAAAGAATCAAATACTGGGCTTACCCTTATCCTGATTAAAGACTTGGTTTTTCTGACCATTTATAGTTCTGTGTTATTTCCAAGTTAACAGGAAATAAGATTATTAAAGTCATTGTCACAAAGCATGTTATAATAGCATATAGCATGAGAAGAAGGATGTATTGAATAGATATCTAGACTTGGAATCGCAAGGACCTGGAGAGAAATCTTTGCTCTTACACTGTGTGACTATTGTCAACTAGAAAAAACACAGAACTATTAAATAGTCAAAATCACTCTTTAATCAAGGGAAAAGGGGTTAGCGCTGCTACTAACAACAGAGCTGATTTCCAAGACTGCACTGGAGTCAAGACGCCCTGGTCACCAGCCCCTGGGAGTGCCACCGACTCAGGATGGACTCCAAGGAACAAAAGAACTTGGGGAACCTATATACCACTCTAGGTGACCTGGGGGCTTTAGGATTAGAGGGACAGTTGATTGACCTTACAATGGTGAGAAAGGAAAATGAAGAGTTCCAGACAGGAATAATAATGAGGGGCTGGGGCCCTACAATGGACACAAAAGGGAAAGACTCAGCCTAGGGCTGGGTCACCTTGGTCATGGACTTTAGCCTAGGGGGAAGAAACCATTGGGACAAAAGGGATGTTCAATACTGGATGGGATTAGCTGTTCCCACCCAAACTACCAGGAAGTTCACTGTCTGGTGAAGAGGGACCTTCCCTCAGGGGGAAACTCTCCTGTGACAAGGTCAAAACCTGGGGTTTCTACACTCAAACTAAATAAACTGGGGATCTTTAGATTTCCATGTTGACACTATGGATAAGCTATTTGACTTTAGTTTAGACTCAATTCCTCCCCTATAAAATGGGAATAATGATGTCAACTGGGAAAAACACAGAACTATTAAATAGTCAAAATCACTTTTTAATGAAGGGCAAAAAGGGGTTCAGCGCTAGACAACAGAGCTGCGCACCACACACGACTGTACAGAGTCTGAGGACTGAACTCTGGCCACTCTGGTCACTGACCCCTGGGAGTGCCACCACACTAGATGGACTCCAGGGAACAAAAGAATTTAGGGAACCTGACATGGGCACTGTACCCCAGAAACCCAGGCAAACTATTGTCAAGGAATCTCCCTTGTTGTTTTTCTAACTCTGAGCCTAAAAACACCCAATGACCCCACCTAGGGTCCTGAGATGACTATCTCCCTCTGATCATCCTCTAGATGGTCAGAAAGATGCACCTTTAGACCACACCTCGATCCTATCAGACATCTGCTTGTCCCCTAAAACTAAGGAATCTTTATGTCCCCAGGCAGACCCCAGTAGATCACCCCACCTCATGCCTGAGGGACTAACTGTTGTGAAGAATGTATAAAATCCCCAGAACTGATGTCCTCTGGGGGACAGCCTCTCCATCTATGCTGTCCTCTTGGGGGAACAGCCTTTCCTTTCATGCTGTCCTCCCAGGGAACTGCTCCCCATCTTGCTGTTCTACCTTACTATCCTCCTGGCCACTCTCAACATTACTTTCTAAATTAATAAATCTCTTTTTGTTTTAAGCTAAGTTTTGGAGTCATTGCATGCTTGCAAAAGGCATCTTTCCCGAACCCCAAGGGTATCCTTTCCACACCCATAACAGAACCTATATACCATTTGGCGAGTCCTGGGACAGGGAAATATGACTGACATCACTATAGCTAAGAAGAAAATGGGAGTGTTCAAACTACATTGAAAGGATACAATCAAGCTTGGGAAAGGAATCATAGCTGGAAGCTAGGGTGTAAGAGAAAGGGCTGCTTACAAAGGATGCTAAAGGATGGTTCCTGCCCAGGTGTGGACCTTCTTGGGAAAGGGTCAGATACAATAGGGGAGACAACCTAAAACAAGGAGGGTCCTTAGCATATGCTTAGTCCCACCCAACTAGGATTGTCATTCACCTGAGGGCTCCCCACTCAGTCTGATACTGTTAGTTTAGGATTCCCTTCAGGATGGATTCCCATGGGAACAGGGAACAAGGACAACTTTGGGGTCTCCAACCTATAAACTAGTCTTGAAACTTGGGGTTCATCAGATCCCACTAGGCCACAAGTTTGGGGTTCCTAGATTCCATGTTGACAGTGATAACTGTAGTACTTGTCTCACTGGATTGTTTTAAGGCTCTAATGGAAGTGTATTGAAAGCGTCTGGGCAGCAAGGTGGCTCAGGGGAGAAAGTACCAGAAGTCAGGAAGACTACTTCCTGAGTTCAAATCTGGCCTCAGACACTCATGACTAGCTGTATGACTATGGGTAAGTCATTTAACCCTATTTATCTCATTTTCCTCATCTGTAAATGAGATGGAGAAAGAAATGGCAAATCATTCCAGAATTTTTGCCAAGAAAACCCCAAATGGGATAAAAAACAAACAACAACAACATATAAAGTGTTGGACAAGTCTAAAAGTGCTTTATAGTATCCCAAAAGTTTTAAGCTATTATTTTTGATACTCTCATGAATTTTACAATTATTAATATTGCACATACATATATAATAAGGTCATATGCAGAGTCACACAGAGAACATGGATGTGCCTATGTGTGAGAAAGAGAGAAGAGATACTGGAAGTTCTTGTTATGGTTTGAGTGATGAGAACTAGTTGGAATTAGTAAGGAAGGCTTTCTTGAAAGAGATTATAATGCTATATAAAAGAAAAAAATAGGACTATCATTCAGGAGATCTGGGTTCTATGTCAACTCAGCTTTTAATTCATTAACTCAGTAAGCTTAAGTCACTCCACTTTCTGGGTCTCTTTTTTCTATACCAACTAAGTGGTACAGTTGATAAGAGTGTTGAACCTGGAGTTAGGATGACCTGAGTTCAAATTTGGCTTCAAATATTAACTAGCTGTTGACCTTATACATGTTATGTAACTTCTAACTCCATTTTCTCCTCTCTAAAATGAGGGTAATAGTACCTACCTCCCAGGGTTGTTGTGAGGATCTAATTTGATAGCATTGTAAAGTACTTTGCAAACCTTAAAGTTCTATATAAATGTGAGGCAGCTAGGTGGCACAGTGGATAGAGTGCCAGGACTGGAGTCTGGATGGACCTGGGTTCAAATGTGGTCTTAGACACATCCTAGCTGTGTGACCCAGGGCAAGTTCTTTTAATTTTATTTGCCTAACTTGTCTTTCTGTTTTAGAATTGATACTAGGACATAGTAAGGTTTTTTGGTGTTGTTTTTTTTATGTCCATATACTTATGGGAAAGAATGCTGACCACATTGAGAGAAAGAACTATGGGAGTAGAAATGGCAAAAGAAGAATATATGCAGGTCTAGAGATGGGAGGTCCTTGGTTCAAATGTGACCTCAGACATTTCCCAGCTGTGTGACCCTGGGCAAGTCACCTAACCCCTGTAGCCTAGTTCTTACTGTTATGGGGTTCAGATGTGTACCCCTGGGGCTCAGGAAGGATACCTTTTGCAAGAATGCAAGATTCCAAAACTTAGCTTAAAAACAAAAAGAGAAATCTATTAATTTAGAAAGTAAAGTTGAGAATGGCCAGGAGAATAGCAAGGTGGGACAGCAAGATGGGGAGCAGTTCCTGGGAGGACAGCATGAATGGAAAGGCTGTTCCCCATGAGGACAGCATGGATGGAAAAGCTATCCCCCAGATGACATCAGTTCTGAGGATTTTATATTCTTTACAACAGATGCTATGTCCTGGTGTGGATAGTAAGTAGTAAGCCCTCAGGCATTTGGTGGGGTGGGGTGGTCATCTGACTGGGGTCTGCCTGGAGGCATAAAGATTCATCTCTTTGTTCATCTTAAATCTAGGGGACAATCAAAGAGGATAAACATCTCAGGACTCTGGGGTGGGGGGGGCGGTCATTGGGTGTTTCTAGGTTCAGAGTCACAAGGATGCAAGGGAGCAAGGGAGTTTCCCTGATAATAGTTTGCCTGAGTTTCTGTGGGTACAATGCCCATGTCATCTCCCCCCTCTCCTAATATGTAAGGTAAAAGGAGCGATGGTCTCAGTATTCTATAACTTCTTCAGAGCTGAAAACGGACATAGAGTTGTCCCTGCCTAACGTTAGGAGAGGTATTGACTATAGGCCATGTCCAGAGCATCAGGCTGGGATAGTTGCCGAAGTTATGGTGGAATCTGACATCTGGGTGGCTCCCATGAGTGCTTTTACCCTAGAAGCAACTAGAGAGATGACAAGGATAACTGTGAAAATGTGGGTTTCAAGACTGTGAATTGCCAAAACTGTAAAGATAATTTTTAGTATCTTGGTTTTATATTAAAAATAGGTGGTTGCCATGGGAAAATTCCCAAATATGAAAATACCCAAGTCATCTGGGTTTATGGAGATTTTTTAAAATACAAATTAAGGAATTAAGGGAAGGGAGAGAGAGAGAGAGTAAGAGGAAATAGTAGGAAGGGGCTAGGCCAAATGGCCTAGGCCTGGGCCTTAAAAGAGACTAGTCAGTCTTTTATCATTCACCACAAGATTTGTCCCAAGCAAAACTCCAGTCCTTCACTGAAATCCTCAACTCCTGAACTGAGTTCAGAGACCCCCGTCCTCCAACTTACTCCAAACTCCAACTAAGTTCAGAGAACCAGCTCCTCCAAACTAACTCCAAACTCCAACTAAGTTCAGAGAGAGCCAGCTCCTTTTAAAGAGAAATTTCTCTTATGTCACCTCCCCATAATTTTCACAACCAGGACTGTCCATTCTTAGTTCACATCTTCTTTTGTTATCACCTTCTCTGAGTAGACTAAAACTTCACACCTCTTGCCTTTTGTAAGTTTCTTGACCTTTTTAGTGATTAATTTAACCTTTATAGGTACTTAGCACCCTTTTGTATTAGATCTAAAAATAGACCTAGCTTAGGGTTTTTGCTTCACTATAAGTATGAGTTGAGGACTTTTAATTGTTCAGTAAGGAATTTTACAACTTTATCTTACCCTAAGGCACTGTCTGAGCAGGGTGGAGTAATTTTAAAGTTCTCAATACATTCCTGACCAAGTACCTATATTGTTACAATAGGGGAATTTGCTTAACCAAATCTTCTAAGGTATAGTCTGAGGAATTTTAAGATTCACACAAGGTTACAAATACAAGGCCCATATATCTCACAGGGAAGTAGCCAAAACTGGAATGGTTGCTAATCTCCTTAAAGCCTCAGGTCTTGAATATACCTCAGAGGCACTGAGACCTTGGGCTAGAGGCCTGGGGTTCTCTCCACTGTGGGGGTGCTTCATACAGACCCAAAAGTTAGAAGGACTCATTTTGGCTACTGCTTCCCCAAGCTGAATCAGAGAATTTATGTCCAGCTGGCTGGGTATGCATGATTTAAAACATAGGAGAAGACCCAAAATTTAAGGAAAGAAATAGTGATGGTCAGGTAGTTAAGAGCTAAAGTAAAGGGGTTAAGATAGTAGGGAGAGAAAGGCTGTGGGCGCAAGGTCTTAGGGAGTTGTCTTCAGGGAATGCCTGGATCCTAGGTAGCTGGGAATCTGCTTGGAGATGGGAAGGATGTGTCCAGTGACTGCTTCCCCTGAATGGCAGACAGGTCACAAGGGGAGAATCAGCCCCTAAGAGAGAAGTGTAGAAACCAGGACTAGGGCAAACACTAGAACACAAGATAGAAACAGAGAAAATTAGTACAATAGCAATTGGTATTACACATTTGCATTTGGGTATCTTAGCCAACAGACTTCTTCAGAAATCATCTTCTGACAGGAAAAGATCCCTTTAGGAAGTCGGATTCCTGAGTTGTTTGCAGAGTTGGTATGTGATGTTTCGGTTAAAGAATATCCTTTTGCAAAGTACACATTAACTATAACATCTATAAACACTTGAGTAACAATATTTTACAGATGAATTTCTTTACCCCAGATTCTGAGGAAAATTCAAGAAAGCTTTGATCTATATTTCCAAGCTCAAGATCCAAACTTCAACTGTGGTAAATTAAGGCTACAAATACAAGCCATCAATTAATAAACTTTACCTACTTCTCAAAGTATGTTCCCTAACAGTTTGAGAGTGTTCAATTATTAACCTAATAGGTTGTTTGGGGAAATGGAAACTTTAATTTTCCAATTTGTATTATGTGCTGATTATGGGAACTTGTCACGAAGGAAGAAGGCCCAAAAGGGAAAATATTTCCTCGAGTCACAAAGGACACAGTGAGTGGCTTTGTGTACAAAGCAAGGCTGTCACTTCCATTATTGTTTAACTCAAGGATTAGCAGCCTAGATGGTCAGAACCATTCCAGGATGTTCTCTGTCCTTTGTGTACTTTGCCACCATTAGATCCCAGAAGCCTTCTTTTTACTTAAAGGACAAGTCTCACCCATTACAGCTCAGAGAAATTCTGCTTATCAGCAGTCCAGAAACAAATTTCCATACCCTCAAACAAGCTTTTCTGACCATTTGCCCTCTCTAAGGATTCCTTAAAGCCTATGAGTCTACATTATAGCAATTATTCCTAAATATTTTGGCAATAATTAATTTATCACAATTTAGTCATAAAACCTGAACAGGAATGTTTAATTCATTAGCTCTACAGTAAATACAAATCAGGGCTAGATCAAATCCTGACCTTAGGCCATCTGAAGGAACTAAGACAAGATCAGTCAGGAATCTCTCTAAGGAATTTTCAGAGAAATTCCAGAATTATTTGTGATTTTACAAAACTACATACATCAATTCTAGAAATTATCCCTAAATTAAAGATCTAATTATTAGAACAGAACATCTCTGTTCTCTTTCACCTTCTCTCTCTTTATCTCTCTCTCTCTCTCTCTTTTTTCCTTCAAAACCCTCTGCTTAAAAAGCAGAACACAACTTCCATTCTTCCCTCACAAACCTACATACTCAAGCTTTATGGATGTTAGATCAAAGTCCCTCTTTCTTCTGAATTCAAACCCAACATACCTTCTCTACTTTCTCTGACTTGCTTTTACCATCATAAGTCAAACAAACATTCCATTGGTATCACTTCAATTTCTAATCGGTAACCCAAAAGAATTCTGATTTAAAGGATTACATCATTGAACTATCTTTAGCATAGGGCTCATCCATTATAAATTTCAGTTCATAGAACAAATTGGTAAACTGAGGTAACCACTGAGTATTGAACAAAATCTATGGTAGAGTCAGGTTTACAATGAGATTTTGTTTACATCCAAACAATACTTGAAATACATATTTTAGCAGCAAGTCACATAACATTTCAAAAAAATTTCATAAAGCATTTAGTATTATAGGATCTATTTTAAATATAGAGATTTGAAGCCTTTTAAGGACCATAAACCTTAAAGCAAGCCTTTTGATAAGCAGGCTGATTATCTATTTTCGAGACCAAGAAGTTAAACATAATAATAGAGTTAGTTGAACTTTAATACACTGGGATGAAAACCATTGAGAAGAAAATCATTTGATAATTTTAAACAAAAACCCATTTTTGGTAAATTTAAACACTTAAACCCATTTTTTTTTCCTTTAAACCTCTTATGGTAGAATGGTAGATAAGGATGGAATGCCTTCTTCTTGAGGCTATACTGCTAAAACCTATTTTACAAAACCAATCTGTGGCTTTTCTATACAAACTAAAATTTCACTGTCTGACAAAATTAAAATTAGGATGTTATTTTCTAAACCCACATATATACATGATCACAATTTTGAAATAAAATACCAATAAATACCTCTAATAGACAGATTTAAGAATTACTTCCTTCTAGCTAGCAGACAGGGAAAGGAGATTAATCAGGTCTTCTTATCTCTCCCTGTTTACCTCAAAACAGAAGATAATTAATAGGTTGTTCTACAAGTTGAAAAAAACCTTAGTTTTAAAAGTGTAAGACATTAAAAATCCCCAAAATAGGGCTTTCTCACCAGTTGTCTCTCTATTAAGAATCTACCCTCTTAATCCCTGCAGTAGAGGAGAAGGCAGATCTGATCAGTGAACTGATAGCTTCCC
The DNA here is from genome assembly GCF_027887165.1 of Monodelphis domestica. NCBI lineage: Eukaryota > Metazoa > Chordata > Mammalia > Didelphimorphia > Didelphidae > Monodelphis > Monodelphis domestica. The sequence goes on along the minus strand of NC_077227.1, from coordinate 555,908,064 downwards.
AGTTTCCTTTTCCCCATCTCCACCTGGATCCAGCGGGCCCTTGCCTTAAAATCCAAGTAAAGAGTAGAGTTTGGAGAATTGGGAGCCTAGTGAGGGAATAAATCTAAAAGGTAAGGAGCTTCTATCCATAAAATATGTCCAATTGCCACCCAGTGTTAGAATTTAGGGTAAAAAAAAAAGCCAATTTCCCCATCATTTTTTTCCCTTGATGGTGGCTCAGCTATTTAACATGAGAGAAAACAAAAAAACAAAAAATCCAACTGAATTTTCTCTCAAGCTGCTTAGATTTGATCTCTTCCCAACAGGAGAGGCCTGCAAGCATGCTTCTCTCTTTGTCTTAATTGGGTTGGCTAGTCTCTATATGGCTTGACCTTAGTCTGAAAAAAATTTTTCAATTATAAGTAGAGGATGGTATTAAATTTTAGCGTGCCATGGATAGGCCATGCCTCTTGCTTACCAAGGATGTAATGTGGCCATTCAACATTACAAGAAGAAATTGGTTGCTTTTTCTTTAAGCTGTTTAGTGCCAATTTTTTTCTAATTTTTAAGTATACACCCCAAAGGGGAATCTCAGGGTACTATCTGTCTCTGTCCCATTTAGATGCAGAATGGCCAATTCCACACCAGAGGGTCAACAACTGTGTGTCCACAGAGGTTGCCCAACCAAGAGCACTCAGTTTATCATTGAGGTGAGACTTCCCTCACACCAGAAAGTCTTCCAGTATAGAAGGAGAAGCTAATAGATAGACCCCAAAATCCAGCGGCCAGACTGATCTGGGGCCAATGGGAGAGAGAGCATGAAAGAGTTCCCACAAAGATATCACCCAAAAGATGGGTGTTTCAGGACTCAAAGAAAAGGCTCCTTCCTACCTGAGAAGCTGGGTCCTTGTGGATGATCCGGGGTACAGGAGTAGCTTTCAGGAGAGCCAAAAATGTTGGGAGCCAAAATGTTATGGGGTTCAGATCTGTACCCCTGGGGTTTGGGAAGGATACCTTTTGCATGAATGCAAGACTCCAAAACTTAGTTTAAAAACAAAAAGAGAATCCTTTCAAACCTTATGGGATGCAGCCAAAGCAGTACTTAGAGGAAAATTCATATCCATGAGGCATATATTAACAAATTAGGGAGGGCAGAGATCAATGAATTGGAAATGCAAATCAAAAAACTTGAAAATGAACAAATTAAAAACCCCCAGAAGAAAGCCAAACTAGAGATCCTAAAAATTAAGGGAGAAATTAATAAAATTGAAAGTGATAGAACTATTGCACTAATAAACAAGACTAGAAGCTGGTACTTTGAAAAAACAGACAAAATAGACAAAGTACTGGTCAATCTAATTTTAAAAAGGAAAGAAGAAAAGCAAATTAACAGCATCAAGGATGAAAAGGGGGACCTCACCTCCAATGAAGAGGAAATTAAGGCAATCATTAAAAACTACTTTGCCCAATTATATGGCAATAAATATACCAACCTAGGTGATATGGATGAATATTTACAAAAATATAAATTGCCTAGACTAACAGAAGAAGAAATAGAATTCTTAAATAATCCCATATAGGAAAAAGAAATCCAACAGGCCATCAAAGAACTTCCTAAGAAAAAATCCCCAGGGCCTGATGGATTCACCAGTGAATTCTATCAAACATTCAAAGAACAGCTAATCCCAATACTATACAAACTATTTGACATAATAAGCAAAGAGGGAGTTCTACCAAATTCCTTTTATGACACAAACATAATTCTGATCCCAAAGCCAGGCAGGCCAAAAACAGAGAAAGAAAATTACAGACCAATCTCCCTAATGAATATAGATGCAAAAATCTTAAATAGGATACTAGCAAAAAGACTCCAGCAAGTGATCAGAAGAGTCATTCACTATGATCAAGTAGGATTTATACCAGGCATGCAGGGCTGGTTCAATATTAGGAAAACCATCCACATAATTGACCACATCAACAAGCAAACCAACAAAAATCACATGATTATTTCAATAGATGCAGAAAAAGCCTTTAATAAAATACAACACCCATTCCTATTAAAAACACTAGAAAGCATAGGAATAGAAGGGTCGTTCCTAAAAATAATAAACAGTATATATCTAAAACCATCAGCTAATATCATCTGCAATGGGGATAAACTAAATCCATTCCCATTAAGATCAGGAGTGAAACAAGGATACCCATTATCACCTCTATTATTTGACATTGTACTAGAAACACTAGCAGTAGCAATTAGAGAAGAAAAAGAAATTGAAGGCATTAAAATAGGCAAGGAGACCAAGTTATCACTCTTTGTGGATGACATGATGGTCTACTTAAAGAATCCTAGAAATTCAACCAAAAAGCTAATCGAAATAATCAACAACTTTAGCAAAGTTGCAGGATACAAAATAAACCCACATAAGTCATCAGCATTTCTATATATTTCCAACACAGCTCAGCAGCAAGAACTAGAAAGAGAAATCCCATTCAAAATCACCTTAGACAAAATAAAATACCTAGGAATCTATCTCCCAAGACAAACACAGGAATTATATGAACACAACTACAAAACACTCTCCACACAGCTAAAACTAGACTTGAGCAATTGGAAAAATATTAACTGCTCATAGGTAGGATGAGTCAATATAATAAAAATGACCATCCTACCCAAACTTATTTATCTATTTAGTACCATACCCATTGAACTTTCAAAAATTTTTTTTACTGATTTAGAAAAAACCATAAAAAAGTTCATTTGGAAGAACAAAGGATCAAGGATATCCAGGGAAACAATGAAAAAAAAATACAAAGGAAGGGGGCCTTGCAGTCCCAGATCTCAGACTATATTATAAAGCAGTGGTCATCAAAGCAATTTGGTACTGGTTAAGAGACAGAAAGGAGGATCAGTGGAATAGACTCGGGGTAAGTGACCTCAGTAGGACAGTATACGACAAACCCAGAGAACCCAGCTTTTGGGATAAAAATACACTATTTCATAAAAACTGCTGGGAATATTGGAGGACAGTGTGGGAAAAATTAGGTTTAGATCAACACCTCACACCCTACACCAAGATAAATTCAAAATAGGTGAATGACTTGAACATAAAGAAGGAAACTATAAGAAAATTAGGTGAACACAGAATAGTATACATGTCAGACCTTTGGGAAGGGAAAGATTTTAAAACCAAGCAAGACTTAGAAAGAGTCACAAAATGCAAAATAAATAATTTGGAATACATCAAATTAAAAAGTTTTTGTACAAACAAAACCAATGTAACTAAAATCAGAAGGAAAGCAACAAATTTGGAAGCAATCTCCAGAAAAACCTCTGACAAAGGTTTAATTACTCAGATTTACAAAGAGCTAAATCAATTGTACAAAAAATCAAGCCATTCTCCAATTGATAAATGGGCAAGGGATATGAACAGGCAGTTCTCAGCCAAAGAAATCAAAACTATTAATAAGCACATGAAAAAGTGCTCTACATCTCTTATAATCAGAGAGATGCAAATCAAAACAACTCTGAGGTATCACCTCACACCTAACAGATTGGCTAATATGACAGCTATGGAAAGTAATGAATGCTGGAGGGGATGTGGCAAAGTAGGGACACTAATTCATTGCTGGTGGAGTTGTGAATTGATCCAACCATTCTGGAGGGCAATTTGGAACTATGTCCAAAGGGCGATAAAAGACTGTCTGCCCTTTGATCCAGCCATAGCACTGCTGGGTTTGTACCCCCAAAGAGATAATAAGGAAAAAGACTTGTACAAGAATATTCATAGCTGCGCTCTTTGTGGTGGCCAAAAATTGGAAAATGAGGGGATGCCCTTCAATTGGAGAATGGCTGAACAAATTGTGGTATATGTTGGTAATGGAATACTATTGTGCTAAAAGGAATAATATAGTGGAGGAATTCCATGGAGTCTGGAACAACTTCCAAGAAGTGATGCAGAGCAAAAGGAGCAGAACCAGGAAATCATTATACACAGAGACTGATACATTGTGGTACAATTGAAGGTACAATTGACTCCTCCATTAGGGACAATGCAATGTCCCTGAACAATCTGCAGGGATCTAAAAAATACTATCCACAAGCAGAGGATAAACTGTGAGAATAAAAACACCGAAGAAAAGCAACTGCTTAACTACAGGGGCTGAGGGGATATGACTGAGGTGAGACTCTGAATGAATACTCTAGAGCAAATACCAACAACATGGAAATGGGTTCGAGTCAAGAACACATGTGATACCCAGTGGAATCATGCATTGGCTATGGGAGAGGTGGGGGGGGGAGGAGGGGAAAGGGGGAGAGGAAAAGAAAATGATCTTTGTTTCCAATGAATAATGTTTGGAAATGACCAAATAAAATAATGTTTAAAAAAAACTTAGGTTATGAAAAAAAAAGAAAGAAATTTATTAATTTAGAAAGTAATGTTGAGAATGGCCAGGAGGATAGCAAGGTGGGACAGCAAGATGGGCAGCAGTTCCTGGGAGGACAGCATGAAAGGAAAGGCTCTTCCCCATGAGGACAGCAGTGATGGAAAGGCTGTCCCCCAGACAACATCAGTTCTGGGGATTCTATACTCTTTACAACAGATGCTATGTCCTGGTGTGGACAGTAAGTAGTAAGCCCTCAGGCATTTGGTGGGGTGAGGTGGTCATCTGACTGGGGTCTGCCTGGAGGCATAAAGATTCATCTCTTTGTCCATCTTAAATCTAGAGGACAATCAAAGAGGATAAACATCTTAGGACCCTGGGGGGGTCATTGGGTGTTTCTAGGTTCAGAGTCATGAGGATGCAAGGGAGCAAGGGAGTTTCCCTGATAATAGTTCGCCTGGGTTTCTGGAGGTACAGTGCCCTTGTCATTACCACTCTTCTGCCTTGGAAACAATACACAGTATTGATTCCAAGACGGAAGGTAAGGACTTAAAAAAAAAAAAAGCATATATGACATCACTCATTACATGTATATATGAGTATGTGATTCGGGGTTTAGGCTTTAAAAGCTTGCTTTAAAGCAAAAATGAATAATATGGAACTAGGTACCAAGTGATAACATTTCTACAACCCAGTGGAATTGCTTGTCAGCTCAGAGAGGGGGGGAGGGAAGAGAAGAGGTAAAGAAAATGAATTATGTAAACATGGAAAAATATTTAAAAATAAAATAAAAAATAGAAAGTCCATATAGATGCAAGTTAAAACTGTAAAATGATCTCTTGGACTTTTTTTGGCATTAAAGCCTTACTTAAAAGATGAAAACAGGATTAAGATGACAATACTTTTTGTAAATTTGTTATAAAACTTAAAAAAGAGAATGAAAAATTAAAAATAAAATGGAAAATGTCCATGAAATAGATATTGTTAAAAGATGGAAAGGCTGAGTAATATTCCAATTTTCGCTTACTGCTCCAAAATAGAGAGGCATTTGAGTTTTCTCTGCTGGATTTCAAGGCTCCAGTTTCTAGGATACTCAAAATCATCTACTAAAATGTGCCAGAAACAAAATTCTGCATATTCCCTTCAGCTTCTCATTAATATCAGTCCTGGACCACAAGCACTACCAGCCTGTGGTGTCTCCCAACCCCCCCCCACCCCCCAAGCCTCTGATTCCTGAGGATGCCAGTTCAGCCGCTGAGATGTGCTGTGGTGTTTGCCATTAGCGGTCACCCTGGGCCTTCATGATAGTGCCAAGAAATGGGCAATTATCCAAACCAGTGACCTTGGATTCAAGACAGTTACTTTGACCGAAAAACAGAAAATGTTTCACCAGCAAATAGGGTGAGGCTCAATCTTATTGTTGATTTGTCCTGAGTCAATGAAATTGGAAGACTAAGATGTGGTACAGTGAATATCAGGACACTAGATTTTAAGTCAGAGGGTCTAGGCTAGATATGCTATTTACTAGCTGTGTGGCTTGGATAGGTCATTTCCCATCTCGGTCTCAGTTTCTTCATCTATAAATGAGAAAGTTGAACTGGGAAATCCATAGGATTCTCCAGCTGTAGATGTTTATAATATACAGTTCCTTTTCCTGAGCTTTAATTTTCTCACTTACAAAATGAAAGTATTGTATTATGTGATCTCTAAGTCTTAATGCTTCAGCTCTGAAACTCTGGCATTTTTTGTCCTTTTTTAAAATGACATTTTTTCCACTTCCTTTTATATTAAAGACATTTTCTTATATTTCCCCATATTAAGGCAATATGGTATAATAGGGAGTGCAGCATATCTGGAGTTCAGGGACCTGAGTTCAAATCCTTTCTCCAATGCTTCATCACTCTTCACTTGAGCAAGTCATTTAATTTCCCAAGGCCTTAGTTTTCTTATTTTAGAGGCAGTCAAGTGGTCTATTGGACAGCTTTCTAGAGGTGGATTCAAGAAGACCTAAGTCTACATCTTGCCTCAGAGCCTCACTGTGTAACTTACTCACTGTTTATAAAATGGGGACAATAATGGCCCTTTCCACTGGGGGCTGTTGTAAGGATCCCAAGAGATGCTATCTGAAAAGCACTTTGCAAACCGTAGGGCACTATATAAATGATTAGGGTTATGAATGTTGTCTATAAAATAAGGGAGGGCGGGGCATGGAGGCTGATGGGTGGCTCAGTGGATTGAGAGCCAGGCCCAGAGATGGTAGGTCCTGGGTTCAAATCTGGATTCAGACTCTTCCTAGCTATTGTAAGATTAATATCCAATGACTCCAAGTATATATAATGTTTTATAAGATTTATTAATAATCACTTGAAGTAGAGGAGAGTAAAAAGACGAAAGCATAGTTTGGGTAAAGACAAGTTTACCAGACTCTTGTAAAGGATAATTTTAGTGTTGTGACCTAAACTATGTTAATTATCTGGTCGCCATGGATATCACAAATATAAAAAAATATATAACCAAGTCAGCTGGAAATTTATGGTGATTTAATTGATATAGTGGAAAGACATTAAGAAGGAAGAAGGAAAGGGTGTAGGATTTTTCCCATCTGGCTAGTGCCAGGAGAAAGACCAGAGGCTCTAGGAAGGTAAGGATTTAGAGAGTAAGGAGGAAGGAATCAGCCTGAACTCCAAAAAGGGCTCAGCCAAGATGCCTGAACCTGAATTAGCTCAAGGGCAAACTCACTGCCAAAACCCAGACAAATAGCTGCCACCACACCAAGATGTCAGAACACTTAACATGCTGCCAGCCAGAGCCGCCTCTCCAGGGAAGAGAGAGAAGAGAGGAAGTGATGTGCCTTATATAGATGGTTTTATGTCACTTTCTTGCATATCATCTGTACCAATGATAGCTTAGCTTGACTTAGGACAGCCAGGGGTCTGTCAGCTGTTTCTGCACATGTCTGTTGAAGGCCATTTCCTCAGATACTTAATCCTTGAGTATGGTGCAGATATTCTTGACCTTGTTAAACTAAGTAGGGTGGAGCAATGAAGAGTTCCAAAAACTTGATTCTGTTAAACCAAGTATCTCCATTGTTACTAATCAGGAAATAGCTAAATCAGATCTTCTAAAGTACGGTCTGAGTAGGGTATAGTAGTTTTAAAATTCACACCCTGAAAGCAGAAGAAAAAAAAGGGCAGAGTTTCAGAAACTTTTATCTATAAAAGGTAAGGAAGTAATGTGGGGACAAAAGAGGAATTCTGGGAAATGGAGTCTTAGGGTACAAAATTCTTATAACATACTGTGTGACTCTGGGCAAATCACTTAACCCCCACTGCCTAGCCCTTATCCCTTTTCTGCCTTAGAACCAATACACAGTATTGATTCCAAAACAGAAGGTAAGGGCTTAAAAATAATAAAGGGGGGGGGGTGAAGTAGCTGCTCCCCAAGGCCGTAGTCAATCTAGACCTATGATCTTTTTTTTAACCCTTACCTTTTATCTTAGAATCAATATTAAGTATTGGTTTCAGGACAAAAGAGGTAGAAGGAATAGGCAATGAGGGATAAGTGACTTGCCCAGGATCACAGGGCTAGGAAGTGTCTAAGGTCAAATCTGAACCCAGCACTTCCTGTCTCCAAGCCCCACTACCTGGCTGCCCCCAGACCTATGATCATAAGCTTGCCACCCAGCTATAGAAAACCGAAAGATAACAAGGACAGATATCCATGTGGGTGATAGCTCACACCTGTTGTCAGCACACGGTCCATCTTGATCTTGGCAGCCAGACTAGCCCCATCTGAGAGGAAGCAGCCAGGCTGATTTGTTGGCTTGACAAGCACAGGAGGACATTTTGGTCCAGCAGCCATGAAGGTGGAAAAGCCCGTTTGCGGAACATATGGATCTGGACTAGCCACCAACAACTTCGAGGTCACCCGCTGCATCCCCGGCCGCCTCTGGTTGTCTTGTCAGGCTTCCGTGGAAGAGAGAGGGAGGCTCATTGCTTCCCTCAGCTCTGCCTCCCCAGACCCTCCTCAGAAACAAAGGAGGAATAATCCTTGTCACTAGCCTGTCTACAAAGGGAAGGAATGGGTGCTTCCTCTTTTCTGGAATTAAGATTGCTCCTAAGGTATTCATAATGATGGTGTGGGGGCAGCTAGCTGACTCAGTGGAGAGAGAGCCAGACTGGAGACAGGTTCCAGGTTCAAACTTGGTCTCCCACACTTCGTCACTGGGTGACCCCGGGAAAGTCACTTAACCCCAATTGTCTGGTCCTTGCCACTCTGCTGCCTTGGAATTCATGCCCTGTATTCATCCTGAGACAGAAGGTAAGGAAAGGTCCTTTGTTTTTTTTTTTTAAAGAAGAATGATGTGACCTTTTACACTTGTGTAATACTTTCACAAAATTCTGTCACATATACCAATCTATTCCTCACAACAAAACCATGTAAATTGTCAAGAAAGTCATTCCTATATTTCCATTTTATGATAAAAAACAAACAAACAAACAAACAAACTGAAGCTCAGAGAAAGAAGCGGGGTCTCCTGACTCTTGATTCAGTCAGTGCCTACAATAACACCTAAAGCTCAAGGAGGCAACAGACCCAACCCTGTGGTCCTCGGTGGGATCATAGGCAAATCATTTTAATTTTGGAGCCTCAGTTTCCTCATCTGGAAAACCCAAGATTTGGATTAAATGATCCCTGAGGTCCCTCCCAGCTCTGAACTCCCCACCCTAATAACAGAGAGACTGCACGAGCCCTCTACTCCTTCCACAGCTCGGCACATGTCTCCTGACTGTTTTCTTCTCTAGTGGAACAAAGGAGGGATCTTTCAGACAGTAGTCAGACTGTTTACCCAAGAATGCAAACACACCTTTGCTCGTGATTATGCCTAAGAATATCAACCTCTTCAAATTAAATCACCACCAACTGTGCTAGCAGCCTGCTGGTCCTAAAATAATAGATGTCTCCTTAAGGGCCGAGGATATCTAAACAGGGATTCAGACAGTAATTGATAGCATCTGTAGGAAATCAACCATCCAAAGCAATCCTCAGTGAACAAACAGTCAGGAAGTATGCCTGCAAATCAGAGCCCAGCCCTGGCTTCATAGCCCAGGAAGTCAGAAATGAAGGTTTCCTTCTTAGCTAAAAGTCCCTGAGCTTAAAGGAAAGCTTTACTCATTCGTTGCTTTTTAGACACTTAATTAGTACCTACTTGGTGCCAGGCACTGCTCTAAATGCTTGAATTATATAAAGGTGGGAAAACATTAGACCCCAACCCAAAAGAGCTTCCACTGGACTTGGGGCATGGGGGAGTGTGAGATGAAAGGACCATCATCAACAGATTTTAGTTTATACTCTCAGAGCACCCATCCTGGACTCCTGCTTAGATACTCCAACATCAGATGTTTTGTGGACTTGGATCTTCTTCAAACCAACAGTTTATGAACACCACAAATGTGTTCTGTTTTGCTTTTGTTTTTTGCCAATCAGGCATAGAATATACACAGTTGAATCAAGGGAGCAAGAACTCCAAATGCCTGCTATGTGCTGTGGCCTATACTAAGCAGGAGAGAGATGAAGACAAAATCGAAGTACTCCCTGCCTTCAAAGAGCCTGCATTCTCCTGAGAAAGATAACATACAAATGGGCTTTAAATATAACAATAGTGATAATAGCTAACACTTACATGCCACTTACTTTGTGCCAAGCACTGGGCTAAGTCCTTTTTTTTTTTAAACCCTTACCTTCCATCTTGAAATCAATACTGTGAATTGGTTCCAAGGCAGAAGAGTGGTAAGGTCTAGGCAATGGGACTTGCCCAGGGTCAAATAGATGGGAAATGTCTGAGGCCAGATTTGAACCCAGGACCTCCCATCTCTAGTCCTGACTCTCAATCCACTGAGCTACCCAGCTGCCCCCCTAATTCCTTTTAAAAATTAATTAATTAGTTAATTAATTTAGAATATTTTTACTTGGTTGCATGATTCATATTCTTCCCCTCCCTTCCTTTCCCCCTCTCCCATAACCAATGAGCAATTCAGCTGGGTTTTACATGAATCATTGATCAAGACCTATTTACATATTATTAATATTTGTACCAGGATGATCATTTAGAGTCTACATCCCCAATCATATCCCCATCAAACCATGTGATCAAGCAGTTGTTTTTCTCTTGTGTTTCTACTCCCACAGTTCTTCCTCTGGTTGTGGATAGTGTTCTTTCTCATAGGCCTCTCAGAATTGTCTTGGATCATTGCATTGCTGCCAGTAGAGAAGTCCATTAAGTTCAATTGTGCCATAGTGTATCAGTCTGTTTACAATGTTCTCCTGGTTCTGCTCTTTTTGCTCTGCATCAATTCCTGGAGGTCTTTCCAGTTCACATAGAATTCCTCCAATTTGTTATTCCTTTCAACTGGGCTAAGTCCTCTATGATGACCACTTCTTTTGATCTTCACAACAGCCCTGAGAGATAGGTGCTATTATTATCCCCATTTTATTGATAAGGAAACTGAGGTTAAATGACTTGCCCAGGGTCACAGGGCTAGTAAATATCTGAGGTAAAAAAAAAAATTGAAGAAACCTGGGGAAGCAGAGATGAGGAGTGAGTCCATTCCACATTTGGGGGACAGTACTAAGTCACAGATAGGAGATGAAGTGACCTTATAAGGGATAGCAAGTAGACCACTATGGCTGCCCTGTGGAGTACTGGGGTCAGAAAATGGGAGGGAATCAACAAGGGCTTTGGATTTGGAGTCAGAAAATATTGAATTCAAATTCTCCTTTAGACCCTTATTATCTGGGTCACCCTAGACAAGCAATCCGTTTCTTAATCTATACATTGAGGGGCTTGAACAAGATAGACTTTAAGGTCTCTACTAGCTCTAAAACGAAGAGCCTTTGTTTCTTTCATAAATCTTCAAAAAGCCTGCTGGGAGGATGTTGTATCACCCACTACATGTTCTCCTTTGCTGTTCGCTTTGGGTGCTACCTCTGTCATTAACTAGTTGTGTGACCACAGGGACATTATTTAATATTTTTAATAATTTTATAATCTACAAATAATAAAATTTAGGCTATCTATATCACAAGGTTATTGTGAGGCAACGTTTTATAAAATATTTTTGCAGTTAAATAGACACTAAGGTTACCAATTCATCACTTCTCATAAATCAAAACTAATCATTGGTGCCATCTTTAAGGGTAAAAAGTATGGACAGTGAAGGAAGACAGGACAGGATGAAAAGAACTGAAAAATGTCCTGAATTGCACTTTAGCTGTTTAGGGTTTTATTTCTGCCGCATTGCTGTTGCAGTTCAGCTACAGTTGAGTTACTATAAAGAAGCCTTTTAAATTGCCTTGAAGAAAAATTCAGTAAATGTTTCTTTTTCAAGGTAGGTGTAAGCATGAAGAATCTCTGAATCTGAACCATATGGACTATATTCAAAAATCTACTTAATATCACAAATATTTTTTGAAGATTTCATTATATAAGAGGTCATTTTAAGAGTCCTGTTATTTAGTTAAATGGTACTTTGGCAAGATAATAAAAGCAAAATGCATTTGTAGAATGATTTCCCATTTAATTTGTAAAACTTGGCCCAGATTGTATTTATTCAATTGACATTTATTAAGTGCCCACAGACTACTGGGGCAGGTGGGGCAGAACATGAAAGGTGGTCCCAATCTCTATTTTCTCCAAGCTTACAATTTAGTCTAGAAGAGACTAAATGCAAACAAAAATAAATTATATACACAGGCAAGCATGGTACCACCCCATCTGTCTAGCAATCATTCTTCCAGCAAACTCTCATCTGAAATCCAGTAATAAAAACAGAAATAAAATTAAAAGATCTACTTAAAGAAAATAGCTATCACAAAGTCTATGTACTTTATTTTGTCAAACAATGGCAGTTGTTTTTCATCTGTCCTTTCAATGAAATCATGTGGTGATATTTTGATTACCTTCAGCAATAATCTATTAACTTAGAATTGTATATAAAATCAGTTACAGTCTTGGATTTGAAAAAGATTTTAGAATTCATTTGGACCAATCCCTGTTCAAGTCATGAATCCCATCGATAATATTTCTTGAGAGCTACAGCATGAGAAAAGACCACCAGTAATGGTAAATTTACTCTTAAGACACCTTGTATTAGGGTGACTGGTTTAACAAGAAGAAGCTATATGATATGGTGGAAAGAGGGTTTGCCCCAAAGTCATGAGTCCTAAGTTCAAATCCTGACTCAGTGTGATAGAGGCTGGCACTAAAGAAAAAGTTCCAGATTGAAGAGTATGTGAAATTGATCATCTTGATGGGGGAGGGACCCCAGGAGTGAATTTCCAGAGGAGAGAAGACTCTGAGGAGGAGAGCTGTGAGGGTCTCTGTCTTGAGACATTGAAGAGAGAAGGTGGATAAAGACTTTCTCCTGAGGGTTACCCACTTTTCCTGCTGGTGACTGGAAGTCTTTTCCCCCAACATTTCCCAATTGAAGGGACTTTCTGAAGAGAAACCTGAGCAGACTTTACCTCAGCTCCTGTTGCCCAGGGGTGAGTCAACCTGACTTTCTCAGGGGGGGCCCAGGCTGCCAAGGCCCAAGTTCCCCCCAAACTCGAGGAAGGAGGGAAAAGGGTTTAGCTAGAGATAGGAACCCCCCTTTTCCCACTTTTCTTTTCCCATTCTTCCCTGCCCATTATTTCCGTTTGTATTACCTGATTGAGTTAACATTAAAAGTTATCTATTCCCCAAGGTGAGTGTGAGTGAATGGATCAAGGGGAGACCTTTTGGTCTCGAGTAGTGGAGGGGAGACAAGAGGGACAAGAGCAAATTGGGGAGAGCAGCTTAGCTAAGGAGGGAAGGCAGAAGGGGGGAAATCTTCAAACCCCCTCTCCTCTCTCTGAGCCAACCTGTTACATCTGCTGTCTCCCATGAACCCCACTTTGTGGGAAGGGGGGGTTCTCTTCTCTTCCCCCCTTTCCATACCAAAGGCCCAAGCCTCTCTTGGGGTACATCCCTTTCCCTTCTTTAAAAAAATTTTTTTTTAAACACTCAGATTCTGGTAAGTTATATGTTTTGGAATCTACATTTTCCCTTCTACAAAATAAGAGTTGGACTAAAGGATTTTAAATTCCTTTACAAATCTCACATTCTAATTTTACTTGTATTTCAGAGCAACTATCAGTTGCCCCTAGGATAGAATATAAATAGTAGATTGAGAGGTACAGAATTAACAGAGAAGAGACCAGTGAAAGCACAATAATTGATGAATGAGCAAGAAGACTCAGCAATTAGAAAACTATATTAGTCTAGAACCATTTTAATAAAAGAGAAAAGAGTCATAACTCTTAATGGAAAACCTGCTTGGTCTACTGAAATAATAATAATCACTGATTAGGGAACCAAAAAATGTGGATTTGAGTCCTGACTCTGACAGTTGCTACTTACATACACATGAGGTATAGAGGGTGTTCAGGGAGGATTAGCACCTCTTGTGTGAGGACTTGAAAGACTATGGAAGAGAGGGAGGCTAATGACTTTGTGCAGTTCTACCACATTTAAATCCAATTCATTCATGAGTCAAGATGTCACTGCATGATGTCATTAGTCTTCTTCAAAACAAAGGAAGAACAACAGCAATGTGTCCTTGGGTAAGACTCATTCCCTTTCTAAGCTTTAGTTTCCCCACCTGTAAAATGGGGATATCAACAATTATGTTATTTATCTCACAGAGTTGCTAGGGAGAAGACACTTTGCATTCTTTAAAATACTATAGAAATTCTATAGAACATATGGCTTTTCTTATGACATTTCCTAAGCATATCACTTTAAAACAGCCCCAAATGAGTGATGTTCATTATAACAGCCTTGAATCTTCACTGAAATAGGTTGAGGGTGGTGAGGTTAGTCCCATGGAAACAAGTGAACATCTAAATATGTCTCATTTGGGGATAGTAGACCAATTAATAATGATACACATTTAGGAAAACTTAATTTCAATGGTCAAAGAGTCTTAAAGCATGGATAGTGGAGAAATGCTGGAATATTATATTTTTCCTACCTATGCTTTTTTCTATTAAAATACATATAAGTTCATTTCTACTTTTTACATAATAAGCATTCTACTATATTACATATAATCGATGAAATGTACTGGTAAGAGCAAGGGTTAAGTTTTACCGTCTGTTGAACAATGAGAAAAGGACTTAATTTGTACTTTGGAGTTTTTTGTTTTTTGTTTTTTTAATTCTTGCTCTTCTTTCCTGAAGAAAACTTCCCAGTAGAGTCCAAGTTGTTAAAAGTCTCACTTATACAAATATTTTCTTTCTCATTCCCACAAGAAGGTCACTACCTTTCTCTTCCATGATGGCCTGTAGTAACACCTCGTCACAGCTCCTGACCCCATCTGTTCCAACCTATTTTGGATGTTCTTCAGTGAAACTGAATTATTTACTTCCTGAACACCTCCCTGGTACTCTGTGAGAACTAGCTGCTCCTAATTGCTCCATGGCCAACTGCCCAGAGATTAGCACCCCTGCGTGTTCTCTGCCACAGAGCTCCAAACAGCCCTTCTTAAAATGGCAACATGAAAAGTCCCCAAAGGTAAGAGAAGCAATTCACAATCTCTATTTGTCTCTTCCAACCCTCTGTTTCCAAATATATGTTATTAGAATACCTTATAGACATGGAAAGTTAAAATAAGAGTAATATTCATACAATGGTCTATAATTAAAATTGTTGTTGTTCAGGCATATTTGACTCTTCATAACTCCATTTGGAGTTTTCTCAATAAAGATGCTAGAGTTTGCCATTTCCTTCTCCAATTTATTTTATCGATGAGGAACTGAAGCAAGCAGATTAAGTGACTTATCTAAGGTCACACAGCTAGAATATGTCTAAAGATGGATTTAAACTCTTGAAGATAAACCTTTCTGATTTCAAATTCACCTAGCTGCCCCATGATTAAAGTAATCTATTCATTAAAATATATTGTTTAGAAGCATATAAGGGCCACAGTAGATAGAGCACCAGGTCTGGAGTAGAGCAGTCCTGGGTTCTTAACACTTAACACAATCCTGTTTGCCTAGCCCTTGCCCTTCTGGAAAGAAAGAAAGAAAGAAAGAAAGAAAGAAAGAAAGAAAGAAAGAAAGAAAGAAAGAAAGAAAGAAAGAAAGAAAGAAAGAAAGAAAGAAAGAAAGAAAGAAAGAAAGAAAGAAAGAAAGAAAGAAAGAAAGAAAGAAAGAAAGAAAGAAAGAAAAGGAAAGAAAGAAAGAAAAGGAAAGAAAGAAAGAAAGAAAGAAAGAAAAGGAGGGAGGGAGGGAGGAAGGAAGGAAGGAAGGAAGGAAGGAAGGAAGGAAGGAAGGAAGGAAGGAAGGAAGGAAGGAAGGAAGGAAGGAAGGAAGGAAGACTTAAATGTATGTGTATGTTTCATTGTAGCATGAAGGTGACCTAGAATTGTTGAAGCCATTTTCATGAGCTCTGGAAGTTTCTACCAAGATGAAAAATTTGAGAATAGGATAAAAAAAAGATTATATCTGTTCTCTACAGTTAAGTCTGATTAATTCACTTTTCCCTAGGTTGATTGCAAGGAAATTACTATTTTTGTTACTGTCATCATCATTATCATTATTATTATTAACAACTGTTGCTAATTGTCTAGAAATCACTGGAGGGGCCATAATCTACAGTCATATAAGTATCTGCACAAATAAAATCAAGATTATTGATTGTCCAATGGCTTTCCAAGCATTCTAATCATATTAACCTATACTTCAGTAGTTCTTTGACCTTTATACAGTGTCTTCATTATGTAACACATACACCACTCAATTCTAGAATTATACATTACTTAGGTTCTGCCTGGTTGATGCATAATAAGGCCATTCAAACAGCTATAAGACTTTCCTCATTCCTCTCAACAGGAGACTACTGACCTCCTTGACTTCCTTTAAGTCCCTACTCAAATCCAATTTTACTGGAAGCCTTCCTAACCTCTCTTAATGCTAATCTTCCTTTTGTTAATTATTTCCTTTTTATCTTGTATATAGCTTGCTTTGTATATTTTTGCTTCTCCCATTTATATTGTAATCTCATTGAGAGCAGGGCTATTTTTCATCTCTCTTTTCATTCCCAGCATTTAGGCTAGTACCTGGCACACAGTAGGTACTTAATAAGTATTAATTGATTGGGGGCTCCTACTCATTGCTCTTAACTAATAGGCAATAAGTTCCTTTTACATCTTTCCCCACTTCAGGGTCTACCTAAAACATGGTCATTAACTCCTATTGAGTCTTTTTGAGGCCAAAGAAAAATGCATCCACTCTTCTCAGTGAGTCCTTTAAATTCTTATCATGTTCTCAGGAGCCAGTGCCTGGTCATACTGATCATTTTAAAGTTTTGCTAAAGCTCCAGAAAGAATAAAGGAATAATGGCAGAAAGGGCCACCGGTTGATTCTTCTGCCTCACCATTCCTTCCACCATGGTACAAATGTTACCACTCTTAAACTTACCATGGTCAGTAAGGTAGATGGTGCAAGTGTGATTGCCATTTCCATCCCTTTATTGTCCAGGATCATGTAACTAGCAACCAAGTGTTCTGACTTCAAGACCAGTGTTGTTTCTATTATGTCATACTACTGCATTTGCTAGATGATCTAGGGCAAACAAAGATGGAGGAGACCCAATGACTAACCAAGGAATTTACAGTCTATCAAGGAAGCTGAGATAATGCCACAAAACAGCAGGACCATGGAACTACTCTGGGGTGAATCCCAGCCCTTTTACTTACTCCTGGTCACATCATGTGGGATGTTTGCTTCCTCTCTCCTACCCACTAACTTCCATGGTGACAATGGTGATGTCTTTCATTTATTTCATTCTCTGATTATTTTTAGGTAGAACTTAATCTAGTATGCTCTACTCTATCACTCAGTTGCTGTGATTTTGAGCAAGGAACTTCAGTACTCTGTCCCATCCCATTTCCTCATTTTTCTAGTGGGGATAACAATACCTGACTCATAGGGTTGTTGTAAGACTCAAATAAGTTAATATACTGAAATGCCTTGTAAACTACAACATGCAGTATAAGCATAAGCCTGGTGATGTTAGATGTTAAATGACGATGTTAAAATTGACAAGACCTGCCTGGCTATGGAAGATGGTGGAGGTGATCATAGGATCAAAAATCTAAAACTACAAGGGATGTGAGAGGCCAGCATGTTCAACCTCTTTATTTTAAAAATGAGGAAAATAGGACCCACTATCATTAAATGACTTGCATAAGATCATAGAGCTAGTAAGAGTCTGCCTCAAGTTTCTCCCCACTCCAGTCCATCTTCCACTCACCTTGCAAATTTATCTTCCTAAAGCACAGATCTGAGCATGTCACATCACCATCACCCCCTCCCCAACCCAACAAACTTCAGTGGCTCGTATCACCTCCAGGATTAAACATAAAATTCTCCATTGGCAGGCTTCAATGCCCTTCATAACCTGACCTCTTCCTATCTTTTCAGTTTTCTTATCCTTTACTCCATCATTCCACCTTATTCTCCCACTCACTGTGGATCTAGTGACACTTCTCCTTGCTGTTCCTCCAACAAGATAATTCTGTGCTTTTTCACTGGCTATCCCGATGCCTGGAATTCTCTCTCTCCTCATCTCTGTCTCCTGGCTCCCTTCAAGTCCCAGGTAAAATCCTACCCTCTGATCCCCATTAATGCTAGTGCTCTATTGATTATATCCAATTTTCCCTGCACATATTCAGTTTGTACTCAGTTGATTATTTGTGTCTCTCCCCATTAGATTGTGAACTCCCTGAGACCAGGGATTGATTTTTGCCTTTATTTGTATCTCTGTATCCCTTAACAGGGTTTCAATCACATATCAGATAATTATTTTGATGACTGATCCCTTGAGGTGGGATTTGAACACAGTTTTATTCACTCCAGTGACATGAGTTCAAATCTAGCCTCATTCTTTCTGTGATGGATGAGAAGGATGAATCATAAGTGACTAAGGATTCCAAACCTAGATCACTGAGAAACTAGTGGTGGCATTAAAACTGAAAGATAAGAAGATATAAATTATATAAATTGCTATTTAGGGAAGTAGAGTATAACCAGAAGTTGTCCTAGTTTTATCTTAACTTCTTTCAAAATTGAAAGCTCTCTTTATAACTAATTGGGGATTTGCTGAAAGAAATATTTTTAAAGTACTTATACAAGTTTAGAATAATTGGTCTCTCAGGAATGGAAAAATAAAATATTTAGTGTTCCCTTTAACTTTTAGAGGTTGCTTACTGATGACCGTGAGCAACAGGAAATTAAACATACCTGACAAGCTTAGTGTTGTAATCAATAAAAATTATTTAATTAATCTGATACAGATGAATGATAGGAATAATAGTCATATAAATTCTTTGTAAGCATTAAGCAGTTTTCACAAATTAATTAGTATCACTATAATATAGTACTTAGAGGTACCCTAACATAAGGGGGAGAGGTCTCAGAATCAAAGAGTTCTAGCTTTGAGGACTACCCCAAAACATAGTTTGTATGATTTGGGGGAAATAATTTTGCCATTTTAATATCCTAGACCATCCCTTTCATAATATAAGAGGTAGAATAGTTGTCAAGTTACACTGTTACAGGGAGTTTCCTCACTGAGACTTCCCTTCACCAATAAAAGCACGAAAAAAATTCTTTAAATGATGTCTTGAAATCAAATTTTCATTTTTTTCTCATTTTTAACTTTCAGGTATCTATAAACAGCAACAATATACTTTTCCCCCTTCTATTGTGCACTTAAACAGAGGTTCTGTAAGGTCGAACTTTGCAAACTTCCCCCCTTTTTCATGTGTGGAAAAGCCTGTGATTTGCTCCCAGGTTAGGATTATTTCACTTAGTCATGGCTATGCCCTCCTTGCTCCAGTGGAGGTACTTGAGATTTCCTTTCAGGGTCAGAACATAATAAAGCTTCACTGTCCTTGTTCTCTTTGTGACTCAGATTGAAAAGAAGGCCAGAAAAATGGAATCACATAATGAATACCATCTCCTCGGACTGTCTCATTTCCAGTGAAAGAGAATTTACTACAGCTACCATAGCAACCATGCTCTTGTGGTCACTTACTTGCCCAAGCTTTTGGTCTCCTTTTTCTGATGAATGAATCATTGGCATTGAATCAGGTTGTTTACTAACCTCAGGTGCTTGAACATTTGAGAAACTTGTCAGTGCCTCTGACAGAAATTGTTTTAGACACAAATTGTTTCATCGAAGGCTTGCCTCTTCCTTCCCGAAGACTTTAAGTACATTTTTGAACATAAAATGATGGTTTTGAAGTATAGTTGTCAGTGGTTTGAATGAGAAGACTCAGGAACAAAGTTTCCCTGTGAGGACTCCTTCAGTTGGCAGAATTCTACAGAATGAAGGTTTACTCAAACAAGAATCAAAAAGAAATGACTGGGGAGGCAGAGGAGAGGGCAGCTGGGTGGCTCAGTGGAAGCCAGGCCTGGAGATAGGAGGTCACATTTGGCCCCAGACATTTGCTAGCAGTGGGACGCCGGAGAAGCCACTTGATTCTTAATATTCTTCTGCCTTGGAACCAATACTAAGTCTAAATTCTAAGACAGAAGGTAAGGGGGTTTTGAAAAATTAAAATGAGCCTACTTCCATTTCCTTGGATACTTGGTTTGAGTTCTAGAAAAACCAGGTAAATGTGAGATAATTTTCTATGACATTCTGAAGGAAATAGAAGCATTATGTCTTCCATTTCAGAGACTCTCGGGAAGTTATTAATTAGGCTTTGGTCAGACTCGTTAGCACCTGAGCCTTATTGAGAAGGGATCTACGGACTGGGTCTTTATTTGAATGATGGATGATGTGCTTCTTTCTCCTCTGCACTATCTTGATTCATGAGCTGCTTTCTATTTTGATCATGGACATACACATATACACTCTACAATGAGCTTCTATTTTCTATCGTATCTTGTATATACATGGTAGGACTCATCCTTGATCAATTGATGAGTTTTGAAGTCGTTCTTCCATCATTTTGTCCCTTCCTTATCCTAAACTTTCTATCCTTTATAATTTGTAAACAAGTCATCCAAGATATGTAAAAATGGAGATTTGAACCCCAGGCTTCAATCCCCAGAAGTCCTTGGTACTTCCCAGAATTCCCTATAATCTCACCTGAGTCTCCACCTGGGTGAGATCACAATTAGTATTTAACGGGCTCTCTGCCTCCCAAGAGCTCTCTTCCTGTACTCGGAGATTGCAAGATGTAGTGAGTATGCTAAGTGTGGGGATTTTGAATTGGCTAATCATCCATGGGCATGTAGTTTTCTACTTTGTATTCTTAATTCTAATAATCCTTAATAAACCTCATAAAATATAATATTTCCATTACTAGAGACTAATTTAACTTTTACAAGTATAAACTACTCAAAGCAATTCTCACAAATGACTCTAATTAATATCACTTTAATATAGCCACTGAGAAGTATTATAGCTTAGGGATGAGAAGATTAGCTTCAGAATCAGTAAGACCTGGGTTCAAGACCTACCCCTGACATCTATGAGATCAACAAGTCATTTTGCCATTGTAATGTCCTAAACTGATCTTTTCTAAGTATACGTTGTAAAACAGTCATTCACTCCCTTTAGAAGATGAAAAATTATCTATTCAAAAACTTAACAGGGATGTTCCCTTTATAAACTGCAAATTCAACTACTTTAACAACTCGTAGCTCTGAGTAGCACAGTGGCTAGAGTATATGGACCTGAAGTCAAGAATACTAAAGTTTCAATCTGGCCTCAGACACATCCTGTGATTTTTATTAAGTAACTTAATCACTGGTTGACTCAGTTTCCTCGTCTCTAAATAATAATAACACCTACCTCTCAGAATTGTTATGAGGATAAAATGAGATAATATTTGTAAAGCACTCTGTAAGCCTTTAAATCACTATATAAATGCTAGTTATTATTTTTAGTAGTAGTAGAAGTATATAATTGGAAGACTATAATTGGAAGACTCGATTAATGAGGGGTCCCCTGATCCATCCTTTAGTACACTTAGTACATAGACTTACATACTTTATTATATCTTTTTTTTTCTTTTTAAGCCTTATCTCCTATCTTAAAATCAATACTAAGGGGGGGGGGGAAGAAAATGATCTTTGTTTCCAATGAATAATGTTTGGAAATGACCAAATAAAATAATGTTTTTTAAAAAATCAATACTAAGTATTACTTCCAAGGCAGAAGATTAGTAAGGGTTAGGCTTCTGAGGTCAAGTGACATGCCCAGGGTCACACAGATATGAAGTGTCTGAGGCCAGATTGGAACCTAGAATCTCCTGAATCTCCCTCCCCTGAACCACTTAGCACCCCCTTTCATTCTGTCTTTGTATATGCAATCCTGTTGTCTCTACATCCTATTGACTTCCAAAGCTCCAGTTTTAAAGAGAGAGCCTTAGCAATCCTCAATACCTCTGCGTCAGGAGGGGGAGCAGAGTATAAATAGTGGTGAATGAGGAGACACGCTAGGAGGTCCCAAGGGTCTGGGAGAAGGCAAAGACCCAAAGGAATGATATCAAATAGGTGACAAAATACAGAGAAAAGGCTTTTACAAATGACTACAGTCATCTGCTAGTACTGATCCAGGGTGATTTAGTGGAATGAGTCAAAAGCTTCTAGTCTATGTTCTGTTGAGTTTATCTTATTTTCATTCATTTCTGTAGATGTGGTCTCCTCCATTATCATGGAAGCTCCTTAAGGACGAGATCTTTTTGCTTTTACTTTGTGTTCCCAGAACTCAGCACAGTGTCATGGTAACATAATAGCTACTCATCAATTGCTTGATTGATTATCCACTGTGGGACCACGGTCAAATCATTTAACTTTTAGGAACTGCAGGTTCCTTATCAGTAAAATGGACATTATCAGTCTTTATCCTGTCTGCCTCCCAAAGTTGTTGTGCAAATGCAAAGAGTTCATGGAAATGAAAAGACTTTGACAGGTATAAACAACAGCAATAAAAATAATAATAGCTTACATTTCTGCGGTACTTTAGCGTTTACAAAGTATTTTCATCACAATAGCTCTGTGAGGTAGGCAGTAAGACATTATAGGAATGGAAGGTATCATTATTATAATTATAAGGAAGCCAAAGCATATTGAAGTGACACCTGGTGGGTGTAAACAGGCTCCAGTGTGTAACCAACAATAAATGGTACATAAGAAGCATTGCAAGAGGCATTTTCAAGAATATGACCCCCCCCCCCCCAAATGGGCAGTCTAGGGCTATAGTGAGAGTGAGGGATGATGAGCAGAAAGTCACCCAAGTGTGCCACTGGCCTTCATAATGGAAGAATTTCCAAAAGACTTCCAGGCCATTCTGTAGATCTTCTATGGAAAATTTCTGAGTGAACTCAATTCAGAATCATGCAATATTAGAAGGTGTGGAGAGATTTCACTCTCTGGGAGAAGAGGAAATTCTTAAATCAATGAGATCTTGAACCAGAGACTCATCTATAGATTTAAAGCTAAAAGGACATTTAAAGCCTCTAGTTTCATCTCATTCATTTTACAAATGAGGAAACTGAGGCCCATATGGGCCAAGATCATACAGATGGAGAATAGCAGTCAGCAAGCTCTCAAAATACTAAGTAAAATGATTAACTAGAATAGTAACCAGAGGATAAAGATATAATTGATGTCATTTTGTGCATGGCACACACACACTCACACACACACACACACACATACACACATCCTGTTTTTCAACCTTGTTGATAGAGGAGAAGGGAAAGATTGGAAAGTAGCAGAGGATTAAAACTCTAATGCTATTCAGGAAGATTTATTTCAGAATGCTTCAGATGGCAGAAAACATTAAAGAGCAACAATTTTTTTTTTATTCGTACACATCTGTAAAATAAGGAGGCTGGAATAGTTGATTCCCAAGGTCCTTTCCCACTCTACAGCTCTATAATTTGCTAAATCTTTGCTTCTACATTGTGAATCATTGGATTCTAACAGCCCAACAAAATTAACAAGGACCGGCTATTACTTCTGAATAAGCCACTCGTCCTCCTTGCCAAAGTTTTTATTAACAAATATACAAATATTACAGGAAGAACACTACCCCCAATCAATGACATAGGAAACAAAATGAAGAACTACTTCCATTGTTTTTGGCTAAAACCCCAATGGATCTGTTCTTCTTAGACTGAAAAGCCTGAGAATTCCATATCAAAGCTTTTTGGGGTTTTTTTTGGTTTCTGATTAAAGACATCACTAAAAAGGATTTGGAGTCCTACTTGGAATGAAAGCCACTACTCTTTAATCTTTATTGAGGGTCTTATTCCAGAACCTTTATAATTGATTGTGCTAATCAAATAGTTATGTTTTTAAAATTACTGAGAATTTAGGATGTGTACATCTAAATTCAAGTGTCTTTTTTTTTTTAAACCTTACCTTCCATCTTAGAATCAATATTATATATTGGTTCTAAGGCAGAAGAGTACTTGTACAGGGTCACATATCTAGGAAGTGCCAGAGGCCAGATTTGACCCTTGGACTTTTTGTCTCTAGGCCTGGCTCTCAATGCATTGAGCCACTCAGTTGCTCCGTAAGTCCAAGTTTCAAGGAATACAGCTGAACCTGAAATATAAGCAAAGTTATAAATTGCTTATAGAATATAATTTTGGGAATTACTGAAAAGTTCCCTTGTCATCTCACCAAAGCCATCCATGATACCTAAAACTAGATTATGCAAGAGTCATTCCTTTGTTTTTATGTAAAATATTTGTAATGAGCAAAAGATGAAATGATCGAGGAAACAAAGGATTGTTCTTTTGAATATATTGAATTATTAAGCAATGAATGCCAATTGCCCAACAAATTGGAACTAGGCCCCTTCCTCGGGTTAGGACTAGATCTCAAATACAGGGGAAACAGACTTTTATAGGTCAAAAATAATTAATCAAATAATATAAGTTGATTAAAGGAAATAATACAACATTGGGTCATTTGATTTCTTTTTTTTTTTAATTTTAATATTATTTTATTTGGTCGTTTTCATACATTATTCACTGGAAACAAAGATTGTTTTCTTTTCCTCCCCTCCCCTCCCCCCCCCCCCCCCCCCCCGCCTTTCCCTCTCCCATAGCCGAAGCATGATTCCACTGGTTGTCACATGTGTTCTTGACTCGAACCCATTTCCCTGTTGTTGGAGTTTGCATTATAGTGTTCATTTAGAGTCTCTCCTCAGTCTTATCTCCTCCAACCCTGTAGTCAAGCAGTTGCTTTTCAGCGGTGTTTTTACTCCCACAGTTTATCCTCTGCTTGTGGGTAGTATTTTTTTTTTAGATCCCTGCAGATTGTTCAGGGATTGCATTGATACTAATGGAGAAGTCCATCACCTTCGATTGTACCACAATGTATCAGTCTCTGTGTACAATGTTTTCCTGGTTCTGCTCCTCTCGCTCTGCATTACTTCCTGGAGGTTGTTCCAGTCTCCATGGAACTTCTCCACTTTATTATTCCTTTTAGCACAATAGTATTCCATCACCAACATATAGGGTCATTTGATTTCTAATTGGATCAAACATTAGGGACAAATTTGGAAGGAGAAAATGAACTGGTATAATTTCCTGAAATTCAGAAAAAAACAAGTGTCCCATTCTTCCCATGTGTCTGTATACAGTGAAAGGAATATGAAAACAATAACTGTTTGATCAGCATGGAAACAGTTAAGCATGGGTTGCTGGAGATGTACAATTACGAGAAAATTCCTTATGTCAATCTTCAGGTCTGATTGCTTGTGATTTACTTACTCTTTGTGATTCTTTATAAATCCCATTAAATTCTTTATAAATCCCATCAAGTTGATTGGGAGACAGATTGAGCTGAGATTCTTCCAATCACCCTGCTACATATGCAAGATGAATTTACCATTTGTTCTTTTTATAATAAGAATATGATACTTGCTCCTTCATTATCCAAATAAATATTTCAGAAGTGCATTTCCCAAGGAAAAATAAGTTGTACTTTAATTTTATTTTTAAAGTTAAAAAAATACCGAGCAGTAGTGGAATCAGTGTTAGAATAATTATTATAGGATATGGACTAGACCTATGATTTCATTTACATAGGGAATTCCCAGGTGAGGAAACTCTATCAGTATAGATTGGCACTTTTTCTGCATCTTGTAGTGTTAGAGGTGCTTAGGACAGGAGGAGCTGTCTGACTCGGGTGACATCATGGCCAAGTATGTGTCAGAGGCAGGATTTGCTCCCAGGACTTTTTGGATTCTTGTAGGCATTAAAGTCAACTTAGGATATTCTCATGTATGTGATGTTCCCTCTAAACATCAAATTTAAGATCTGTAAGGGTTAAAAATTAAAAGTTGGGACTAAATTTATGGGAAATGTGGCTGCTGAAATTAATTACTCAAGTCAGAATGACTTTTATTGTAGTTTATTTACAAAAGGAGAGAGAGTGAAAGTAAAGGAAACATGAAAGAGGATAGAATAAGGTATCTAACTTAAGTATTTTGCTTCAACCTGTGGCTCCCTCAGCTGAGGGTCCAGTGATGAATAAAGCAAAGGCTCCAGTCACTAAACCTCTTCCAAGATGGAGCCTCTCTGGAGGCTTGTCCCTCCAAATGCCAGGAAAAGGAGGCAGACTTTTCACTCACCCACGTGGTAGTCCTAAAGAAAGGTCCAAGAGCTGCCTCACCAATGTCAGGATCTCAAGTCCACAAAGCAAATCCTTCACCAGCCTCCAAATTGAACTCCAACTGGAAGTCAAACTCCAAACTCCAAAAAACTCTTCTCTCACAGGAAGTTACAACTGCTTTTAAAGACACTTCTTTTTGTCACTTCCTGTGCCTTCTTCCACTTTACATGGACCAATCACAGTCTTAGAATTTTCTTGGGATTGTCAATGGGACAGTCAGTTGTTTCTGATTTGTCACCCACTTTTAGCACCCATGGGTTATAGACCTCCCCCCACTCAAGCATAAACTGGGGTGTATATGCTTCTGGTGATTAAATCTATAAGTGGGCAGGGCAGAGTTAATCCCATCTTCACAACCCTCCCCTGTGATCCTTTGGGAGACAAGTCTCCCCAGTGGATCTTTTGACATAATCATCTTATACCCCTAAAAATCTTCTAACTGTAGATGCATACAATATTGTACCTTCTAAGAGGAAGCTGCAACAGTTAGAGATAAGAGGGAAATAGAAGACAGAGAGAGAGCAAAACCAATGTTTGCTAGGCACATTGACAAAAAGCCAATTGGGGCAGTCCCCTTTGGCGTATGTTTACATTAAAAATAAATGTGTTCAACCCCCTTCAGTTCAATCAATTGCACTCCAAAGTTCATTCTGGATCTTCTGATGCAGTGTAGGTTTCTGCAGGCATCTTTCCCCACACAGTTTATTTTCTGGATTCAAGAATTCTTTACCTGAACTTTTTTCTCAAACAAGATTTTAAATTGTGGATTTTATGAAAATATATATAGATCAGAGTACCATATACTACAGGATCATAGATTTAGGGCTGGAAAGGAGGGACTTTGGAGGTCATCAATTCCAAACTCATCACTTTATACCTCAGGAAAAAGAATCTCAAACTGATTTGCCCAATAGGAAACATGCTAAACATGCAGAAAATTTTGCTGCTCACAATGGATTATTTTTTGATCATTTGGAAAGTAGGTGTTTAGGGACAATTTCTTTTGTAAGGTAATTGTCTCTCCAAGAGTTTAGAGCCCAGGGGACTATGTAGACCACACATACAATTTGTAAACAAGTAGGTGTATAGGTAGATAGAAGTAGAGTAGGATAAAATAAAATAGATAGATAGCTATATGTCTATAAAAGATAAATATAGCTTTGAAAATGGATATTAAAGTAAGTCCCAAATTACTCTGTGGGTAATAATAACAACATTGATACCAAGCCTTAGAATTTATAAATAATTTTCCTTAAAACAAACACATGGAATAAGTAAATAGAATGAATATTATTTCTATTTTTTGGATAAGGAAACTGACTCCTAGAGCAGTTAAGTAATATTTCTAAGGTCTTATCTAGTACATATCCTGGGGAGAGGGGGTAGAGAGAATTGACAACTCATTTCCAGGCTCAAAGATATTTCTTTCCAGTATATGACACCACTAGAATAAATGTAGCCTTTTGGGTTCTTAATTTGGGTTCCTAATTTAGAACTAATGAAAGAGCACAAGATACAAATGGAAATTACATTTTTATGTATCAAATATTTCTCATCATCAATTCCTACCCATGAAGTATTATGGGATAGGATATAATATTATGAAAAATACTAAGAAAATTAATTCATTTTCATCATTTCTTACTACATAATACTATTCCATTAATTTCACAAGCTATAGTTTTTCTCAAGCATCCTCTAATTGATGGGGGATAAAATGAAATTATACTATGCAGTGGAAATACAATGAAATATCTTGGGCATGTTAGAGAGATTTCTGGATGAGAGGGTATAACTAGTTTAATGAACAATTTCATCATCCTTATTAATCTGTAACCCCTTCTCCAGAGATATTTTCAGCAAGATACAAGAGGAACAAAGGTTAAAAGTTTGTAGGTTGCTCCATAAAAGTTTCTAAGAATTTCCTCTAACCATTTTTCTAGCAAAAATCCCTCATTCATTTTTTTAAAAATAAAGTTTATAGTCATGAACATTTCCATATTCAAAGGAGAGTGGAAAGAGAAGTCTATATAGAAATCTGTGGATCTACTTTGTGTACAGCTTTTCCCCACTTCTTTTGTTTTTCTTTTTCTAATCCTTACCTTCCATCTTCGAATCAATATTCTGTATTGGTTGTAAGGCAGAAGAGCAAAGGGCTAAGTAAGAGGGTTAACTAACTTGCCCAGGGTCACACAGCTAGGAAATGTCTGAATCCAAATTTGAATCCAGAACCCCCAGTCTCTAGGCCTGGCTGTCAATCCACTGAGCTACTCAACTACTCCCCTTCCCCCTCTTTTTTTTTCTGAGACAGACTTCTGAGGGGTCACATGGTGAGATAGTGGAAAAGTCATTATAGGTATGCAGTTTGAAATTGAGCAAGAACAAGTTTCTTTCTCACCTCAGACTGAGGTAAAGTCAGACAGTTTTTAGTTACTATGAAATACCCATGTCCTAGACTTCATAAACCTGGAGACAGACTGAGAAACTTAATGAGGAAATAAGTTAGCCATGAGAGGTCAAGGGTGCTATGTCTATCTGCCTGTCTTGTTTGCCCAAAGCACCCAGTCGATGACACACAGAACTACAATTCTAATTATGATCATGTGATTTTGAACCAGAAGTGCCATTGTGATTATTTAATCTTATCTCCCTTATTTTACAAAAGAGGAAATTGGGGCCAAGAGGCAGAAAGGAATTAAGCTAATATCAAATAGCTACTAGAAGCAAAGGAAAGTAACTGAACTATAAATCTAACTAACCTAAAACTAAAAGCAAACTAACCTAAAAGGAACTAAACTGATCTCAAATAACTACTAGTAGCAAAGTGAGGATTTGATTCAAAATTCCTTGAGTGCCAGTGACATGCTCATTCCACTTTACAAAGCCCCCCCCTTTTTTTTCCAAGTCAAGCTTTTAAAATACAAATTTCTCACTTTCTAATAATTACAGTACTTTTCACAAAGGCCAATAGCAACTTCACAGTAGTATTCCTCAGTCATCTCTTTCTGTCCAAAGGTGTTGATATTCCAGGTGGTTCTAGACTCCCCACCACTATGTTCTTCTGGATATCTTCACTCTGTGCTTCAAAGGATAATTTTAGCTTTGTGACCTAAACTATATTAATTATTGGTTGCCATGGTTATCCCAAATAAAAAACAAATACCCAAGTCAGCTGGAAATTTATGGTGATTTAATTAATATAGTGGAAAGAAATTAAGAAGAAAGAAGAAGGAAAGAGTGTAGGGTTTCTCCCGCCTGGCTTGTGCCAGGGGAAAGATTAGAGGCTTTAGGAAGGTAAGGTTTTGGAGAGTAAAAGAGGAAGGAATCAGCCTGAACTCCAAGAGGGCTCAGCCAAGATGCCTGAACCTGAATTAGCCGAAGGACAAACTCACTGACAAAACCCAGACAAATAGCTGCCACCACGCCAAGATGTCAGAACGCTTAGCACGCTGCCAGCCAGAGTCAACTCCCTGGGGAAAAAAATGAAGAGAGGAAGTGACCTGCCCTATATAGATAGTTTTATGTCACTTTCCTGAGTCTCATCTGTACCAATGTTAGATTAGCTTGACTTAGGACAGCCCAGGGGTCTGTCAGCTGTTTCTGCACATGTCTGTTGAAGGCCATCTTCTTAGATACTTAATCCCTGAGTATGGGTACAGACATTTCTGACCTTGTTAAACTAAGTAGGGTGGAGAAATGTAGAGTTACTAAGACCTGACTCTGTTAGACCAAGTATCTCCATTGTTACAAATCAGGAAATAACTAAATCAAATCTTCTAAAGTCTGAGTAGAGTGGAGTAGGTCTAAAATTCACACTTCCCAACCCCCTCCCAAACCTCATCTCAACCCCTTTCCTCCTCCAACTCTTGGAATAATAATCAAAGCAAGAGGACATATCAGTCAACTGCCCTACAACTCCATTAACCATTGCTGGGACATCCCTAACTGAACCCTATATGTGTGTTCTCTTTCTCTATTACAATCTATGCTCCCTGAGGACAGGGACTGCCTCATTTTTGGTTTTGCTTTTAATTTATATGGATGGAGCTTAGCACAGTCCCTGGCACATAGTAAGCATTTAATTCTTTCTCATGCATGCACTCATTTTTCAGCCTTTTAGGCAGTTTGTTCAGAAAGCTATTTGCAAATGAAATGGCTTCTACATGTAGGTTGAAAATTATACTTTTTTATAACATCAGAGGTAGTCATTGTAACAATAGACATCAGTCTAAATCCCCTCATTTTACAGATGGACTCAACAGCAGCTCATCAATTCTGAAAACACTGAAATTGGGTGATGTAGTTAACACTGCCTAAAAGGAAGGTCAGAATTTTTATTTGCTGAACAAAATTGCAAAAGCAGGGGGAATTATTTTTACTGGCTAAGGTGGACATAACACAGAATGTCCTTTTTGGATTAGTTGTTTGAAATGTGAAATTTATGCCCCTTGGTAAAGTATAGTCTTGACATCCTTAGGGAAGGACATAAAGAGAAAATATGAGATTCATACTAAATTTTTTAAATGTCAAAAGGTTGTGAGATGGTGCCATGTAGGCCAAGATTCAAAATCAAACATTTTCTTTCAGTTAAATATTTACATATTGTATTTGATTTATTTAAAATCTGCCTGTTGCTTTAGGGTCTCTAGGAGCAAGAATAAAATAGAATTTAGAGAATGTAAATCCAGTAGCTAAAATCTCTTGAATACAAAAACAGCTGAGAAAATGTCAGGGCTAAAAGCAAACATAATATAATCCCAGGGTCCTGTTCACACAAGGTAAATGAGTATCACAATATCAAATCTGGATATTGGACTTAGGATGTTGTCACTTAGAAACCCATCATACACCAGTGCTGATAGAGCAGAGGTCCCACTTAAACTCAAGGGAGCAGGTGTCCTTACAAGTCAACACAGACTAATCACTTAAACTCTGTCTTCCTCAGTATCCTCACTTGTAAGATGGGGTTAATAATAAATGACAAATAATGAATAAGAAAATGAGAGAATATTTATAAAACACTTTGCAAATCTTAATGCACCACATAAATGCTAAGGATTAATAAGATAAATAAGGAATGTTTCTCCAGGAGGTGGGCAAAAGAAGGAGCATATTGGCAAATGTATATATGTAAAAACAAAAGACGTCAGCTTTTTTTTAAAAAATCAGATAAATATGGCAGCTAAAAACAAGATGGATCAGAGGGAAAATAGGAAGCCCTATGAGAAAACTATTGTAATCGTCTATATCATTATATTTAGAACTCAAACAAGATTTTAGAAGCCCACCAGCCTACTGCCTAGCACACAGTAGGCACTTTCTAAATGTTTATTTGGTCTGACTACCTCATTTTAAAGATCAGAAAAATGAGTCCTAGAAAGGGTGACTCACCTCAGTTTTCACAAGTAACTAATGATAGAGGCAACAGGAACTCTAATGTTTGGGTTTTTTCTACACTGTGCCACAACACCTCAGGCAGGTGGATGCTGATGAGTATGTTGG
The DNA here is from genome assembly GCF_027887165.1 of Monodelphis domestica. NCBI lineage: Eukaryota > Metazoa > Chordata > Mammalia > Didelphimorphia > Didelphidae > Monodelphis > Monodelphis domestica. The sequence continues at coordinate 555,876,465 of NC_077227.1, read as the reverse complement.
AGTGTAGACTGAAAGTAGGAAATAATTGTCTGACTTTTAAAGGATAAGCAAAATAGAATGTGGTACTAGGAAAGATTTCTCTCCAAGTAGACATGAACCATCCTAGCATTTCCTGTTTTGAGCTCAGAAGGAATATTCTCTCTGAAACTTTTCTTATACTGTTTAGTAGATTACTTCATAAGGCTAGCTCCAGAAGTGTCTTTATCCTGGAGCAAATAGTTGAAGCTCAGCAAGATAAATGACAGAAGCACCACAAACTCAATTATTGATGATAGGATATCAAATAGAGTGCTATCTATCTGTAATGAAAAATAGTGGGTCAAATGAATGTAGCCAGGATTGGTTCAGACAAAAGTTTTTAGAATCTTCGAATTTAGACATAGTGAGAACTCAAAATCCAAAGTATGGTTTAAGCAGCCACACAGACACAAGATAAAGGAAAAACAGAAAAGAAGACTGAATGAGCTCATCCTGAAGCTTCCCTCAGAGTCTCTCCACAGCTAGTGACATAATTCATTTGCCTCACCCTATTATTTTAATCTGGAGTATCTAAGAATATAGTTTTCATGACTAATGAAGAATTCAATAATTCAAAAAAGCTTTCCTTTCAGGTTCTTAGCTTTTCTAGCTCTATGAAATAATTTGTAGGTAGTTTGATTGGTACTGAGTAGATACATTACTTTAGGAAGAATTCTCATTTTTATTATATTGGCTCTGCCTTTCTATGAGCAATTAACATTTTTCCAAATGTTTAGATCAGGATTTATTTATATGAAAAGTGTTTTGTAGTTGTGGTCATATAGTTCCTGGGTTTGTCTAGCAGGTGGACTCCCAGGCATTCTATATTGGTTATATTTTTTTAAGGGGGATTTCTCTTTCAATCTCTCATATTTTGAACTCAGGTTCTCTTAACTCCAGGTCCAGAGATTTATGCACTCCATCACTTAGCTGCCTCTAGTTTTAAAGAATGTTTTTAAAAAAGAAAAAAATCAGCAAAAGTAACCAATACATCAAATAAATCTGTCATTTTATATTTATATTCACATATGCATATATATATGTATACATATGTATAAATTTCTACCATCAATGTGGAACAATATATGTGTATATCATGATTGATGATATGTTACATATGCACATATAACATATACAACTCACTATGTTATTTATTATTCTTTACTCACTATATTGTTATTTAGTTGTTTTCAGTTGCATTTGACTCTTTGTTTGGGGTCTTACATTAATTACTTCATAGTTTCTCATCCATTTTCAATTCAGATGTAGTCACTGGAGTAATGAACATAAGTTTCCTTTATACTTTGGAATAGTTTAACCCTAGAATCCACTTTTTGTGGGGTAGGTAAGTGGCATAGTAGATAAAATATCAGACCTAAACTCAGGAAAACTCAGGAAGACTCATCTTCCTGAGCTCAAATTTGGCCTCAGAAACTAGCTATGTGACCCTGAGAAAGTCACTTAACCCTTTTTGCCTCCATTTCCTCATCTGTGCAGTGATCTGGAGAAGTAAATGGCAAATCATTCTAGTATCTCTGCCCAAATAGGATCAGTCAAACATTACTGAAAATGACAGACCAGTGATCCAAATTTAACTAGTACATATCCTATCCTCTAAGGGCAGAGAGCCTGTGGCAGTAAATTGGTAAGTGAAGTGAGGTTGTCGCATTGGAAGATGTCCATAGAAGGATGAGTGAGAAAACTGGAGAATAAATGGTAACTCATACAGTATCAAGTACTTGAGATGTTTACTCTGGAGAAGAGAAGGTTTAGGAGGGACTCATTGAATGTCTTCAAGTATCTGAAGATAAGTAAGAAATGAATTAGACTTGTTCTGCTTGGCCAAGGAGGACTGAACTAGATCATGAGAATCAACTATTGGCTCAATGTAAAGTAGAAAAATATTTACAATTTGAAAACTCTAAAGAGTGCCTTAGTGACAAGAGTGCCTCATTCATTTAACAAATATTTCAAAAGTCCTTGACCTCCAGGAATTTACAAGGGGGCTGGAGGGGATACACTTAGAAAATTCAATGCAAAAGAGATACCAAGTAACTTCTGAGGGAGTGTATCAGTTCCAGGGGAAACATGATAGGCTTCCTATAGGAGATGGTTCTTGAGTTGAACTTTGAAGGATGCTAGGGATTTGAAGTAGAAATGAGTTAGGAACATATTCTACCCTAGGGGTTAAGGGAGATTTAGAAAGCAGTCCTCCCATTCCTAGAGGTCTTTAGACAGAAGCTAGATAACTATTTTGGGGGGGCAAGCCATAGAAGAGGTTCCAGTTTAGTTTGAATTATAGCCTGAAAGGTCCCTTTCAACTTTGAGACTATTTTTACTATTCTAGCTAATACCTCTATATTTTTTTCCAGTCACCTTTTTTTCTTGTTATGCTTCATTTATAATAGGTCCCCTGATTTCCTGTAGGACTTTTTAGAAATATAAAATATTATTTTATACACAGGTTGTATTTTAAAATTTCCTTTATGAACAGCAGGGACAACCCAGAAACTGTGGAATGAGATGTCAAACAGAGACAAATAAGCTTAAAACCAGGGAAAAGGAGAGAAAAATCAATTGGCTAAGTTCCAAACTAAATTTTTACAATTGATTTTTTAAATATCTAGTTCATTTTAGAGAGAGTGATAGATTATTTTTTCCTCTTAAAAAATTTACTAGAATGATTGAGTAAACTAATCATTTCTTGAGCTCCCATTATGTGTCTAAATTTACTAAGTGATAAATTAAATGTATGGGCTTAAAAGCAGGGACTGCCTTTTTCTTCTTTTATTCCCAGCAATACTAAGTGCACAGTAGGTACTACAGAATATAGTATAGTAAAGTGGCAAATGCACTAAACTTAGAATCAGGGGACTTCAGTTCAAATCTTGTTTCAGAGACTTACAATGAGCAGTGTCAAACAAATGGAAAGAGATGGGGCCCGGGGTACATATTGATTTAGGAAACCACATATTAGAATTATCTATATTGAACTGAATTTGTATTTATTTTGTTAAACATTTCTCAATTATATTTTAATCTGGTTTAGGCTCCTTGGTATGGCCCAGACTATAAATTCAATTCCTCTGACTACAGACAAGTCACTTCACCTCTCTTCTCAATTTCTTCATCTATATCAAGGGGGTGATGAGGCCATAAAACTATGTGCACCCACCAGTAACACCACTAAGTCTATATCCAAAAGAGATCAGAAATAAGAGAAAAGGACCTACCTATACAAAAGACATTTTTAGTGGCTCTCTTCATAGTGGTAAGGAATTAGAAACTGAGGTGATGTCCATCAATTGAGGAATGACTAAACAAGTTGTGGTATAGGTTTGTAATGTAATACTATTATGCCATAAGATGACAAACAAGATGAGTTAAGAAAAAAGCCTGGAAAGACTTATATGAACTGATACAAAGTGAAGTAAGCAGAACCAAGAGAACACTGTACATGATAATAAAAAGATTATATGATAATCAACTCTGAAGGACTAAACTATTATCAGCAAAACAAGATTCCAGGGGGCAGCTGGGTAGCTAAGTGGATTGAGAGCCAGACCTAGAGATGGGAGGTCCTAGGTTCAAATCTGACCTCAGACACTTCCCAGCTGTGTGACCCTGGGCAAGTCATTTTGACCCCCATTGCCTAGCCTTTACCACTCTTCTGCCTTGGAGCAAATACACAGTATTGACTCCAAGATGGAAGGTAAGAGTTTTTTTAAAATAAGATAAAATTAAAAAAAAACAAGATTCCAATATATCCATAAGGGACTCCTGATGAAAAATGCTATCCACAGCCAAAGAAAGAACTGTTGGAGTCTCACTGCTGATCAAAGCATGTCATCTTCCACTTTATTCCCTTCACGAATTTTTTTTTGTGTGTGATATGTCTTCTGTTAAAGCATGAGCAACTTGGAATTATGTTTTGCATTGAAGCTCTGATATAAACTATATCAGACTATTTACTATATGGGTGGAGGTGGGAAAGGGAGGAAGAAAACTTGAATCATAAAATGTCAAGAAACAATTTTCAAAAATTGTTTCTACATGTAATTGAAAATAAATAAAATAAAGTTAAAATGGGGGTGGTATACTTTCATTATCTATTTCATAGATGTGTGGGGAAAAGTATTCTGTCCACTATAGGACACTATTGTGACAGAGGCTAGCACTAGAGAAAAGTGCCAGCCTGAAGAGTATGTGAAATTGATCACCTTGATGGAGGAGGGGCCTGTAACAATTAAATTAGTTTCTCTACTAAAAGTATTATATTTTTATGAGGTTTATTAAAGATTATTAGAAATCAAGGAAATAAGAAAATACAAAATAAGAAAAGCACGTGCCTAGGGTTGATTAGCCCATTCACAACTCACTTACTACATCTTGCATGCCAAGTAGAGAGGCGAGTGTGCTTAGAAGCAGAAGAAGAGAGAGCTTGGGAAGCAAAGAGCCCTTTAAATACTAAATTGTGTTCTCGCACTCAGGTGAGGACTCAGGTGAGATTATAGGGAATTCTGGGAAGTACCAAGGACTTCTGGGGATTGAAGTCCAGGGTTCAAATCTCCATTTTACAGACCCCCAGGAGTGAATTCTGGAGGAGGAGAAGACTGGGAGAGCAGTGAGTCTCAATCTTGAGAAGTCAAAGAGAGAAGTTGGGAAAAAGACTTTCTCCTGAGGGTTACCCATTTTTCCTGCTGGTGACTGGAAATCTCCCCACACACACACACAACACTTCCCAATTGAAGGGACTTCTGAATAGAAACTTGAGCAGACTTTACCTCAGCTCCTGTTGCCCAGGGGTGAGTCAACCTGACTTTCTCTCAGGGGGCTCAGGCTGCCAAAACCTGAGTTCCCCCCAAACTTGAGGAGGGAGGGGAAAGGGTTTAGATAGAGACAGGAATCCCTTCTCCTCACTTTCCTTTTCCCATTCTTCCCTTCCTGTTATTCCTTTTGTATTACCTGATTGAGTTGGCATTAGAAGTTATCTGTTCCCCAAGCTAAGTGTGAGTGAACAGATCAAGGGGAGACCTTTTGGTCTCGAGTAGTGGAGGGGAGACAAGAGGGACAAGAGCAAATTGGGGAGAGCAGCTTAGCTAAGGAGGGAAGGCAGAAGGGGAAAATTTTCAAACCCCCTCTCCTCTCTCTGAGCAAACCCATTACATCTGCTGTCTCCCCTGAACCCCACTTTGAGAAGGGTGTTCTCCTCTCTTTCCCCCTTTCCTTATCAAAATTCCAAGCTTTCCTTGGGGTACAAACATTCCATCTTCTATTTTTTTAATACACTATAGAAATGTGGTCTGACTCTTCCTTCATCCTCATATCCAATCTATTCCCAAGTCCAGTGGACTCTTCCTTTATATGTCTTTCGTTTCTTTCTTTTCATGTCTGTTACTATGGTCCAAATTCAGGCTTTCAGCCCTTAGTGAAATTATTGCAACTATTAAAACATTGTATTGTCCTCCTAAGTGTGATATAGTGGAAAGAACATTATTCTAGAGTCAGAGGACATGGATTTAAATTTTGCCTGTGACACAATGTCTGTGTGACTTTGAGTCACATAATCTTGGCCTCTCCTGCTTCCTTTATAAAAGAGAAGGTAGGACTAGATGTTCTCCAAGGTCCCTTTAAACTCTAGATCTATGACTCTTTATGAATCCCATCTCTTTTTTTCTCTAGTGCATGTCAGTGCATGGCTTTTATAGTAACATTACCCATTGTTTATTTTTTATTTTTTTGGATTCTATACTAGATATTCAGACTATATAAATTAAGCTGAATATAGACTCTGTATCAAGATATTCAGAATTACCTTCCTTGACAATTCTGAGGGACCTATGAGAAAGAATGCTTTCTACATCCAGAGAAAGAACTGTGAAAGTAGAAACACAGAAGAAAAACAACTGCTTGATCACATGGATCAATGGGGATATGACTGGGGATATAGACTCTAAATGATCACCCCAGTGCAAATATTAATAATATGGAAATAGGTCTTGATCAATGACACATGCAAAACCCAGTGGAACTGCTCATTGGCTACAGGAGGGGTTTGGGAGGAGGGGAGGAAAAGAACATTAATCATGTGACCATGGAAAAATATTCTAAATTAGTTAATTAAATCAAATTTTTTTTAAATCAAAAAACGAATATTGCCAATAAGTCCAGCTACCAAAAAAAAAAAAAAAGAATTACCTTCCTTGGCTTCCCAGTGCTGATAGAAAAAAAAATAAAAGAAATAAAAAAACAAACACCTCCAATTTACTTTTCTAATTTTTATTTAATTAAACTCCTCCTTTCAGCTATTAAATGCAGTTATCAAAAGAGGCTATCTTGACCTCACTGACTTCACGGTTGGAGCAGGTCTTATGATATCTCTGGAAATGTGTCACTCCTAAGAGCAGCTAGGTGGCTCAATGGATAGAGAGCCAGGCCCGGAGAGGCCCAGAGACAAGAGGTCCTGGGTCCCAGAAATTTTTTAGTTGTGAGACCCTAGGTGAGTCACTTAACCCCAATTGCCTCACCTTTCTTCTGCCTTGGAACAGATACTTAGTATAGATTCTAAGATAGAATATAAAGATTTAAGAAAAAGAAAAGAAAAGTAATTTGCCACTCCTAAAACCTTAGATCTTATCAGGTGTTAATCACATCTAGATCCTCTGATCAGAACTTAGTCATTCATCCCTATTGCTGCCTCCTCCCAATCACCTTCCTGATAGATGTATTTAAACCCTACTTCCCACACCTCCACCCTCTGCTCCAATTTCCTACTGCCTAAGAGTGAGCATTCCTGCATCCCTATGATGTGTGGTGCCCCAAATTGCAATTCTTCCATCCTGATAAAAGACCCTTATTGTTAATACTTTGGTAGTCTTTATTTCAGGTTGACATATCTGGTGTCAGAAATGGGATTTGAAGATCCTTGATAGTCCAGCCACAGGTGTCTCAGGCACCTGGTACCAGCACAGGAAGTCTTGTGTCCAGTACAAATTCAATTCTACAGACTGGCTTTGGCAAGTGCTTCTCTCAAATTCTTGAACTTTTGTCTCTTTTTCAGGTAAATCCTGGGTCTTTAATCAAGAGTTGCTAATACCCATGAGCAATTTTGGGTCCAATTGTTTTTCCTAAAGGAATGTCTGCTGATTATGTATTTTCAAATTATTGACCATATACTTGCAAGTATTTAGGTAACTGGCAGAATTTAGTCAAATCTAACCCCCAACACCACTGGCCACAGTGGAACTCCTTTGATCTCTACAAAAACTGACCTTTCTTTGCTGTTGACTCTTGATTCCACTAGCTCCAAAATTGTGAACTTGAGTGGGATTCTTTTTTCCAGTGGTTCCTTGAAAGAACCAGTTGGGAATTTGAATCTAAACTCTACTTGCAAAAGCAAATATCCAATAATTGAGATCAAGAAAAAGGAAGATTGAAAATGAGGTCTGTAATCTTCAGGAAAAGTTCGCCATATTAAAAAGAGGAGGGAAGGGGAAAAAATCAGGTCAATGTTTCACAGGGAGGAAGAGACAGACTGGCAGAAGCAGGAGACACAATGAGAGAGAGGGAAGGAGAAATAAAGAGAGGGCTCTTCACACAAAGGGGTAACTGAAAAGCGAGAGAAGGGGAGAAGAGAAAGAAGAGAGAAATTATAGCAAAGGTCAGGAACTTGAAGGGAAAACTTCTGTGAATCCAATGGGATGAAATGACCCAAAGGGAAGAATTGCCTTAGGTTGTTGGTCTTGATAGACACAAGATCAACAGTACCCCCTGGAAAGGGGAAGAAGATAGGAAATTCTTGCTACTATAATCTTTCCTCTCTCTGTGGACAGCACGAGCCTGACACATGGTAGGAATATAATAAATGTTGATTGATTGATTGATTACAGAAAATCCTAATTACATAAACATGTTTGTAATTGATGAGTTATAAGGGGCCTTCTAAGTTATAGCTATTCAACATTAACTTGGGTTTCAGAGTTAGAGCTGGAGCCAAATAAACAGGGAAAAACAAATCTCGGAAAAAGTAACCTGGACCAACACCTTGCACCATATACCAAGATAAAATCAAAATGGATACTTGTTTTATAAATAGTAATGTAAACATTTACATTTTATATGTATGGATAAGGGGAAAGTTTATGTCCAAACAAGACATAGAAAACTTTGAGAAATAAAATAGATGGCTTTGACTACATTAAATTAAAAAGATTTTCTACAAACAAAACTAATGCAACCAAGATTAGAAAGGAAACAAACTGGGGGGAAAGTTTATAGCAGGTATCTGACAAATATATAAAGAACTGAGTCAAACTTTTTAAAATACAAAGTATTTCCCAATTGACAAATGAAGAAAGTTATAAACAGACAATTTGCAGATGAAGAAATTAAAACTTTTTATAGTTAAATGAAAAAGTGCTTCAAATCAATATTAGAGAAATGCAAATTAAGACAACTCTGAGGTACCATGTCACACCTACCAGACTAGTTAATATGACAAAAAAGGAAAATGAGAAATATCTTCACTAGGTCCTGAGGACATAGAGACAAAAGGAAATCTGTGTTTATATGCCTCAATTCCCTGAGGTTGTGGGTTTAAAATGTGATTAATCTATCTGCTAATTCTCTTTGAGATTTTGTTTAGCAGATTCATTATTGTTCACAGATATTCCTTACCCTAATCTTTAAACCTTGAAAGGAAAGCTTCACTCTAAACATGATAATCTGAGCTTCCAAGACTTTGATTAATACCCACAAATATTATTAACTATTTACTATGTTCTAAGTAAGATATTCAAAGTACAAAGATAGATAAAAACACAACTTGGAATATATTTTAAGAAAAGAAGTCTGATAGTAAGAAAAGTGCAAAAGAGAAAATTTCAGAATTGAAATTTTGGGGAGGGGCAACTAGGTAGCATAATGTACAAAGTGCCAGGCTTAGAGATAAAAAAGATCTTTCTAGCTCAAAATCAATGCTTAGATGGTTCAGTCTGACAAAAGCCTAGAGTAGATGAAAGGGAATGGTGTGAAATAAGTCTAAACTAATAACTTGGAACCAGAATGTACATTGGAATTTCTTTCATGAGAGGCTAAAGCGGCAAAAGTAATGGAAACTAAGAAAAGTAGGAGGGGGAATAAAATCTAGATTAGGGTCAAAAGTTCTCTGATTCTCTTTTTCATTTGTGTTAGGTGAAGGGCAAAGCTTTCTAAAGACCTCATTTTAAAGCTGCTTCACCTCTAAGGCAGTCCCAAAGGCATGAATCTGCAGATGGCATCCTAAGTAGGAAACCCAAATTCCATTCCATTTTATACCATTTTAGATTTTATTTCCAGGGGCATTAAAGGAGTCAGTATTCCCATATACACACCCCACCCCCATTTTCACTTCCTGGCTTTTCTTAAGTCATTGGAGATATTTTTTTTTCAGTTTGTATTCTTTTCACATCAACTCTTTCTTTCTGACCTATAATAAAATCATGCCACTGGTGTATGGTATATAAATCCATTTAAGGCAGGTGACTAGGCGTCCAGTTTGTCCTTCCAAAGGCAGACCTTCCATTACTCTCAATAAATAGTATGGCCTGAGTAAATTATCACAGTGGGGTCTGGAACCTATGAAATGATAAGCATTGGATTACAGATTTAAATGGAATCAAGGAAACGTGGTAGAAAAGATGGTTCTCTTTGTGTATATAGGCATTTCCATCCACAAATATTAGATATCAGTTTTGCAAAGATTACTTGGCAATGTAAATGATTTCTCAATTCCCAGTCATCTTTGACAGTTATTAATTAATTGGGGAGGAGGGACAAATGAGAAACTTGTGAATATATTGTAGGGAACTGATTGAATGATTGATTGATTAATGAGAAACTCTTCCCTCACACCCTTGGCAATGGCTGCTATTTTGTTTTGGTTTACTTGATTAAGCAGTTTCTAGGACTCCTAAGGACTTGCCTCTCTTCTGAGTGGATTTAGCCCAGGGCAGAACCACTGCACTATGGACATATCTTGCCCCTAGCTGAAAGGTTCAGCCCTTCTGCCAACAGCTAAGCCTCACAGATGGATCATATGTGACAGCTTATGTACTTGACTGAAGTTTTTGAAACTGGTTAGACTGTGGAGAGTACAGGGCTTATGAAAGGAATTGTACCAAGTCAGAAAGGATATTTGTTTGAGGCTGTATGCCTGCCTGCTCACTTTCATATTCTTTTTTAATGTACTATGGGATAGAAAGTCCTGAAAAAAACAAATTTGGTTTTGTATTTCATTAAATGTCAACCTAAGGCACATTGCTGTGTCTGTGAGATCCTGAAGTTCTTCTGCCAGAAGTCTGATAGCAAGAATTCGAGAAGATGCTTTTTTCTCTCTGGAAGATTAGTCCTGTTTACATAAGGTCACTGCAGGTAAGAAGAGAATTATTTCTTTTTTTAATTAGAACTTTATAATACTGATGTATGTTTTGCTCAAAGACATTCTAGCTTGCGATATTGTGCCAGTAAACTCAAGAGAACACTGACTTCTGGTTAACACTCATAATAGTTCATGAATGTCTTAATTAAGCAGATGCTAAAAAGTAAATGAATTATGATTATTTTTTTATAATTGATATCATTTCAGAATACTCAAGGCTGAACATTTGGAAGGAGATTCATTCTGTGCTTTTAAAGTATAATTAAGTGACAAATATTTCTCCCCTAGACTTCAGGCTGGTTACTCCAGATTTGAGACAATAGGGAAATCTGGAGAATAATGAGAGTGGCAATGGGCCATTAGTGTGAGAGGAGATCAATCACAGGCCATAGATGCCTCCCTGAATGACTGACTTGGGAAAATGTGATTAGAGCCCCATGGAAACCCAAATCAAGTGAAAGTTAAGCCACTGAAAAAAGGCAGGGGGAAAACTAAGCCTCAACTTGATAGTTGGGAAATAAACAACAATACAGGAAAGCTCAGAAATTCTCCTCAAATCAGTTTATCTGCCTTCTGGAGAGAAAGTTTTAGGACACTGGGACAGTGAGCAGCGCTGTGTGGTCTATCCAGAAGGACTGGAAAGCAACTGAGCCTTTACCTCTTTAATGAATGTTTTTCTTCTTTCACCTCCAACTATGTTCTTTAACAAAATGAAAGGTCAAAAGTCAGCACATCATATAGATGACAGAATTGGAGATTTAGGGCCAGAAGGTGCCCCAGCAGTCATTTAACCTGACTTTTCCATTTACACCAATGAGGAAACTAAGGTCCAAGGAGGTGAAGTGACTTACCCAAGGTCAAAAAGGGGAGTAAATAATAGAATCAGAAGCTGAACCAAGCCCCCATGGTTCCAGAACCAATTTTCTTCTACTGTTTCATGTTGCCTTTACCAAAAAGGTAATATATTTTTAGAGACTCTAGAGAGGAGGGTCAAATCACCAACAATGAACCTGGATATTCTCATAAATGTCCCAAAGCATTCCATGCTGATTATAGTAGAACCTCCCTATCCATAGGTGGTCCACCTTCCAATGCTAGGAAGACCCACCAGCTGCAGCAGTCTCTTCTTCCACTTCCACTTTGCCTTTAAACCCCCCCCCCCCTTTTTGAGGCAGAAAGCCTCAGAGCACAGAGTCTAGGATTAGGGAGAGAAAGGACTTGTATATGGAGTTAGCAGATGTTTACTTAGAGCCATAGTTTTAGCCATCCACAGTAGGTTTTAGAACAGATGCCCCAGGGATAGAGTGGGCCTATTCTATACCTGTTTCCCTAGTAAGAGGAAGTTATCCTCAAAGCTGATGGAAGGAAAGAAGGGAGGGTGGGAGGGAAAAAAAAAACTTAAAAGCCAGTCTTTCTGCCCTCTTCCTTCTGGGAGCAGGACTTGGACCTACACCTGGGATGTCCTCCTTCCTCTTTGTCTATGGAATATTTGCCCCTTTTTAAAAATAAAAGCTAAGTCAAAGGCCTCCTTAGCCCATAACCCCCACTCCCCTTGAGACTTCATACACTCATCGCATAACACTATATTATAGAGGCAGCAAAGGATCATGAGAAGAGTCTTGAACTTAGAGCCAAGAAAACCTAGGTTCAAATTCTACTGCCAAGGTATGATACTAGGCAAGTCACTTAAACCTCTTTGTGCCTTGAGCAGCCCTCCTTCTTGGACTTCTCTATTAGGTCATCAGTAGGTTCTTGTATTATATTATCTAAGCTGCTAGGAAGCTAAGTGGCAGAATGGATGGAACACTATAAAAGAAAATAAGTTCAAATCTAGCTCAAGATATTTACCACTCAGGTGACTCCAAAGAATGAGGGAAAATAAGGTAATAAACATTTACATTGCACCTACTATGTGTCAGGCACTGTGATAAATGTTTTACAACTATCTCATTTGATTCTAACAACAAACCTTTGGACATAAGTGCTATTATTATCCCTCTTTTAATATGAGGAAACTGAGGCAAAGAGGGTAAGTGACTTGTCCAGGGTAATACAGTACCAAGTATCTGAATCTGGATTTGAACTCATATCTATCTAAACACTCTTTCTCCTATTGTTATTAACATCATCCATCATTGCTGTCCTTGTGTTAACCTGAGGGACATTTCAGTGAGGAATTCATTTTATAGACATAAGAAAAAAAAGGTAAGATGGTTGTAAAAACCAGTCAGTAAAAAAGGGAGAAATTCTTGGTGTCTCATGGCAACAGAAGATTCTATTTCATCTCTTCTGAAAAAAAGCAAATCATTATCTCTAATTCTCCAGCATGTTGACAAAGGGCACAATATTTGCTAAATTGTGGGAAGAAAAGAGCAGGAACTATTTCCAAGCTGCATAAAGATGTGTTGCCAATTTTTTTAATTGAAAGCCATATCAACAAAATTAATACATGGAGAAAAATCATGATGTAACTATTTTTCTGACAGGATATTGTGCATGTAACATGTGTATTATAAAACATTTAACTACATTATATTAGCCACTGTGACGGGTAACAGTTTGTCATTTTTTGCTTCTAGGCTCAAGCATCAGGGAAAAGGGTAACCTGCCCAAGAGAGACATTGATCCAACATACAGCTTTGCTCCTGGGAATGCTTGGGATCAGTTTTTCTTGCTATGGCACTTATCAACTTGTCCAAGAGAAGAAATCAACCTAAAAACTTAAATTATGTTGGAACATGGCTCTATAACTGTAAACACAGAGGAAATAAAACTTTTTTTCTCAAATTTTCCTTTTCTTTGTTGTTATTTCAAAGGGTGAAGGAATCACACAAACTTTCAGTGAGAAGAGGCCTTAAAAGTCACATAGTCTCAGAGTCCATGTAGAAAGAAAAAGGAACCCAGTGAGAAATGTGGAAGCAGCCAGATGTTGTGGAACAGAAGTCCCCAAACATTGAGATTTAGTCTGAGGCTTCTCCTACCTCCATCCCAAGGGAGTCTGATGTATCATACTGGGTGTAGGCAGTGGTGCAAATATTTTAAAACTGGCCCTCTGACAATTTTTTAAAAACCATACTCATGACTTCAAATTTTGATCAGTATTTTGGTGTACATTTGTTTTTAGTCATGTTCGATTCTTCATGATCCCATAGACTTTTTCTTGACAAAGATACTGGAATGATTTGCCATTTCCTTCTCTAGCTCATTTTATAGATAAGGAAACTAAGGCAATCAGGGTTTAGCAACTAACTCAAAGTCATATAAGTAGTCATATAACATATAACGAGTAGGGAACTGAGATTGTATTTGAATCCAGGTCGAAAACATAGTATCAGTTCCAAGGTGGAGGGTGAAAGTTAAAAAGAAAAAAAAAAGAGTGAGGGTTGGCAAAGCTCAATCAATGACATATGATAATAGGACCTCAGGAGGAAAGACAAGGGTAGAGATGAATGGATTCACCAAGTCAAAATGGGGAAAGGAAGAGAGAATGGCTAGTGCAAAAGTGATGACCTGGGAAAGAACCATTGTCTTAGATGCCATATGCATTTCCCATCATGCTTAGCAGAATTTCTTTCACATGTCAAATTTAATTGCTACCCATGCTTTATAGGTCAGTACAAATACCATCTCATAGAAGAATTTAATCATGGGCTTGGATTCATATCTGAGCTCTGCTACTTGGTACCTTCATGACTTTGGGTATGTCACAACTTTTCTTGGTCAGAGTTTCTTCATCTATAAAATAAAAGGATTAGACTAGACTCTGGTCACTAGATGATCTCTAAGGTAATTTTCTATAAATCCTGAAATCTTCCCTGATCCTTCTGTCTCACTCCTGGAGTGGTAATGACTTTAACTTTCCTTGAACTTCTCTGAGAGGCTTATGTGTATTATTTCATAGTATTTGTGCATGCACATACTCTGTGTCCCTGGATAGAAGCTCCATAAAGTCAGGAACTTGCCCTGTCTAAACTTTCTGTCTCTCCCAATAGCTAATACACAGTAAGACGTGCAAAGTACCTATCAGTTGATTTTTTGCATAGAACAGGTGTTCAATAAACATTTGATTAACTGGTTCTTTTGCCTAATGACCCATAGAAATGCCTGTCCTGCCTTTCCTCAAAAGGATGTAATGAGAAGAAATGTGGTAATAAGTTCAAAAGAGCTGAGCTCTGTAGAAGAAAGATTTTTCTTAGATGGCTGGGTCAGACAATTGCAATCTGGGGATCTGACAGAGTTATGTAAACAAGTTTTGGGGGGAATGGGTAAGAATAGAGCTTCATTTGTATTCCTCTTCACGTGTACACTTTTTGCTTCTTCTCTGTTCTTTGCCAGAGTGGTAGGGGCAGGTTTGGATCAATGAATGAGAAGGAGGATGAAGAGGAAACCAGACTTTTGCCCAGTGAGGTAGCTCATAAATAAGCTATCCAGACTCGATTCTCTACTCATATGCCCTTTCCTTAATGCTCCCTCCATCCACCCATACTCATACTTGGGCAAACACCAACTCTACTAATTAAGCCATATCCCTTCCTCTAAAGGGAAATAATTAATGACTGAGGCAAATGCTGTGGCTCCAAAAAATATAGAGAACAGGTTGGCCTGCCTTGCTTGGGTTTCTTGCCTTCCTATCCACTCATGAAAGGCAGAACATCACTACATTTACCAGAAGATCCTAGGACCCAAGGGTAGGTCTAATGAAAGCTCATAGGACTTTAATACCCTTGATACTTTGTGCCTTAGTTCAAGGCAACTTAAAATGGATTGTTTGGTGCAAAGAGATTGGCTGGGAAAGGGAGGTTTAAAATAGACATTTTCTTCTGGGTTCTGAGAGATTTCAATTGAGGGGTCCCAATTGAGGGCAGAAAAACAAGAAAAGAGGAATATATTCCTGAAGTCCCAATACAGTGGAATTTGCACTATTTCTAGATCCAGAGGAACTAAAGTCAAGTCCCTCCCTGGTTGCTTATTGCCTGCATGATCCTGGACATCTTGAATCTTCCTGGGCTTTAGTTTTCTTATCTATTAAATTATATAATGAGGTGGTTACAACAGATAGTCTCTGGGGTAACTTCAAGCTCTGAATCTTTGATCCCATGCTAGGGAGAATAGATAGCCAGCTTATCCCAGAAAAGATACAGAGTCCAACAAGAATACTCTTTTTTTTTTAATCCTTACCTTCCATCTTAGAATCAGTACTGTGTACTGATTCCAAGGCAGAAGAGTAATAAAGGCTAGGCAATGACTTGGCAGTAACAATGTCCTAAGTGATTTTCCTGGGGTCACATAGCTAAGAAGTATCTTAGGTCATATTTGAACACAAGACCTCCCCTCCCTAAACCTGGATCTCAATCCACTAAACCACCTATTTGCCCCTAGTATTACTCTGTAAGCATTAATATTCGGCAGTTTGCAGCAGAAGCTTCAATATATTCTACTTCCACCATTCCAACAGACTTCACTGGACCGAAACCATTCCACACGAGAACATGAGTTTTGAAGGATACTGTTTACAAATACTAAGCAGGGTAGCAGTGTGAACTTTAGATTACTCCACCCTACGTAGTCTAACAAAAACAGGAATATCTGCACCCATACTTAAGGATTAAGTATTTAGGAGGATGGCCTATGACAGACATGTGCTAGCAAATGACAAATCAGAAACAACTGACAGACCCCTGGGCTGTCCTAAGTCAAACTTAAGCTACCATTGGTACATGTGAGACACAGGAAAGTGATGTAAAAACTGTCTATATATTTCATGTCACTTCCTCTCTCTGAGGCATCTTCAGAATTTAGGCTGATTCCTTTCTCCTTCCAAGCATTATCCTCTTAGAAAGCCTCTAATCTTCTTCAGAGACCTTCTGGTGGAGGTCTTTGAACTTTCCCTGCACAGACCAGGTGGGAGAAATCCTATACCCTCCTTCTCTCTCTTCTCTTTAATTCCTTCCCTCTATACTAATTAAAATCACCATAAATTTCCAGCTGATGGGTGTTTTATTTGGGATTTATTTGGGCGACCAACATTAATTTAGATTGGGTCACAACCCTAAAATTATCTTTACAACAGGGAAGAAGATTTTACTATCCGGTCATGAATGGGTGATAAGATATGCTTTCTATTGATTTGTTTTGAAACATTAACTAATATTAAATTTTAATACATTAAATTAATATTTCATTACTTCAAACTTTGGTTCTTATCCAATCTTGTTAGTACAATGACAATATCCAATATTTGATGCTGACAGCTCACATCTTTAAACTGGATTGGGGCTCAAGATAGAAGAGAGAATGATAATTATCTAAATCACTTGCACACTAAAATTAAATCCATATGAATCTATAATTTAGTTAAATATGGATCATGAGCAATATATAAAATAATATTGAGCATATTTAAAATGGTTTTTTGTGGTTAGTCATTTTTCAGTTGAGTCTGACTCTTTGTGACCTCTTTTAGGCTTTTCTTAGCAAAGATACTGAATTGGTTTACTCTTTCCT
The DNA here is from genome assembly GCF_027887165.1 of Monodelphis domestica. Lineage (NCBI taxonomy): Eukaryota > Metazoa > Chordata > Mammalia > Didelphimorphia > Didelphidae > Monodelphis > Monodelphis domestica. The sequence goes on along the minus strand of NC_077227.1, from coordinate 555,859,526 downwards.
TTTCCAGATCATTTTAGAGATAACTTGAGGCACTGAGTGAGTGACTTGCCCAGGGTCATACAGTTAGAGCGTGTCTGAAGCTAAATTTCAGTTCAGAAGTCTTCCTGATTCCCAGTCCAATGCTCTATACACTGGGCCATCTAGCTGCCCTATTTTAGATGTGACCTTGGACAACTCATTTAACCCAATTTCCTCCTCTAGAAAAACATAAATGACCTCTAATGTCTCTTTCAGCTTTAAATCTACAATCTGATGATTAAATTTACCCAAACTAAGATATCCTTTTCAGAGACTTCTTGGATTCATTTATACTTCCCTTGAGCACAATCTGAGCAAAAACAAAGAACCTCCCATGGACCACTATGTTACTTGTGCTGTTATAAATTTAGCAGCGTGGTTATATAATTTGTGGTATCTGACCACTGTAGAACATTATCTCAATGATTTTTGTTAGTTGCCTGGAAATGTTCAGATATTATAGCCTAGAAAGATGTGTTGGTAAGAAAGAACATATGTTAGCACAGAAAAGTAAAGGCAGATATTCATGGAAGGGTCAGAAAAGCTCTCTTTTACACATTCCCCTCTAAGATTCTCAGTGGCTTTAACAGTCTCCTATGGCACAGTTTTAGATAAATTTCATACTCCTCTGCGTAGCCTGATGACCATATCTCTCTTGCTTGAGTTGAAAGAAAGCTAAAACATCCATGTCCTTCTCCTGATGTATTTAGTTGAAAATATTTTGGGGCAAAAATTGAGTAAATGTAAAAAAACCGAACAAACAAAAAACCCAACAACCAAGAACTTGGGAATGTTGGAGTCAAGAGGGGCATTGGGGATCTTGAAGTCGAGCCTCTTCGTTAAAAAAAAAAAAGCTGAGATTTTGAGAAGGGAAATGACTTGTGTAGAGTCATCAACTCTGTAGATTCTGAACTAGATTTAAATCCAGGTCTCTTGATTTGGTGCAGTTCAGAGCTCCTTCCCACAGCACCATGCTCATAGATTCAGGGGGCATTAGGCAGGAAATGTAAAACACTGGAGTCAATTAGATGTCCTAGTGGATAGAGTGCCAAGCTGTTCAAATATGACCTCAGATTTCTACTTTTCAGTAATTTTTTAAAATTTCTTTTTTATTTTATTTTAAATTTTATTTCCATGACATCAAATTTATCAGGGTCAGAAACTTTTCTTTACAGGTTCAAGGGAACTTTTGCCAAGCTAACAATTGAATCCAGAATTGTTGTTATATATAAATGAGGTTCTGTGAGATGACAAATCATAATAGAAAATTCCTGCTTATGTAGATTTTTTTTTGCTAATCCTGTGATTTCTTTGATGTAAGGAACTCAGTGAAAAAATAGCCACTACTAGTGTAGATGGGCACCTGCTGGGCAACTTAAAGCCCTGAGATTGTCTGACATACTGAGAGGTTAAATGACTTGCTGAGGGTGACATTTTCAGCATGTTTCGAGAGAACTTTAAATCCAGGTCTCCTTGGCTGTGGATGTGGCTCTCTAGCCACATACTATTTTAAAAACAATTTTATGTTTTCTGTTTTTTCTTCCTTTTTTTTTTAAAAGAAAGGCAGCATGGCATAGTATCTAGAGTCTTAGGAATACAGAACTTTGGGGATCAAGTCTGGCCTGGGGCACATGCTTGCTGTGTGACCCTGGACAAGTTACTTAATCTCACAATACTTCTACATTGGCCCACTATGTTACTTGTACTGTTATAAACTTAGCACAGAAGCTACAGAAGACTTACTGATTTATATTGGTAGAGGGAATCTCTACAGCGAGGGTTCAGATACTAAACAAATTCCAAGGCTGGACCCCCCCCCCCAGCCCAGTTTTGTTTTGTTTTGTTTTTTTAATTTTGAAAGGCATTTTTCTGTCTACACTATTTATATCTAGCCACTAAGGGGCATCTGAAACAGGAGAATTTTTGCTCACTGGGGCATTATTAATCAAAAACAGATTTAGGCTTACACCATGCTGAGGATTTTTTTTTCCTTCAGAAGAATTAAACTGAAGGAAATTAGAAAACAAACTCTTGGTTGGTCAGTTTCCAAGAAATTAACCATCATCTCCCACTAGCCTGTCTATTTAAATACAAAATTATATAGTGGAGTGGAATTTTCAGGCATCTGCCTTCCCTTGTCATGGGGAAATGAGAAAACTTCAACCATGTCCATCAATATTAAGCTGAGAAGGTGCTCCAGGTAATACTTAATTGTGTTAGTTCTCAGAAGGACAAGGAAGCAGAGCCAGCCTCTAAGTAGACAGAAAAGTTCATTGGACCAGTGTGGAGGTCTGGTTGGCTTTCTTCCCTCCCCTCAAACTCTTATTGACCCTGAGTAGTTATTTTGAAGTTAAGGTGGAACCAAAAGTGGGATTAAAAAGAAAAATAACTATTTCTGCTTGCCTTTTTTTTTTAAAACATGAACTGGCTTGAACTTTTTTTGGCTTGACTCACAATCATACTGGAACAAGTTCAGTCGCCTTTGCACCCACACTCAAAATAAGTACAGGTTCTCCTTTCTCTTGAAAACCATATGAATATTATGGTATCCAAGAGCTCCTCAAACCCTACCCACCACTCACCATCCGGACTCCACTTGCCAAGATGCCTGTGGTGCTGAGGAGAAAATACTAGACATGGAATATGGAGATTTAGGTTTGAGCTTTGATTTTATCACTGACTAGTGTGGACAAGTCATCATGCCTCTTCTTTTTTTGTGTTCCCTCCCCCCTACCCCCCTTGGTTTTCCATTCTCCCTTCCCTTGTTGGGTAAGATAGAATTCAAGATCCCAATGGATCTGGATGTTCTTCCCTCTCAGAGTTGATTTCCCTGAGAGTAAGGTTTAAGTAAAAACTCTCTTCCTCTCCTTCTTATAGGAGTTTTCTTCCCCTCCCCTTCCCGTGTGAATCTTTGTGTAAGAAAGATTATTCTATTTGGTCTTTCTTTTCCCCCTATTTACACATTACATTTTCCCCACATGTTAGTATACATAGATTGATATAAATGTAGTCCTTATCATGCCTCTTCTTGAGACTCAGTTTCCTCATAAAGAATGAGCTCATGGGGTTGCTGGGAGATTCATATATGCTAAGGGTTAGAAGCAAATTTCTCTCTCCATTATGATTCCTTTTTTAACATCATCTCTCAGTGACCTGAAGGTCAAAAACCACTGAGTAAATTCAAGTATAGATAAGCCCCCAGAGAAAGGAAGTTAAAGAACCCAGGAAACAATGAAAAGGGAAACTGATTCCACAGGTACTTCCCCCCTAGACCACCCAGGCAAATTAAGAAACTGGTTGGTTCCTGATATGAGAGCTAGTGGATGGAGAAAAGAGCTTATAAGTAGTGACCACGTGGTCTTTGGCATCTTCTGGAGGGTTTGGGGAGAGCAAAAGGAACCCTTATTGGAGTTAGCCACAGGTCATCATGGCAGCCAATAGATTAGAAAGCTAAATATCTCTCTACCTCTTTCCTACCTTTCCCCCTCTTCATTACTCCTATTACTTTGCTTTAATAAAGTTATTAAGTTACTATCAGCCTTATACTTTTAATTATTACATAAGGTAGGTAAAGTACTTTGGAACTATAAAATGATGTGATAAATAATTTTAAGGTAAGGAAGTAATGATTCTGGGCAGCTAAGTGGTACAGTGGATAAAGCACCAGCCCTGGAATTGGAAGATCTGAGTTTAAATCTGACTTCAGACACTTACTAGGCAAGAAACAAGTTTCTAACTCTATCAGTACTATGGGGAAAATAATACCTATGCTATCTCAATCACAGGGTTATGAGGTTCACATGACATAGTTTTTTTGCAATTGTTAAAATACTATAGAAATGTCAATTATTATTATTACCTCTTTCCAGCTACATAATGTCTCATTTCTCAATTCTTGCACTCTGTAGTTCAACAATACTGGCCTTCTCTCTTTTCTACCTTCCTTCCCAGCACTTTGTCTCTCCAAGTTTTTGCCTTTGTATTAGCAGTTCTCTGTGCCTGGAATGCACTTCCTCCCACTCTCCATCTCATAGAATCTCTTACTTGATTCAAAATTATCTCTGTCTCCTACACAAAACCCTTTCTTGGTCCTTTCCCCACTCAGTTCCCCCAACTGCTAATGTTCTTTCTCCCAAACTACCTTGGATTTAGTTTGTTTTTATTCTGTCTATACTTCTACATGTAACTCAGGATTCAAGCTTGTACAATGGCATAAAACTCCTCTCATTGGTAGAGAGAATAAAAATACCCAATATTTATATAGCACTTAATACATGCCAGGTACCATGCTAAAATACTTTACAGTTACTATTTCATTCAATGCTCATAACAATCCTAAGAAGTCAGTGCTATTATTAGCTCCATTTTACAAATGAAGTAACTGAGACAAAGTTAAGTGACTTTCCCAGCTCTCAGAGGTAGTTAAGTGTCTGAGGGTGGATTTGAACTCAAATCTTTCTGATTCCAGGCCTAGCATTCAATCAACTATGCTATCTATTCTTGATGTACTTTGTGAGGATCAGGATTATCAAGAAGTTGAGAAAAGAGAAATTCTTTTCTGGCTTTCAGCTATGAGAGGACATAGAAGGTTCCAGAACTTTTCAGGGAGAGGGTCTGGAAAGACAGAAACACTTTGGGAAGAAATAGTCTCTATTTCTAATTTATCATAGTAGAATCTTCATGGTTTTTCCCTTTAGGTAATGGCTTTCTCAGGAGAGCAGAGATCTCTCACTAGCTCACTCTCAGCAAGAGAGCTCAGTCACTCTGTGCATTGTCAAGAATATTCTAATCTGGATCATTTTCCTTATTTCTGTTTGCCATTAGCTAGGACAAGTAGGTTTATTTTCTATTCAATAATTGGGAGTTTGGAGGTTGTTTTTTTAACATGTTGATACAATTTTTAATAATTGCTGACATTTTGTGATTCATGCTGTTTTTTTTCTTTCCTACCCCTCCACCTTCCCCAAGACAGCAGGTAATATGATATTGATTGTACATGTGTTATCATACAATACATATTTCCATGTCATCATATTGTGAAAGAAGACACATATCACTTACACTAGAGAAAAATTCATGGAGGAAATAAAGTGAAGAGTGGTATGCTCCAATTTACATTCATTTCCTCTCTGGTGGTAGAATAGCCTTTTTTGTCAAGAGTCCCTTGAAGTTGTCTTGGATCCTTGCATTGTTGATAATAATTAAGCCATTCACAGTTGATCACTATTCAATATTTGTGATGGTCTTTGGGTAACAAGCATTTGGTGAAAAGCAAGAGAAGTCTTCAGCTAGAACTTGGGATACTTTTTCCCTGTGAAGGTATAATGACCATAACAATATTTTGAGCCCCAAAATCATTTCCCTTAGACTAACAATATTTAGGAAGGAAGATATAATTTTAGTCTATTATGTCTTGCCTGTGCGGGGGCTGAGTCAAGATGGCGGCTTAGCAAGCAGCAAAAGTTCAGACTTCGTGGAAGACCCTTCCTTCCTGATACAAACTGAATGCTCCTAGGGCAACGAAATTCAAACTGAACAACAGGACAGAGGCGGGGAACCCTCCTTCTGGACTCAAATCAAAAGGTATGCCTCCCAAAAGCCAGAATCCGAGAATACTTGGGTCTAAGGGGAAGGCAGAGGGAAGGTCCTAGGATCCCTCCCCCACAACCCAGAAGGTTGAGCCCTCAGCAGTAGCAGGAACCTCTGAGCGGGCAAAGGTGCTGGTTTGGAGGGTCTACCTTGTGAGCAGCAGGGTGCCGGACTTGGGGCACCTAGCGTGGACAGTGGGGAGGAATCCAGGGAGAGACTGGGGTGTGGCTGGGTCCCTCCATCAGGTTCCAGTCTCACCATTGCTCAGGGCACATCCAGACCAATCCAGCTGAACCTAATTCTATTAGGACTCCTCAGAGCTCAGGGAGGCAGGCAAAGGCCCTTGGGGACAGCAGAGAAGCAGCTGGAGAGAACTGGAGAGTGCCTGGGAGGCTCCAGCCTGCCAGGAGTATACAGCTGCAGAGCACATACAGCCCAACCCAGTTGTACTTAATCCGATCAAAAGCCTCCAGAGGACAGGGAAGCTAACATTCCTCCCCTAGAGACTGTACCAAGAGATCTGACAAAGCTCCAAGAGGGGAGACTGACAGCCTCAAAACCAAAACAAAATGAGAGGAGCAAGAGCACAGACAAATATGGGGAGCAAAGAAGGGGTAAACTCAAGCAAACAACAAGAAAAGAAGAAAGAAATTACAATAGACAGCTTCTGTACAGGTAATGAGCAAAGAGCAAATGAAACAGAGCGGGAGGGATCAGCAAAAAAAAAAATCAGAAATCCCAGAGAATTGGATACAGGCTTTGGAAGAACTCAAAATGTAATTCAAAACACAATTAAGAGAGGCTGAAGACAATTGGGAAAAGAACTTAAAAACTAAGATAAGTCATCTGGAAACAGAAAATAGTGTCTTGAAAGCCAAAATCAACCAGCTGGAAAATGAGGCAAAGGAGATGAAAGATGAGGCAAAGCAGATGAAAGATGAGGTGGAGAAGATGAAAGATGACCTCCAAAGAAAATCCGACCAAAAGGAAAAGGACGACCAAAAAACTAAGGATGAAATCCAGTCTTTAAGAACCAGAATACAACAACTAGAATCAAGTGACCTCACAAGGCAGCAGGACACTATAAAACAAAACCAAAAGAATGAAAAAAATTGAGGAAAATGTGAAGCATCTCATTCACAAAACAGAGGATTTAGAAAATCGTTCAAGGAGAGACAATTTAAGAATCATTGGCCTACCAGAAGACCATGACAAAAGAAAAAGCCTGGACATTATATTACAAGAAAAACAAAAAAAAAAATTTAAGAGACTCAATAAGTTAAAATGCTATGTATCCGTATAAGAAAAGAGGTCATTGGTAACTCTTAAAAACTGTTGTTATTACTTGGGCGGCAAAAAGAAGTATACTTAGAGGGAACAGCAACAAACTGTATAGGATGAAAGGACAAGACATAAATAGGTATATAGATATATGCATGCAAAAATACATACGCATGAGTATGCATATATATATACACATATATAACTAGAGCTTTAAAATAGGTTAATATTAAAAGAAATGGGAAAAGAAACAAATGGAGGTAAATTTATATGTCATAAAGAAGCTCATTGTGGTAGGGGGGAGAACATCAATACACTGGAAGGGTAAAGAGGTCGGAAACAGGAAATACTCAACTTTTAAGTGCTTTGAAAGTGACTCAAAGAGGGAAAAACAATCCAATCCATTGGGGGCAGAGAATAGATTTGCACCCTATAGGGGAGTAGAAGGGTAACAAATGGTCTGGTGGGGAGGGAAGCAGTACAAGAGAGGGAGGGAGCAGGGGGTCAATTTTAGAAAGACTGCAGGGAAAATAAGGAGGGGGATAAGAAGGGAGGGGGTAGAAAGGGAAGTAAAATAAGGGTGGGAACAAGGGGGACTGTTTAAAAGCAAACATTGGTGTAGAAGGAAATAGTGAAAGAAGAAAAGGCAGGAAAAGGAGCAGAAATCAAAATGCTGGGAAATACACAGCTAGTAATCATAACTCTGAATGTGAATGGAATGAACTCACCCATAAAACGCAAGTGAATAGCAGAGTGGATTAGAGTCCAAAACCCTACCATAAGCTGTCTACAAGAAACACATATGAGAAAGGTAGATACACATAGGGTGAAAGTAAGAGGGTGGAGCCAAATCTATTGGGCATCAACTGACAAAAAGAAGGCAGGAGTCTCAATCATGATATCCGACAAAGCCAAAGTAAAAATAAATCTAGTTAAAAGAGATTGGGAAGGTAATTACATCCTGATAAAAGGCAGTATAGACAGTGAGGAAATATCTGTACTCAACATGTATGCACCAAATGGCATAGCATCCAAATTTCTAAAGGAGAAACTAGAGGAACTCAAGGACGAAATAGATAGAAAAACTATACTAGTGGGAGACCTGAACCTTCCTCTATCTGAACTAGATAAATCAAACCAAAAAATAAATAATAAAGAGGTAAGAGAAGTGAATGAAATCTTAGAAAAATTAGAGTTAGTAGACATGTGGAGAAAAATAAATAGGGACAAAAAGGAATATAACTTCTTTTCTGCAGCACATAGTACATTCACAAAAATTGACCATGTATTAGGGCATAAAAACATTGCAAACAAGTGCAAAAGAGCAGAAATATTATGTCTTGCCTGTGGAACACAGGGAAGACCAGCCTCAAGGTCTCAATCTCTTGCTCCCCTTCTGGCAAGAATCAGTCTCCCTTGGATAGGAATGGATGAGATGACAGATGTGTCCATTCATGACTCCCTCTGAGTCATGTTTAGACAGACCTATATGGACATGCACACATCTTAAGTAATACACATGCATTTTACGTACAGTATAGGTATAGGATCTTTCCTCTGATAAAACAGAAGCTCCGTGAGAACAGAAAGTTTCATTTTTCTCTTTGCATCCCTAGTACCATGAATAATGCCTGACGAGAAATAACCTAGTTAATTGAGACACCAAAATATAAACTATTATTCCTGTTCAACATAATCCAGTATATTGGGAAGATCATTTGGCATGGAGATAGTAGACCTGGATCTGATGCCCAGACTAGTGCTTATTAGTTGCCTGACTTGGAATTAGTTACTTTAGCTTCCTCATTTGTAAAATGTGGATAGTTGGGGCAGCTAGGTGGCACAGTGGCTTGAATACTAGAACTAAAGTCAGGAAGACCTGGGTCCAAATCTGCTCTCAAACACTTCCTAAGTGTGTGACCCTGGGCAAGTCACTTAACCCCATTTGACTGACCCCTGCCCTTCTTTCTTAGAGCTATTACTAGGACAGAAGGTGAGGGTTAAAAAAATACTTCTACTACCTACAGTTAGGTAATTCAGTGGATAGTGTGCTGGACCTGGAGTCAGAAAGATAAAAAAGTTCAAATCCAGCTTCAGACACTTAACCAGCTATGTGACTTTGGGCAAATCACTTAATTTCTATTTGCCTCAATTTCCTCAACAATAAATGGGGATAATAATAGTATCTACCTCCTAGGGTTGTAAAGATCAAATAACATATGCAAAGTGTATGGCATATAGTAAATGCTGGGTGGTGCAAAATACCTGCTGGACCTTGGAGTAAAGAAGACTCATCTTCTTGAATTCAAATCTGTTCTCAGATCCTGGCACATCACTCAACCCTGTTTGCCTCAGTTCCTTATCCATGAAAATGAACTGGAGCCAGAAATGGCAAACCACTCCAGAATCTTTGCCAAGAAAACCCCAAATGGACTAACAAAGACTCAGACATGACAGGACTGACTAAACAATAACAGCAATTATTATTACCATATAGTGGGTGCTACAAAAGTTATCTGCTATTATTACCTCCCAGAGCTACTGTGAGAGAAATGCTTTATGAAGTACTTTTGAAATATGAGCCTTTCTTAATATTGTCATCTGTTAGATTGCTGTATGCTAACGTAATCTGCTCTGCTAATTCAGAGTAGTTACCTGTTTATATCATGCAAAATGTATCCCATTAACTTTCCAATTTAAATAAAATGAAAATGAGGCCAACTATATATCTTGCGTTTGAATTAATGATTTTGGCACTGAATTTTACTGACCTGAGAAATGTGTTTTACTATTTTACACTGATGAGGAGAGAGTAAATCTCATCTTTAACCAGAAAACCTCATTAAGGCTTTTTTTCAAGACGGCCTTGGTTTTCATGTACTAAACAGGAAACATGATAGATGACTAAATGCTTCAGCCATGTCATTACAACATTTGTGTACAGAACTCCACAGAAGACAAAAAGGAAGAAGGGGGAGGAAAGTGATCAAAAACAAACAAACAAACCAGGAATCTGTGACTAGACCTAAGAGTCTCTTTCTAACCCTTGTAATTGATATCAGAATTCCTAAAGGTTTTGCCAGCATAGCCTACTCTATCACTGATTTTATCAGACTAGAAAGCCTTTGTTTGGGTGGAATAATATGTTGGCCACTAGAGGATCAGCTTAACTCCACTGGAAGAATTCCATCATCTGAGGGTTGACCACTAAATGATGAGGTGGGGTGTGGCAAAGCAATTGAAAAGACTACTAAGAGGTACTAAGATCAGGCAGAGACTACCACAGTCATTTTACACAGAGAAAACATTCTTCCCACTGTCATCTAAAGGATTTCAGAAAGAACAGATTGATGTTTTAATTCCTTCCATCAGTCTACCCTTCTTCCCTATTCCTTTCATCCTTTAAATCTGCTTTCCTTGTGACCCTACATAAAAAAATAATGGAAAATGTATTATATTTAAAATATTTCTAGCCTTGGAGGATGGTAAAAAGAACAATAGGTTTGGGATTTGAGGGTCTGGTCATTTAAAGACATAAATTTAGAGCTAAAATGTCAACTCAAAAGTATTTTTTTAATTCGATGACTGTATAAAGGGATTGTGATAAACCCTGGAGATATAAAGAAAGGCCAAAAAACAAACAAACCAGTCTCTACTCTAAAGGATATCAGTCTAATGAAGGGGGAAAAACATGCAAACAACTTTATCTAAACAAGATATATATAAGATAAATTGGAGATAATCTCAGGGGGAAGGCATTAAGATTAAGAAAAACTGGCAAAGACTTCTCTCTGGGAAGCCAGGAAGCTAAGATGAGGAGGGGAAAACATTCAGGCATGGAAGACAGCCAGCAAAAATGCCTGAAATTGGGAAATGAATTGTTTTGTTTGAGACAAACAAGGAGGCCAATATCACTGGAGCACAGAGTATGTGGAGAGGAGTAATATATAAAGAGACTGCAAAGACATCAAAGAGTCAGGTTAGAAAGGACTTTAAAAGTCACACAGAGGCTCTCTCTAGTTCTACTTCACTTAGGGAGCCACTAAGAAATGCTAAATGACTTGCTCAAAGGTGCACAAGTATTTGGGAGCCAAGATGGGAAGTGAACCCATGTCCTCTGATTCCAACTTCACTCTTATTTCTATGTCATCATACTGCCTCAAACTCAAATAATAGCTTTGCTGTTAACTGAATGACCTGGAACAAATGGCTTGACCTTATTGGGGATTAATATTCTTGTCCAGAAGATAAGGGGCTTTGGATAAGATGACTTTTTAGACCCATTTCTAATTGCAATATTTTATGATTTATTCTACTTTACCTTTGAAAATATTGCCAATTCCACAAATAGTTTGGCCCTAAGAAAAAGTGAATCGTAGAAGCCAAGCCCTAGTGGCTTAAGGTCGATGAAGCCTAATTAATATTTCAGAACTTTTCATTGAACAAAATGAACCTTTGAAAAAGAATTCTCATATTTACTTGAGCATATCAGAAAGCTGTGTGACTTAGTACATAGAAGGCTAGCTCAGGAGTCAATAAGTCCATGGACAAGTCACAATCTCTTCATGTTCCTTAGGCAATTCTATACGACCATAAATTCTTGCTGATTGATCTGTATTGGTGGGAGATTATTTCCATATTGGGAGTTCCCTATATACCAGAAAAGTTACAATTCTAGGTTAGAAAAAAAATACACTATTTTAGTCTAGAAAAAAAATCAGCCTAACAAGAATCACTTTTTATTGCTTGTCTCAACAGTGAACTATGTCTAAACCACAGGATTTTCAAAGCATAAGCACAAACCATTTATGAACATGTTTTATGATTCAGTAGACCTATAAAAAAGCTTCTTTACATATTTAATATCCTGCTCTCCTCACCTCCCCATATCAGGATTGTTCATATAAGGCCTTCTTTCTTGTACACCAACTTTAATGGAAAAATCCACTTTGGTTAGCAAACTTCTCAGAGATGATGCTTTTACCAATTACTTTGTTCAATAAACCAGTTTAAACAGTTCCCTGGAGACTTCTAGGGGTTTGGAGAGCAGAATTTATATTAAGTAGCAACCCCGCTAAGCCTAGCACCCCAGTACTTTGAAGTAGGGCGTGAGAAAAGAAAAGTAACCATGTTGAACTTGGTGTTACAATATGCTCCTGAATACGTAGCAAACCTGTTAAACTCAGCTAATTAAGGATACATTAAAAAGCCGTGGAGTTGGTGAGAGGCAACATGGTGATAGAATAAAAACTCTCAGTTCGGAGTCCTAGGATCGGTGCTTCAGTCCTAACTCTTGTTTATTAGCTATGGGATGCTGCCCAATTCAAATGACCTCTCTGGGCTACAATTTCCTCGTGTATAAAATGAAAGGGACACATTAGATAATTTCTAAGGTTCCTCCTGGCCAAAATATCCTATGGCTATACAGGGACAACTAAAACTTCATGACTGTGACCTTTTAGTGTATCAACATAGCCCTTGCTTTATTCGAGGTAGATATTGTCTGAGTTATTTCTGTGGTATAAACTCTGAGACCCAGTGTGGCAAAGGGAATAGAGACTTGACTTTGAAGGTGGAAAGAGCTGGGTTCAAGTCCTGCTTCCTAGGACTTTATTCCCCTCCACCAGGGCTGTACTTGTGACTTCCCAGATTTCAGCACCATGCCTCCTGGGCCAGTTATCTCCATCATTCTCTCTCCACCCTTACCACCCCACCTCCTCCAGCTATCTGTGTGTGCCATCTTTCCCCATTGGAATATAAGCTCTTTGGAGGCCAGAACTATCTTGTTGCTTGTATTTGTAGCCCTGGCGCTTAGCATAGTACTTGCACATAGAAAGCATTTCAAAGATTTTTGTTGCCTGCCAACACACTGGTTGTGTGAACTAGGGGCAAATCAATCCTCAGTGCCAAGATCAGGTGCTAAACTGTGTTAGTAGAGGGAATTCCTACATCAATGAAGTCTTGGGCATAAGGGGAAAATTGTTAGGCTATAGAATTAGATCATAGGAGAGAAAATGAACTTCTCTCCTTTTTTCCTGCAGAGGTGGTAGACTATAGGTATGGAGAACTGCATATATTGTCAAATTTGGAAAATGTATTGATTAGTTTTGCTCAACTGATATTGTCCTTCTCCCATAGTATCCTAATGGCTTTCCCACTTCATAGTTACTGCCAAAAGACTACACATGTGTAGATGAATATAATTTTGTTAAAACAAAATCAGTAGTAAAAGGTACATGGTTAAAAACCTGACATGACCCGAGTAAGTCATAAGCTTCTTGTACTTGAGAGAGAAAAAGAGAGAACCTGTTTTAAAAAATTCATTCCAGACCACTTCAGTTCTAATTCTTAGGATTGGTCCTCTATGTTGGCGTAGCATTCCCTTACACCATACCCTAATTTCTACCTCTTTGTTGCTTAATGAAAAATACAGAGAGGCAATATGGTCCAATAGAAAGTATACAAACTTTGAAGTCCCAGGTTCTGGGTTCCAGGTCTACCTCTAAGACTTGCTGTTACTTACTTGACCTTGAATAAGTCACCTAGCCTCCCTGAGCCATAGTTCCTCCAATAAAAATAAAGGAAGTAGATTCAATAGCCTCTGATGTCCTTTCTACCTCAATCTGTGATACTATAAATAATGGGTACTTGTACCTTAGAAAGGGACTTTTCTTTAAATAGAATTTTAATCTCAATTTTTTGTGGGTATTCCCTACAAGGTACAGATTACAACAGCTCCACACCATCTCATCTTGTTCTACTTTTGTCTGTGACCTTAAATTAGATGAAGTAACTTAAATGAGGGTTGCCTCTAAAAGTCTTCAAATGAGGTGAATTGATCAGTTTCTCTTCTACATTGTATTTCCTACTTTTGAAAATAAAGGCCTCTCCAACTGAGTGATTATGTACTAGCAGCATCTACAATAGGCCAAGGGAAAAAAGAAAATCTACAAACAAGACCAAATGTCCAGATTAAAACATTCTGAATAGCTGAACAACTTTAGAACATGGAAAGGACACTGTGGCCTTCAAATCTGCATCCAGATTAGGCAGATGATGCAGTAGTTCCCAATATGTTTTCTCAGTTTCTTCCTATTGTTCAGGGAAAATTCCATTATGATATGTGTTAGAAATGTTCTCTCTTTCTTGGAAATTACAAAATGGTCATTGGTGGCAATCAAGGTATTACATAACCTTTCTTTCCAGATCTATACTTTGGGAAATTTTTATCCTGTAAATAGTTGAGGAAGGTGAGATTCATAACATCAGAATGTTTTCCCATCTACTCAAGGTTGACTAAGATGGGGGATGAGGAAAATTTTACTGATTGTCTTGGATATTTAGAGCTGCTTAGGTCAAGATTGAAATTTATTTATGAAGTTATAATTGGAAAGCAAGATGAAGATGCTCTCAGTTGGTTTCACTGGTGAAAGTAAAAGATATAAGAAGCATTAAAACTACTCCATTTTATATAATGTGTTATATTTTTATATATTATAAAATATATGTATATTATATTATCATATTTTAATATTATAAATATTATAAAATAAGTATGTTATTATAAGCATGAGTCTCCTCAGGAAGTTCTACTCTTTAATTGCTTGACCACTTCCCAGAAGTATTGACTTCCTTGGGTTGTTCTCTCAGGTAAAGATCAAAAAAAGCTCTTCACTGAGGTGCTAATTACAGTTTCTCTCTCGGGATTATGCTTATGAATGCTAACTAATGGGGCCAGGGGAGTAAACTTCTAATACACAAAGATCCTAACATGGGAATAAGGCCTCAAATTTTTAATCTATCTGGGCACAAAAGTGCATTTGTATGTACGTATCTATATGTCTCTTAACAAGCAATTTCAATTCATTTGCTTTCTCCAGAGTAAAAGGCACTTAAGGCTACAAAATTCTGAAAAACAAGACTATCTTTATACCCATCATATTAAGGGTCAGTGGAATCTCAAACCTGACTCTATGAATATAATCAACCAAAGCAATGCTAGTTTAACAACACCACTCCTATAAATCCTCACCACTCAATACATTGAGATTCTTCTTCCAGGTCTCTGTAGATTATTGTTGTTCCATCATTTTTCAGTCTGGTTGACTTTTCATGAACCCATTTGGCATTTGCCTAGCAAAGATATTAGAGTGGTTTTGTCATTTCTTTTTCCAGCTCATTTTATAGATGAGGAAACTGAGGCAAACAGGATTTAGCTACTTGCCCAGGATCACACAATTAGTAAGAGTCAGAAATTAGATCTGAACTCAGGAAAATGAATCTTCCTGACTCCAAGCCTGGCACTCCATCCACTGCACCACCTGGTGCCCTAGCTCTCTGGAGATAACCTGGGTACCAATGCAGTGAATGGACTGTTCAACTGATATCTCTCACTCATGCTCTATAGTTCAACTATTTTCTTTTCTGGTCATACATTTATCTGATGATTTCTTTCAGGATATACCTTATGTGAATTTTAGTTTCGGTGCTATGCTGGAGCCTATTTATAGCCCCTGTGCTTGTCACTACTGCCCTTTGAATGAACCACAATTTTGAGTCATCAGAGACTGTGGTACTCTATGATTCCCTACTTTACAATATTGCCAGAATAATATTGATTTTTAAAAGATATATTTTTATTTTAAGGATATGTTTGGGGTCATTGGAAACACTACAGGTTCCTAAATGCAATGCATCCCACTCATTTCTTCCTATTAAGATCTAGCCTCATTCAATGCCTGCCCAAGATAGATTTCTGATGAACCTACTCTATTGACTATCCATCCAACTACATGTCATAATCTGAACAATAGGCATTCTTCATCCACTTATTTTTTTTTATTTTGTGGATTATTAAATCAAATTCTTTTGAATGATTAATACCTAGTACCTATATGACTTTAATATTTACAAAGTACATATATATGTATATATTTACTCATAAATGTTTATGTTTTCTATTATTTGATCCTCACAATTACCTTATGAGGTAGATGGTATTATGGTAGATGGTTATTGTGTCCATTTTACAGATGAAGAAACTGAGCAGAGAAGTGCTGAAACCAGTTTATAACAGCTCTCTAGAGTCCAGTGTTAAATTTTCAATGTGAGCATTTATACCTCAGAAATCAACAAATGCTACAAATCAAGGCTTGTTTTGTTGATTAGCTAGACTTTAGAAAATGCTTAAGAAAATTTCAATACTGAAGCTTAAACCTATAAATGTAGTGTTGTCTCTTATAGAGAGCCAATTCTTATACATATATAAGTACATTATGAAGGCAGAGAGAATTAAAATGATTTACCCAGGTTCACATAGCTAGTAAGTGCCCAAGGCAGGATTTGGACTGACTTGCAGTCCATTTCTCTATCCATTGTACCATCTTTGACTGAATCAGGTCTCTTTCTTTTGTTTCCACTTTGGAGGCAGTGTGTGGTTCAGTGAAAACACTCACACATGCACACAAACACTGAAATTGGAGTCAGGTGTCCTAGATTCAAATCCTGATTCTGCTATGTGTGTGACCTTGGGTTAAGTAATTTAACCTGTCTAAATCTTTATTTCCTCATGTGTAAAATGAGGGGGTTTGAATAGACAGCCTCCAAAGTGTGTTTCCAGCTTTAAATCTATGATTCTTTTTAAATTTGTTTTTCTTTTAACCCTGACTTTGTGTCATTTAAAATATTATAGTTTCCTAGCTTTCCTAGTTATTACCTGGGGTCAGGTACTTTCTTTTCGAAGTCTTGATTTCTTCATCTATAAAACAAAGGATGCCCTCTAAAAGGTCCCAATGAACCCCATATCCTATCCTCTATGACACTCAGCTCAGAAGATCAGAAGGTTCATCCCCGGATTCTTCAAGCATCAGGTTGAGCCTAGTAGCAGCGAGACAGAAGCAAGAAACCCTTTTGGGAAGGGACCTTGGAATTTTGTTGTAGATTTGTTTTGGACTCCTGAGAAGAATTTTATCTGCTCCTGAGTCACCTTCACAAAAGCATGCACATCAGCAAGGACTCAGCTGAGTCATTCATGGGCTCAGGAGCTTTGTCAGGGCTGTGCAATAATGGCATCCTTGAATCAGAGGCTTTCACATGATCAGAGGGATCTGGGTACACATAGCAGGGATTTCCCAGTCCTCTGGCTCATTTCCTTAACCTGGACAGCCTGGGAACTTCACTATCTGACACCATTCAGTGTGTTCTCAACAGTTCCCCATGAAAACACAAGGTCCCAAATGGCAAAAAAAAAAAAAAATATTTTTATCTCTGGGTCAAAAAATAAATAAATAAATAAATAGGATTGATACAGAGTTCATGGAAATTAGAGTGGATGGAAAGCTGATGTTGGGGCCAAGAAGACCAGAGTTTGACTCCTGCTATTGGCTGAATGACTCATTTATTTCCCTTGTTTGTTGATATTTGTATCCCTGGTGCTTAGCACGGTGCCTGGCACACAGTAAGCGTTTCATAAATGTACTTTCTACCTATATCTATCTATATCTATCCATCTATCTCTTCTATTTAGCTAGCTAGTTATCTTCTTTTACAGATCTCCATACCTTCTTTTTGATGTCACCCACCATCTATATGCAACTAGAAGTGACTTCTACAGGTTGCCAAGCCCCAGTAGGGTAGCCTTCCCTTGGAGGACTGGTAGGTAGCTATAGGAACTGAGTCAGTTAGACTGGGCAAGAGACAAGTCAATTCACCAATTCAGTGAGCATTTATTAAATGCTTGCTATGTTCCCATCCTAGGACTGGGCCATAAAATGTTAGACAAAGAATAAAAGAGTCCCTTCTATCTAGGAGATGGTATAGTCCTAAAGAGATATAACAGGTATTCAGATAAGTAAATATGAATAAAGCAAGAATACTTACAAGTCAAAGAAGCAAAAAAGGTTTCCCATGTAGGGTGCTGTGAGAATTAAAATTAATATACAATAACTCAAGTATTATGTTTATCACATTTATTAATAACATCTTGAAATAAAAAGCTAGAGTAAAACCTGACACTTGACTGCAAGAGAAGAAGGATAAGGAGGAGTTACAGAAACTTATAAACAATAATGTAAAGATGTAGGTAAATGAAGGAAAAAGATGCTGGGAAATACAAAAGGAATTCTGGGGAATGTAGTCCTGAGGTTCAAGATTTCCACTTATACAGTGCCATTAAACACACACATGTGACACAAGTTGAGACTTGAAGGAGGATAAGAATTCTAATAGATAGAGATTGGCCCAGGAGAGCATTCCTAGTAGGACAGCTTAGGCAGAGACTGAGGATAAGACCCAGGATGGAGAAATGGACTGCTGAATTTGGGGAACAACTCAGAGACTGGGTAGGCTGGAACTTAGAATGTCTGGAGGAAAGTGGTATAAAACCTGCCTGGAAAGGTGGATGGGAGCCAGCTTGTAAAGGATTTTAAATGGAAAGCTAAAGAGTTTGTATTTTTTCTTGGCAGTAATAGAGAGCCATAGATGGCCCTTCAACAGGGGGATGATCTGGACAGACTTGTACTTTAGGAAGATGTTTTTGTCAGAATCTTTCAGGACACATTGAAGAAGAATGAGATTAAAAACAGGAAGGAAACTATTGCAATGGCAGAGGCAACAGGTGATGACTGAAGGTAGTAGCTGTGTGAGTGGTGTAAAGGGAGTAGATCCAAGAGATGACTGGCAACTAGAATCTACAAGATTTAGCAACTGATCAGGCATGAGGAGGGAGAGGGAAGAGTCAAAGATAACTCCTAGGCTGTGGACTGGAAAGATGGGGTTGCGCTTAACAAATAGAAGTTTAGTGGTGGGATAATTTTCACAAGAGAAGAAAGGGAATGATAAATTCATTTTGTACATATGGAGTTTTAATTATCTGTAGGACATTAAGGTATAGATATGAAATAGATAATTGTCAAAGAAGAAACTCAGAGAGAGATGAGAGCTAGATATGTAGATCTTAGAATAATCTGCCTATAATTGATATCTTAATTCAAAGGAACTTTTCATGGCACTGATAAAAAGTGTAGAGAGGAAAGAGAAGAGATATAACAATATAATCTTAGAAGATTCCCATGTTTAGTGATTCGGAGATAGATGTCATCTCTCCAGCAAAGGAGTAAGTGAAAAGAGGGAGCACAAAACAGATGGCCTTCAGTTTGTCAGTAAAAAAGGACGTAAAGTCCTCTGATGAAAGACATTATTAAGTTAATGTTGTAAGGACCTGGGTCTATAAATGGAGATTTTGAGCCTTTGGACTTCATCCCCCAGAAGTCCTTTGTATTTCCCAAAATTCCATTTTCCTGTGTCTCCACATTTTGTGTGATTTTATTTAAGTGGCTGTAACTCCTCCCACCCTCCTCTCTTGGACCTGCAACCTGGCTGAAGTCAGGCAGTTCTTTTGTTTTAGTTATTATTAATAAAATTTTATAAAATATAATATTTAGTTATTGATTATTAATTTAAAAACCCACATGGGGAAAGAAAGAACTGGAATAGCTGCTTTGGGGAATATGATAGATGATTGTGGGACCAAAGAAGATTGCATGCAGATATTGACTTCAAGTCAAATGAATGAATGAATGAATGAATGAATGAATAAAAATGTTGATACTTTGATAAAACTTATTGGCATGCAAATAGCAGCCTTTATTGCCTAACTGGAAGGAAAAACTAATGGAGTGGATTTCAGGCCTTGTGACAGATTAGTGGGGCAATGAGGAACTTTCAGTACCCTTTAAATCATTCCAAATTTGAGGAAAGACAGATATGTTCAGAAAGTAAACCTGACCAGAAACTCTAGAAAAGAGCTAAAGTGAAATCACTACAAGCAAAAGGGATAGATAGAATGTTTTGAGGGCTTTGAAGCCCCAGAATTCTGTAGCAGAGTATCACTATGGACTGCTGGAAAACCAGAACATGGGCAAAATCAGCCTGCCATAAAATAATCAGTCAGGAAAGATCAATGGAGTCTGGGGATATGTGAGTGCAATGAATTGAGACAGACAGGCTCTGCAAACAACAGCCAGAATTGCCAATCAAAGAAAAACATTCAGACACAAGAGGAATCTGTTGCATTTTTGGTCTTTTTATTCATACCTACACATGAAGAAATAAATCTCTTCAAAGGGATCACCTCTAAAATCAAAAGGCCAGATTTATAATAGATGTGCATGTCAAGTACAGTCACAGAATATTAGAGCTAAAAGAGACCTTAAAGATTACCTAGTTCAACCCTTTCACTTCCCAAATGAGAAAATTAAGGTCCAGAGGAGAAAGGTCTTGGCATAGGGTCACACAGCCTAGGCAAAGCCAAGACAAGGTCCAAAAGTTTAGAGATGATAGAAACCTAGCAATCATTTTCCCATTCATTTTACCAATGATAAAACTGAAACTTTGTATGGGTTTTGACTTGTCCACGGTCACACAAAGAGTAAGTGTTGGAGGTAATATTTAAAATCCAGGTCTGCTATCTTCAAATCCAAATTTCCACAATACTTTGTTATCTTCGTCCAATAAATCATAGATATTTTAAACTATACCAGGACTTACCATTGCAAAAAAGATTTGCCCTCTTCAAAGTTAGAGATTAAAGGGACCTCTGAGATCATCTTATCCAACCCCTTCATTTTGCTTATTAGAAAGCTGTGGTTCAGAACATTAAATAACTTGCTCAGAGCCACCCATTTAGTTCATAGCACAGCTTAGACCAGACCCCAACTCTCCTCCAACTGTCTCGTGAGCTCTCTGCTTTACCACTGGGGGACTATTATTGACACAAAAACATCCATTGACCTACAGGGAACATCAGCAACTAGAATCTCCTTTCAATTCAGTAGGAGTTCAGACCCAGAATGCATTTTACCAGTTAACCTGAAACTACTTTAAAAGGAACGATCCTTCCCTGACAAGATCTTTAGACTGGCAAAAATGATTGAATGACAACACTATAACATATTGCATTTGTTTAGCACTTTGTAGTCTTTGAAAGGTTTTTGCATCCATTCTGTTTTTTGAAGAAGATAATTCTAAATGACCCATAACCATTTCTCCTTCATGTGGGCAGCTTCCATTGCTAGGTCTCAGTATCCTCACATTATATGATTAGCAGCTACCTAGGGTTGCCCAGAGGTATCATCTTGGACCTATTCTCTTTTGGCGGCATGTTCTATTCCATCCCCACTTCATTCATATCTTTAGATAGACCAATAGATGGCAGACAGAGAGACAGATATATGTTTAAAAGTATACTTCAATTTGCATTGAGATTCTATCAGTTCTTTCTCTGGTAATGGATAACATTTTTGACCATGAGTGTTTTGGAGTTGTCTTGGATCATTGTATCACTAAGAATAGTTAAGCCATCATAAGCAATCCTTGTATACTATTGCTGTTACTATGTACAGTATTCTCCTGGTTCTGTACATTTCATTTTTCATTAGTTCATTTAAGTCTTCCCAGGTTTTTCTGAAAGCATCTTGTTCATCATTCCTTTTGTGTGTATATCTCTAATATCTTATTTTTTCCCAATTACATGTCTAAATAATTTTTTAACATTTGTTTTCTCAAATTTTGAATTCCAAATTATCTTTCTTCCTTCCTACTCTCCTCTCCTGTGAGATGGTAAATAATTTGATTAAAGTTATGCATGTGCTATCATGCAATACATATTTATATATTTGTCATGTTGTAGAAGAAGACATATCACTAACAAAAGAACTCATGAAGAAAATAAAGTGAAAAATGTCATTCAGATTTCATCAGTTCTTTCTCTGGTGATGAATATCATTTTTCATCATGAATTCTTTGGAGCTGTCTTAGATTATTGTATAATAGGTGAGTCATTCACAGGTGGATCATTGTACAATATCATTACTGCATATACTGCTCTCCTGGTTCTATTCATTTAATTTTGGATCAGTTAATATACATTTTTACAGGTTTTTCTAAAACTAATCTATGTATTTTTTCTTATAGCACATTATTCCATTATAATCTTATACCATGATATGTTCAGCCATTCTCCAATTATGGACATTCCCTCAATTTCCAATTCTTTGGCAGTATATAAAGAGCTGCTAAAATTTTTTGTACATATAGGATCTAAGGAGAGATTGATCATTGGTCTTATTGGACTAAAATCTGACCCTATTCTGTGTTGGGGGGATAGGGTGGGGTCTGTAGGCTGAGAGTCTGGAAGCTGGTGCTATTCAATTGTCTCCAAGACCTGCTGCTGCCTTGTTGTGCATGGCATGTGCTGGACTCCACTCTCACCCCAGTGAGACAGATCTTTCATGCTGAATTTTTAAGTTGTCTTGAGTTGGAAAATAATTTCATCCAGTCCTTTTGTTGGTTCTACGTCTCAAAAATTTATCTTGAGGCATTATTTTATTTGGAGAGGAATTTGGAAGACCTCAGGTGAGTCCTTTCCTTTACTCTGCTATCTTGGCTCCACCTCACCCCATCCTCCCAACTAATTTCTAAGGAGAAAGTTCTGAGAGAAAGTCTGAACTTCCATAAAATCAATGAAAGAGGTTATTAGACTTATAAATCCACTTAAGAGAAATTCTTTCTCCATTCTTGACCAGACTGAATAGATTCAAGGATGATTCTTCAGGGGATACCAGAACTTAAGTTAGCATTATTTTTATCCAGAAAAAAAAATAACTAAACTTTGAAGTTCTTATCCTTATCTCTATATAAAATTTTGTCTTTAATTTATGATTTCTATAAAAATTTAAGTCAAAATGGCTTAGGTGGATGGCGATTCTTAACCTGATTCAATTAAATGTATTCTAAAGTTTATCTCAGTCTTTCTGGCTCTCCTCCACCCAAGTGATAGTAAATTTTCATTATTTATTAATTAAATGGAGTTTTTAATTTGTGTTCCATTCATGCACACAATTAAAAACTATGTTTGGATATAATTAAGACAAGAATGCTAGATATTGGTTAACACAAGCTTGGATACAGCATAATTAAAAGAATTGTGGCCTTGACAGTTGCCATTTTTTTTTTGTGGTGGGGTGTTGGGGGGAGTTTGTTTGCTTTCTACTCTCCTGGAACTCTGAAAAAGAGCTCTTACAATAAAGCCTTCAGGTTTCCATTTCTCATTCCTTTTCTCTCACTCTTGCTGATTGTGTGCATCCCTGCTGCTTGGGCACAAAGCTGGTAGTTCCAGAATCAAGTTTTTGCCTTTCATTTGAGACTGAAATGTGAATGTTTTTTTCCAGTTAGTTTGGCTCTCTCAATATGAGAAGTCACAGTGAAATGTTTTGAGAAAGAGAGAGAGAAAGGAAAAGAGAACACTTTTAATGAAATGCTTCTTTTGAGCTAAAATGTCTTTTAGCAATCACAGATGCCAGCTTTCATACAAGGGTCTCCAAGGTTGCAACCCATGCTGAGGGGCTTCAGTCCATGGAAAGCTTTGAAGTAATGAAAGAGGCCCAGGGCCTGCTAGAGAGTTTAGAATACTATGTCTGACCTCCTGTGAAAAATATCAGGTCTGCACCCTAGAGGTTGCTTCAGAGGGCCTTGGGAGGCACTTGACATAATTACCTTATTTTAGAGATGCAAGAAGGCTACAAAATGGGTTGCTGGGGAGCCAGGAAAAGAAGCAACTAAATTCTGAGGAGACTGGGAACTACCAGTATGGTCTAGCAAAAAAGACACTGGATTGGATTCTAAGGAAATGAATCAATAAATAAGAATTTGCTAAGTGCCTACTATATGCCAAGCACTGTGATGGCTGTTGAGTAGTCTCTACAATGAAAAGCTTATATCTTATCCAAAGAGACAGCATATTTTTGTAGAAACTAAAGTACTTATCCCAACTTTCACTCTCATTGATGAACAATCCAAGTTATACTTACTCTTTCTCAAGATTCTAAGGGTATCTCTGAGGAATTACGGATGACTTTCTTTAAAACTATCACCTCAAGTCCCAATTCTGGTGTGTTCTTCTCAATATTAGTCATCAGTGACTAGCACCCCTATTTCATTTAACCAATTAACAACAATTGCTTTTTACAAAGTTAGAGCAAGAAGAGAAGTACAAACATTTCCCTCTAGTACCTGGAAGCATCCTCTTCCTTATACCATCTTGGTTCCTGGGGAAAGTAAGCTCCAACTGAAATCAGTCCCTACTTTGCCTGTGAAGTTCAATTCTACGTTTGGCAGAGCCAATTAATATATTTGCAATCTTACTTTTAGGGTTCAGTATCTCGGCTCTTGGGGATACTATAGACGGGATCCTAGTCACTCCTCAAGGCCTAGCTGGTGTTTTGGCCACAAACTCTGCAAAACTCTACTTTTTGCCACCTGGTGGCAGGCTATTTTGACCTTTCAAGATTCACAAAGCTGGAACTGCCTCCACTACTCTAACTAAAAACAGAAACCAGTAAATGCAAAGAGACAAAGAGTGGAGATCTCTGTTGATAGATCACATGTTGATCCTAGAGGAGTTGGGAACCTAAAGTTTCTTTTTATATAGACTTACAGCTTGTCTCTCTCATTCTAACACAACCACATAGGAAAGAGAAAGGAGCTTGCTTGGGTCAGTTAATGATTTTTAAATACACTCTAATTTTATCTCAATAGCCAATCAAAAGTTGATCCCTTCACCACATAGTTAGCAGAGCAGAATTGGTTGTAGAATATCTGCACACGCTTCAAATCCACGTAGAGTGTACATTAGCATTTATTTTGAACATGGATATAAGGGCTGGACTTGAACAATCCCCCATTACATTTAAATAAGTTTCAGCCTTTGTGGGTCCTAGAAAGAAGTAGTGGATGGTGGACAAGGTTTGGTATCTTTTGCCTACAACATCTTCTAGGTCAAGGTGATTTGGAGGAGACAGAACCCCACCCCTCCAGGAAGAGGGAGATGTTGGGCAAAGAGGCAATAGTCAGTGGTTGACTGAGAGCTCCAAATAAATCATGGCAGGATGGGAAGAGATGGTAACTAAGTGGAATAAGGAAATAGGCAGAGTATTGTGAATAAAGTGATGAAAATATGAATATTTGATGGTGAGAGATTGTGTTCCAGTATATCCCATAAGCTTTTCATCTTTTTTTTTTCTCTCAGCCAAAACAATGTGGACTTATTCCTCACTTGGTTATGTGGAATAAAACAAGGAAAACCACATTGAGCTGGAAGTGGTAACACTGATAACATCCTATGACTTTGTTGTTATTATTGTTGTTCATTCATTTCAGTTGTATCCAACCCTTGGTAATCCCATTTAAGGTTTTCTTTGCAAAAATGCTAGTGGTTTGCCATCCTTCTCCAGTTTGTTTTACAGATGAGGAAACTGAGGTCAACGGGGTTAAGTGACTTGCCTAAGGTCACACAACTAGTGTCTTAAGGCTGGATTTGAATGCAGGTCTTCCTGACTCCAGGACCCTCACTCTATCTACTATGATACCTAGCTTCCCTATGACTTAATCCTATGACTTTATCCCACATCAGATCGCCTCTAGTAACTGAGCCAAGGATCCATCCCCCCAACCCTTCCCCTGTCTCCTTCCTCAATTCCAGGTACTGGGTCAAGGATTTTCCTCCCTTTGTCTCCTTACTCAAACCTCATTCTCCCTTCAGTCTCATATTGTTAAAAAAAAAAAAAAGCAAAAACAAAAAACCTCTTGTTATTGCCATCTAATTTCCCAGAAATGTACCATTCCTTCTCTTTGCTAAAAACTGTTCCACTTCAAGGAACCTAACCAAGAATTAGTTAGTATAAACTACAGAAAAACTATCTGAAAGCTGTTCATAAAATATCCTCTTTCCAAAGGCTTCCAAATAACTATCTACCCAGTTACCTGAATAAAGATCTTTTTGTTTTATCTCCACCGTCCTGCTTACTTACTGATCCCATCCTCACAAACCACTGACATTGGTGAATGATGACTCCTTAGGATCAACTTCAAATTTTATTCCACTGCAATTGACTAAGATGGAAATATAATGAATAGGACTTGGCAACTACATGATATGAGAAATTGAAGAGAAAGAAAAGTCAAAAGAATAATGCCATGTTTTCAACCATGTGAGACTAGATGAATCATAGTAACAATGACGGAAATAGAAAATTCAGAAGGAAGTGTACCTTTTTAAAGGAAAGATAACCTTTATTTGGAACATACTGAGTTTGAGATTGAAGTTTAAAGAACTATTCTAATGCCCCATTTTGGCATAGCAATGACCCTAGGATTCCAAAGGCTATGGCAATGACACCCCTTTCTGCTCTCAAGCATGGACTTCATTTTGACTGTCATCCGAAGACCAGCCCAACTATGCCACGAGTGGGGTCCAGCCAAGAGAGTAGAAAGTCTCTAGGGAAAAGGAGTTTCAGTGTTAAACACTATGATGAAATCAAGGAAAATTAAGAATAAAAAAAAATTTTAATGATAATTTTTGTTTAAAGAAGGGCAATTATGTAGCTAAGCACATTAACCATCACATCTACTTAACCTGTGTTTTATAAAATAAAATAAACCTAGCCAGTTGTCCAGAAAAATTCATACATTTTACATAAATTACAAAGTGGCCTAAGTGAGAGAGTTTACATGGTTTAGTACAAACCTAGGCTCAGAGGAAAACAATTCAAAAGGTTAGTTCCATTTATGTTGGATCAATAGTATTGTTTTCACCTATGATAGACAACTTAATTATACTCTTTATCAATGCCAATCTACCTCTACTTTCCCTGTGTTCTAAGCATTGGATATACCCTCTAAGTATAGGAATTGGAACATACTGAGTTTGAGATTGAAGTTTAAAGAACTATTCTAATGCCCCATTTTGGCATAGCGATGACAGCATAGGAATGGCTGACCATATAAGAAATGTTAGGAAACAAGGAAGGCATATCTTAGAGGGTATAGCATCAGAGGTAATCATTCAGGAATGTAACAACTTTAATAAAAAATCAGTATAGTTCACATTCCACAAAACTCAGTCACAAGAGAGGAGTGAATAGTTTTATATGAACTAATCCTACTTTAGCTAATCTGAGATTATCTGATTGTAAAGGGGATTAGGGTCTAGTTTTGCAAAAAAAAAAAAATTCAATTCAAATAGTTAAGAAAATCATAGTACACCAAAGAGTTGGGAGAGATCTTATGGAACACCAATAATTCATATTTCTATGTCCTTTAAATTTTGCAAAGCACTTTCCTTTCAGGCACTCTGCTAGGTAGATCTTCCCAAATATTCTTATCCTCCATTTATAGAGGAAGAACCTGAAGCCACAAAAGGTTGAAAGATATAAATATGCACCTAATAAATATTTGAGGCAAGGTTTCAAACCCAATTCTTCTCATTACAAGTCAATGGATCAGCCAATCAACAAGTATTTATTACTCTCTATGAGATGTTTTCTGTCTTTAGATCACAGAATGTTAGAGATGAATGGACATTAGGGATCATTTAGTACAACCATTTCATTTTATAAAGTGAGAAAATGAGGCCCAATGACTTAACCAAGGTCATATAAGTAGTTTGTAGAAAAATCAGGATCAGAGACCAAGTATCCTGACTTCTGGTCCAACCTTATTTGTCCCATATTACATTCAATTTCTTTCCACAGACCTGGAAGTAAAAGGAAAAAGGGAATTATAATGAAGATAAATACAATCTCTATGGTAATTTATATAAAGACAAAAAGCATCCAGACTTATCTTTTCAGCTGAGTTTTTCAAAGTGCTTTTTCTCATAAGAATCCTGTTAAGTCCAGCAGTGCAATGTTTGTGATCAACATTTCACAGATATGGAAGATGAGTTGCAGAGTGGTCAAATGACTTGCCGTGGTCCCATAAATCATAAGCATCAGAGCAACAACTTGAACCTATATGTCCTGACTCTAAAACTAGTGATTTTCCCTAACACCATGTATTATACAATTCTGCATTATAAATAGAAATAAGTGTTCTTGATGCCCAATTTTTAAGAGAACCGCAACCAGGCACATTCATCTCTGTCACCCTCAAATTAAAAATCAAGTTAGACACTTGTTCTTTGCTGAAGAATGAGTTTCAACAGCTAATGTTTCACACTTAGATAGCCAAGCAGATAAATCTCAGTCCTTGATGTTTTTTATACTTACAACATTCAAAAATGAATCTGGGGCTGAGGAGGGTGGGGCCGATATTTGGAATAGCTGTCAGCTTAAAGAAAAATGTCATGTTGTATTCCAAGGCCTCTTGGAACCCTAGGTATAAACCACAGTAATTCTGCTCCAGGCTTGGAAAGTGGTTTGAGTAGATTCAGTCTCTGATTCTCAGCAACAGTGTCATCGCATTCTAGGATGCTGTGACCTGAAGTTGGCTTCCTGCTGTGAAAGGGCTGAAGAAGAACTCAAAAGTGAAAAGACTAGGAACAAGAAAACTTCCAATATGAACAGTTTGGTTGAGGAGAAGGATATATAGCTGATTTGAAATGGAATCACATGAGTAATGAAAAAAAGGAAAAGTTTTGTTAAGGAGATAGGGAGTGCCCAAAGGGAAAAGTACCTAAAGAATGCTTCATTAAAAAAAACTCAATATGATGATTTTAATAATTTTAATAGTTGGCCAAATCTAACAAGGCTAATTTTGATGAGGAAATAAGTAAAGTCTCTAAATCAGAGGTGGCGTGCAGTTGATCTGAAAAGATTTGGGGGGTTTCGTGGGCTTCAGACAATATGTATCTTCAGTACCATCTATCAGAAAAAAGTTGCAGTGTTAAACTGCATTTGAAGAGGCATACTCTCTAAGACTAAAAAAACAAATCATCCTGTTAAACTTTAAGCCAGTCAAATCATATCTGCTCAATTTGGGGTATCTGACACAATTTTTAACAACTGATTTGGGTATTACATTTTGTGATAGACACTAAGCTAGAGAGAATGCAAAAGAGGGCAACCAAGACAGTCATGGGCCTCAAGAGCATGCCATAAGAAGACCAGTTAAGGGAATTGGAGATGTTTAGCCTAAAGAAGAAAGAAGAGAGTGTAGATATAATAATTCCTTTCAAGAATTTAAAAGGCTGTCATGCAAAAGAGGGGTTATATTTGTTCTGCTTGGCTCCAAAGGGCATCAATTAGAATAACAGGTGAAAGTTTTAAATGTTAGGCTTTAAGTCAAGAAAAACTTCATGACACTCAGAGCAGGTGAAAAGTGGAGACATAGTGGAAGCCCCTTACTAGAGCCCTTTTTGTCAAGACTGTAGGACTTCTGGGCAAGTGGGTTATCCAGGGGACTTTACATGTTTGTCTTGGACTAGAATGACTTTGAAGTCCATGTTGATTGTAAGGATCCCTAAGAACCCTAAAATCCTTTCCAGTTCTAAAAAGTTGTGACTCTATAATCTATTCTATTGTTTGAATGTGAGCAGCAAATAGGAGGCAGAGCTGAGTCTTCTGCCTTAATAAGGAGATGGGAAATTTTCTGGATTGGCAATCACAAAACATTGATGCAAATCTTGTCTTTGCTATCTACTATTATTGTTCATTCTTCATTTTTCAGAGTCAATGACATCATAGGATAGTGTCTTCACTTGTAGGTGAGTTGGATTTAAATGAGACAGAGCTACCCAAAGTTGTCAATGTCCCTTTCTCTTCCAGAATCATTGAATTCCAGTGACAAGACAAAAGTCAGAATGACTGGCAATGGCCCAGGATGCAGTGGCTGGCTTTGGCATATTTGATGTCTGACCAAGATCTAAGTGCCCTAAAGCACCTGCTTTAGCCATTTCCATGGCCATTGGAACAAATTGTTTTCATCCTACCATCCCACCAGGGGAAGTCCTTACATGCTTGGAGTAGACATCCCCCTAAGTCATTGAAGGATTCAAAGTCTATTGGTCATCATCATCCAGTTTAGCCTGTCTGCCAAGAGTGTGGCCCCTGTGCATACTATAGCTTCTTGGAGTCAGAGGTGAGAGTTAGGTGAAAGGTAAATACACTTGACCCCCATTGCCTAGCCCTTACCACTCTTCTGCCTTGGAGCCAATACACAGTATATATATATATATATATATATATATATATATATATATATATATATATATATATATATATATACACATACATACATATACATATACATATATATAATATACAGTCCTGAAACAACTAAGAAAGCCTTTATCCCAGAGATGCTAGTCATCTCTGTACATTTCATATATATCACTACCTACCTACCTATTGTATTACCTTGGGAAAACTACTGCCCACCTACCTGGGGGGCTCAGTATCTTCATCTGAAAAATAAGCAGGTCATTCTAGATGATCTCTAATGTATCTTCCAGTCTGAAGAATAACTAAGGTGGGATGACTATGACCTCATTATTCTGAGATGCTGAATTGAGAGAGGGAAACTAATTCCCCATGATTGTTTCCTATTGAGAGGCAAGATTATCATCCCCCATTGGCCCAGTGTCTTCTCCTCCTCAGAATCCCATTGCCATGGCACCTTCTCTAAGGAAGCTTTTTCCTTTTTAAATTAAATTAAATTAAAATTAATTTTTTTTAAAATAAAATTTTTTTAAAATAAAAAAAATTAAAAAATTAAATTAAAAATAAAAAAAAATTAAATTAAAAAATTAAACAAACAGAGGAGTTTGTATTTTATTGATGTGTTTTGCTTTTGCATGAATACATTTACAGATTACCTCCACTCCATGAGAGGTCTTTTATAACAAGGTAAAACAGTTAAGCAAAGTTAATAATACACTGACTTCTGAAAGTACATTCATCTGTAGCATCCTCTCATGTCTATTTTTAAATTCTTCCAGAGCCTGTGTCCAATTTGCTGAAGTTTCTATGTTTTTGCTTGGTGTCCCTTGATCCTCCTCTGCTCCATTTGCTCTTTGTTCATTGCCTGGATAGAAGCTGTCACTTGTAATTTCTTTTTTCTTTTTCTGTTGTTTACTCATATTTTCCCCTTCTTTCCCCCCTGTAGTTGTCTGTAGTCTTGCTCCTCTCATTATGTGCTGGATCTGTGGGTTTGTCCTGTTCTGTACTGAAGGGGCTTCTTCTCTGTTCTGCTGGTTGATCAGATTAGTCAGATCTTCCCCAACTGACAGCAGAAGCTGAAAAGGAACTGGGCTTCCCACCCTGTTGTCAAGGTTGTTGCCTGTAGTGGTTGCAGCCTTTGCCCTTGGAGCCTAGTCAGCAAAGTTCTCAGATCAGTCTGTGGGGGAGGAGTGTTGGAGCTTGAGCTTCCCTGCCCTCTAAAGGCTTCTTATCTACCCTATTGATGAAATTGAGCCAGGGAAGAGGAGTTGATATGCAAAGCTGGATATGCCCTGAGGCCAAAACCTCGTGGGGGGTGGGGTGGCAAGATGGAATGTCTTGGCTGTGACTAGGTTGCCTGCTCTGCACTTCTCCTCTAGCTACCTCTATGCTGCCTGTGTTCAACACCCTGAACCTGGCACAACTTTGCCCACAAGGTACTCCCTCCAAACTAGCTCCATTGCCTGTCCAGAGATTCCAGCCACAGCTGAAGACTCAGCATTGTAGGTGGAGGAGGGGTCCTGAGACCTTCCTTCCCAGGTATTCTAGAATTCATACTTTTTTGGGGTGTACCTTTTAAGTTGGTTCCAGAAGGAGGGCTCCCTAGCTCTGTCCTGTTACTATATTTGGTTTTCAGTCCCCTGGAAGCATTGTGTTTTTGATTGGTGAGGAAGGGTTTTCAGAGGTCTGAACTGTCTCTAAACCACCATCTTGACTCCACTTCTCCTCTCCATATGTCAATTATTAAAAAATTATCAGATACCTATTTTTCTCTCCCTCTTTCTCCCCCACCATTTTGAAAAAAAATAATTAAAACAAATTTCTTATAACAAACATACAAAATTAAGCAAAACTAATTTCCTCAATGGCTCTCTATGGTAGATAGGTAGGTAGGTAGGTAGGTAGGTGGGTGGGTAAGATGGATGGATGCATGAATGGATGGATAGATAATGGATTGTGTGAATTTTAAAACTACTCTACCCTACTCAGGCCATACTTTAGAAGATCTGATTTAGCTATTTCCTGATTAGTAACAATACTTGGGTTAACAGAATCAAGTCTTGGGAACTATACAATTCTCCACCCTACTTAGTTTAACAAGATCAGGAATGCCTGCATCATACTCAAAGATTTAATTATCTGAGGAAATGGTCTTCAACAGACATGTGCAGAAAAAGCAGACAGACCCCTGGGCTGTCCTAAGTCAAGCTAAGCTATCATTGGTACAGATGAGATGCAGGAAAGTGATATAAAATTGTCTATATAAGGCACATCACTTGCTCTCTCTCCTTTTTCCCCCGGAGAGGCGACTCTGGCTGGCAGTGTGCTAAGCGTTCCAACATCTTGGCATGGTGGCAGCTATTTGTCTGGGTTTGGCGCTGAGTTTGCCCTTGAGCTGATTCAGGCTCGGATATCTTGGCTGAGCCCTTTTGGAGTTCAGGCTGATTCCTCCTCCTTACTTTCTAGAGCCTCTGGTCTTCTTTCTGTTCACTAGCCAGGTGGGGGAAATCCTACTCCTTTTCCTTCTTCCTTCTTCTTAATCTCTTTCCACTATATCAATTATGTCACCATAAATTTCCAGCTGACTTGGGTATTTTATTATATGGGATTTTCCCTGGTGGCCAATTAAATTTAGATTTTAAGTCACAACACTAAAATTATCTTTACAATGGATGGATGGATAGGTGGATGGATAGTTGGATAGAAATGGGGATATTAGCACAGCTCACAGGATTGTTGTGGGGATCAAAAGAGAGAGGTTTGCAAATCTTAAAGCACTGCATAAATTCTTATAAGAAGAATAGAAAAGCTTTATTTTTGAGCTAGAATAACATTAAGCCCAAAGTCCAGGTTAAGGATAGGGATGATATCATATCAAAAGATGAATCCATAGTGGCAAATTTCCAAGGGAAAGTA
Source organism: Monodelphis domestica (assembly GCF_027887165.1). Taxonomy (NCBI): domain Eukaryota; kingdom Metazoa; phylum Chordata; class Mammalia; order Didelphimorphia; family Didelphidae; genus Monodelphis; species Monodelphis domestica. Next base: position 555,826,731 of record NC_077227.1, on the reverse strand, counting down.
ATTTGCCACATTTTCTATATTAAGGCACTTCTTTGACACAATCATCTATAATTAAATTATTCCAGAATTTGGCTCCACAGTGGGAAACTTTGCTTTATTTGATAATATCTCTCTCTTCTTTAGATTAGCTTTGCAATCTCACTCATTATTTTGCCTTAATTTGGCCTGTTAGCACGTTCTCTAACTACAGTGGTCTACTTGTGTTTCAGAAACCCATGTGTATGTCTTCAGCAGAAGACACATGGAATTAAATGCTGTGATGACTCTCGGAAAGGGCTGCTTTTGCCAAAATTTGGCCAGTTTGGCAGCATAACCTAATTCAGTAGCATGAAAGGATAAGAGAAGTTTTTCAGAAAATGAGCAATGGATCATTTCCATTTTGTATTTGCCTTTGTGTTTAAGGGGAATGAGTGTAAGTCTTTAGAATAGGACTCTGAGAAAGAAGACAGATAATAATTTTTAAAGTCAGAATTTCTATATACGGTTAGCTCTGATTATAGGAAGTTTGTTACTGAGCTTGAAAATGCCATAAAAATAATATCTTGTTCTTGCAGATCTAGATATTTCCCCCCCTTTCATGGTTCCACATTACAGTCCCTCCCATTCCATGGGAACCTGGGCTTCAAGCTTAGGACATCTTCTCAGACCTGACCCAAAAGCCAGAGCCAAGATAAGACTCCAGGCTAAGGAAGCTAAAACTGAAAGATGAATAATACCAATAATGGTAACATTCTATGCTCAAAAAAAAAAATATCTCTGTAGGAAAGCAGAGGAAAAAGAGGAAAAAGGAGAAGATAAGGGTCTAAGCCAGTCATAGAGCTCCCACTTCTACCGTTCCCTCCTAGACACTCAAGCTACATAAATCAACCTTGAAACTAGCATGGCAGATCTCTGAACTGCAGTTTCTGGGTCAGAAAACTGAAAAACTGAGGGAATGGGATAGGATACTGGAACAGAGTACTGAATGTGGGGGAGGCTATGCAACACTCCACTAAGCCTTGAAGAAAGAGTATAGAATCCAGCAAGAAGCAGTTCTATATCCCCAAAATGTGCTGAGGGTAGAGATGTAGGCTAGTTAACTTTGAATTGCTCATCTGGGAGGAAGATAATTTAACCCAAAGAAACCACAATCAGAAGTGAGTGGAAAATAAGGGGGGGAGGGGAATACCTAAATTACCAAAGATTTCAGGAAAAAAGAAAACTCAAAGACCTTGAACATAAATAGATAAAACAGGAAAAACATTCATAACATAAGGAAATATGACTTCCAAGTGTAGTGAACTAGTTCAAGCATCTATGAATAAATACTTCAAAAATAAAAAAAATAATAATACAATGCTAGATGAACAGAGCACTCTGGGGAAATGTGAGGAAAACACTGATGTACAATTCACTGTTTCTGAGAAGTTAAAAAGAGAGATGAGTATTATGCAAGCAGAATTTCCAATAAAAGTAATGATCAGAATAGAAAAGTTTGAATTTCATACGGCAAGTTTTACTGAAGAGAATATAATATATTGAGAATGAAAATTAAAAAAAAGTAAAAGATAATCTAGAAGAAAAGCAAAAAAAAAAATCCAAAACATTAAAGTATGCTCATTAAATATACTGATCTTGAAGACAGAGCACATATATCCAAAGATCATAGATGTCCCAAAAGAACACCATGGTACAAAAAACTTGAACTAAGAACATGTCTGTAATCAGGACAAGGGAGACAATGTTCTTATGGCCACCACACAGAGTCATAAACATAGACAACAACACAAAGGGCCAAGTTCTGGGACTCAGGGAATACTGTCTCCAGGAAAATGCACCTCAAATGGGAATTTTTACAAAGATCTGGACAACTTGGGGTCTTACATATATGTTAGGGAATATATGTTTTATATATATGTTAGGAAAGGAAGGACAACTGATTGGATTACCTGGAGGCAAGGGAGGAAGATTCTAGCCAAGGGCTAGACTAACTAAGAGGCCCTAGATATAATGGGAGAAACTTCTAAGACAAAAGGGAACTTAAGACTAGATTACATCTGCTAATTCTATCTAAGATATGATCAATGGGTACTTAAAACTTGAGGATCTCTATCATTCCTATTCAGGGTGCCTAATGGGTGCTTGATAGTTCTTTGTTCAGTTTGGAATAAGGATCAGTCTGGAAACTCCTTATAGGCAAGTTCCCATGGGACAGAAGCAAATCCTGGGGGTTCATAATACAACGTTGTCAACTCTAATGCAAAAAATAACACAAGCGAAATTCCCAGGACTTCTGAACACAGAAAGTGAAATGCCAAATGTAAGAATTCATATTGCACATGTAAGGTCTATATCAGATTGCTTACTATTTCAGGGAGGGGAGAGAGGTAGGAGGAAAGGAAGGAAAAGAATTTAGAACTAAAATTTTTTTTAAAACCAACAAATATTAAAAATTGTTTTTACACATAATTAAAGAAAAATAAAATATTTTCAAAAGAAAGTATTTGTAGATCCCTTCTAGAGAAAACAAAAACAAAAAAATTCAACAGACATAAACATCAAAAAATTAAACATGGAAATACAAGGAAACTACATTATGGTGAAAGGAGCCATAGAAATCAAACCAATGTCACCAATAAACTTAAATGCTACAAATGCTTTAACACTCAACTACACAGAGGAAACATTAACTAAATTACAAGACAATACCACAACAGTAACAGGAGTCTCAGTTTTGGATAAGTCTAACAGATAGATAAACAAAGGGGAAAATATAGAATTGAACAAATTACTGAAGTACCTAGAGATAAAGACTTTTGGTATTGTTAACTGTGAAAAAACACAGAACTATTCAATAGTCAGAAAAACCAAGTCTTTAATCAAGAAAGATATGTGTTCAATATTTAGGACTCCATACAGTTAAGCACTCAAACCCACACAGAGTCAAAGACTCTAGCACTCTAGCAAATAGTATCCCTGGGAGTATCCCCACAGGAGATGATAGCTATGATGAGCCATAGAATTTGGGGAACTAATATACCTCTTGGAACTGGGGACAGGAGTATAGCTTTACAAGTGGCTACAAAGAAATTGGAAGTTCAAGACAGGATTATCAGGGAGAGGTTGGTGTTTTACAATGGACACAAAAGGGAAAGATCCAGCCTAGGACTGGGCTACCTGGGAAAGGACTTTGATACAGTGGGAGAAACTACCAGGGCAAAAGGGTACTTCACATTTGATTAGGTGGGCCAGCCCAAACTAACTAGGATCACCAAGTACTCTAAAGTCTATTGTTAATCTGAAACTGGTGAGTTTTCCTGGGATCTCCCCCTGGGGAAATTCTCATGTGACCAGGTAAAATTTGGGGGTTTCCAGATCTCAAGTTGCTACAAACTTGGGGTTTCTACATTCCAAGTTGATAACTACAACGTTTCTTTAGTTGTTAATTGTTTCTATTAGTTTTTTAGTTACTCTCTTAGAATTCTCTAAGTAAACAATCATATCATCTGCAAAAAGTTATAGTTTTATTCCTTCTTTTCCTACACTTAATGTGAAGATTGGATTTGGCTCTCCCCTAATTGCAACAATGAAGGTACTTAGCTCTTCCTTAATTGTGAAGATTAAATTGTAATCTCCTGTCTATTTTTGGATTTAATCCCCAAAGTACTTAAAGTTGAGAATAGAAATCTGTCTATTGTTAGATTTTAACCCCCAAAAGTGTAAGCACAGTACTTAAAGTTGAGTATGGAGACCTGTCCATTTTTTATTTAATCCAAAAAGGTACGAACACCCATCTCACACCCTTAGTGGGAGGTCTGTGACCCACATGAGAAAGAGTGAGTGACAAATCAGAATCCACTAACTGCCTTCTGGGTGGTCCTAGAGCAGAGCTTGGCTGTGATTGGTAAATGTAAAGATTAAGGGAAGTGACACAAGAAGAAAGGTATTTAAAAGAGAGTGACAAGGGCCTGAAAGTACAACCTGTTCTAGGAGTTCAACTTGGACTTCCACTTCTGCTGGAGTTCTACTGGCAGTTCTACTGGAGTGGAGAATAATTCTTCATTCAGAAGAATCCTGACTGAACCTGTTTTCCTGGTGACCCTGTTCCATTGAACTGACACATGGTGAGTTAAAAACTGACTCCTTTTCCCTTGACCTTTCTGGAGGCACCAGGCTCTGGAGAGGCCCATCACCATGAGACTTCTTTCCCTTGACTGGAGCCTCTGAACTCCTGCCTGGCTCAGAGGAGGCCAGAGTAACTATCCCTCTCTTTTTCTTCTCTTTCTTTCTTCTTTAATATCTTCCCTCTTTATTGTAAAATAAACTACCATAAATTCCATTCTGACTATAGTAATTCATTTGGGATTTAGTAATTAAATCCTTGGTGACCAACTAAAATATTATTCAGTCCAACCATAAATTTAACAATGCCTTTAATTCTTGTCTTATTGCTACAGATAGCATTCATGATATAATGTTACCTGGCAATGATGATAATAGACATTCTTGCTTCACTCCAATCTTATGAGAAAGACTTCTAGTTTATTTCCATTACAGAAAACACTGGTTCTTTGTTTTAGATAGATGAAAATTATCATTTTAAGGAAAGATCTATTTATTCTTATGATTTCTAGGGTTTTTAAGCAAGATTAGATAATTTTGTTTTGTTAAAAGTAGGGTTTGTTGATCCATCAAAATAAATATAGAATTTTGTGCTTTATTTTCTTTAGGGAGACAATACTAATAGGGTCAATTGTGCTTCTAGTTTTCCTAATATTGAACCAATCTTGAATCCTTGTTATAAATCTATCTGGATTATAACAGATGATCTTGGTGATATATTATTATAGTCTCCTTGATAATAATTTATTTTAAATGTTTGCATCAGTATGTATAAAGGAAATTGGTCTATAGTTTTTCTTCTCTTTTCTGCCTTCCTTTTCTATGTGGTTCTTTCTTAGTTTTATTGCTTTACTTCTGCTGATTATTTCTTTGTTATTGTATATATAGTTTGTTGACAGAGGTCTGTTTGCATACTGTCTCTCATTAGATCATGAGCTCCTTGAGGACAGGTCTGTCTTTTCAATTAGTTAGTTAATAAACATTTATTAAGCACTTGCTTCATCCCAGGCTCTGTATGGAGCTCTAGGGATACAAAAAGAGACAAAAAAAAATCTTTTCTCCCAAGAACCTCACAATCTAGTTCAGAAGACAATAAGCAACCAAGAAATAATAAAAACAGATTTTGAAAAAATAGAAGAAAAGGTGAAATGTCTCATAAGAATAACAATTCAGTCAGATTTTTCCCTGGTTTAAGATTCAGGGAGTTGTGTCATAGAGGGAATTTGGTAGGATTCCTATATTATATTTTTAGTAGTTGATTTAGTATGGGAATTAACTGTTCTTTAAATGCTTTGTAGTATTCACTTCTAAATCCATCTGATCCTGGGGACTTGCTATCACAAAAAGTACTGCTATAAATATCTTATTTGGTTTTAAAAATCATTTTTCCTTTTTCTTTAGACTCTTTAACTCTTTTAGGAATCTTGCTGGGCTTGTGTTTAATCCTCATTAATTTTTTAATACTTTGCCTTTATGTTTTCAAATCATTCCTAGTGACTTAAGCTTCCTATCACCATAGTTAGTTCTTTTTCATTTGTTCATTCTTCTATTCTACTTCTTGATTTTTGACTTTATATTTGGGTGCTGGGTTCTATAAAAATTAAATCTCTAATAAAATATTATATTTTAAGAGATTTGTTAATGATCATTAAGAAGTCAAGGAATAAAGAAGATACAAAATAAAGACCATGTGCCCATGGCTGATCAGCCAGTTCAAACACCCACCTCATCACCACCAAGCTTGGGACAGGAAGTAAAGAGGTGGGACCTTCCACATCCCCACCTAATATCCCCTATCTACAGGAAGTACATAATGACAGGAAGTCAGTGGGCTCCTGGGAAATGTAGTTCTTTTTTAGGGTAACAGATTTTTAATTATACAGTTCTGCACAATTCTAGAGGAGAGGGAGGTGCCTGATATAAGTTTCTCTCCTTTTACATTCTGATACTTGTGTTGGTGTCGGAGGTGCCTGCAAGCTTTTAATTATACCAAAATGGTGTGCTCTGGGGAGTGGTCCTTGTCTTCCCAGTGTGACTTCTACAAGTTTCTGTTCCAGGTTTTGGTCTACTGGCTTGTATATAGTTGAGTTTCAGTAGGATACTACTAGATTTATTCACTGTTAGCCTTCTGGGAGGTTCTCTAAGTTTAGAGCAATTGAATTGCTGCCTTCCCTTTGGTCTGGGACTCCTGCCCTGGTTATTGCACTGCAAGCTTATTCTCTGTGCTAAAGGCTACAACTACTTTCTTGCTCTGCTCCTGCCCTAACAGCCACACAGCTATGTTTCCAGAGCTTGTTTCTCCTTTTTCCTTAATCATGCTTCTATCATTCTCATATTTTCGTGTTCATAATATAGCAATAATAATTATTAACATTTTGTAGCTCTTTAAGGTTTACAAAACACTTTAAAATATTGTTTCCTTTGATCCTCATTATAAATTTATAGAGGAGGGAACTGAGGCAGATAAAAGTGAAATAAATTGCTCATAATCACATGTGAAAAGGGAATGAACACTCTTTTTTTTTTTAACTTAGAAAGTTGAAGAAAGTTCACACCCTCAGAGACAGGAAATTGAGCCCACAAGCACTGCTCCCCTGGGCAGTGCTAGAAAAATTAAAGAACTATGATTAGTTTCTGAGGTGTGATATAAGAGAGCCAATGGGTGGCGAAAAATGTTTATAAGTTGAGACCCAGCATGAAATGGGGCATTCTGATTTGCATTCATGCTCTGGAGGCACTCAGATTTGGACTTCAGCAATGACTGAAAGAGCTCTCTCTTGTGCTGGTGGCCCTTGCTGAAGGGATTCTCAGACTTGGATTCGGATTCCTGCATTGGTGACTCGACCTGAAGGGAGACATTTACTCTGGGGACTCTTGCTAAAGAGATTCCTGTGCTCTTCTGACTGGAGATTGAGCTTTTTGTCAGGGGTGAGCTGGATTCCATCATATCAGCACTTAGGCTAGGCAACTCCTTACCACTTTCCTACATTTCCTTCTCATTACTATCTGTACTTTGATTAAACTAAATTGTTAAAGCTATTAACAACTTCCATAATTTAATTTTTAATTATTACAAGTGGTGACCACAACCTTTTTAACTATTACACACATAGCTAGTGAGCATCTAAGGCTGGATTTGAACTGAGATCTTTCTAGTTCTGGGACCAGTACTTTATCTACTGTGCTACCTAAGATGTATTCCAGTAGAATAAAAAGTTCATAGTATGAAGAGGTGGTTTCATTTTCTTCATTGTACCCTGAACACATAAAATAGAGTCTTATCCATAGTTGACATTTGTTTGTTGAATTGAATAAAACGAACGATAAATTGGGAATGAGAAAACCTGATGTAGAGTTCTGGGTCTTCCACTCCCAAGCTATGTGACTTTGAGTATATTGTTTCAGTTTCCTCTGTGAAACTCAAGCTCCTCACCTCTAAAGTGAGGGCAATAACACTTGCACCATCTACCTCAGAAGCCTGGTATAAGGAAAGGGTTTTATAGACCTTTGTGCTGTATAAATATAAACTATTGACATTTTGGAAATACACGATGGTGAAATCAAGACCTAATCTAAAGCAGAAATCTGTGTTATTATTTTATACCAATATGTTGCTACTGACCTCTCATTAATTTGCACCCATATTTCAAGTCATGGTTTTCACTGAAGAGTGATAGATATTTACTGATTCCTCCTGTGACTAGTGCCAAGACTGAGGTGGAGAGAGGGAACAGTAAGTTAATAACTACTCAAATTTGCATAGTGTTTCAAAGTTCCAAAGTTTTTTTCTTCGTAATAGTCTTGTGGCATATGTAGAACAGGCATTCTTATTGCCATTTTACAGTTGAGGAAACTGAAGACCCAAGAGTTTTATGAAAGAATTTGTCAGAAGTCACTCAGTCTAGTAAATGTCAGAACAAGAATTCTGGCTCAGATCTCACCTCCAGGTTGAGCATTGTTCTTGCTATATCAAACTGTTGGATCCCACTGTATGCAACCAGTTGGTCATTAAATGGATTGAATTCACAATCATTATTAGCATCATATTATTCTGGGATCATTGAATCATAGATCTTGAGCTTTAATGGACTTTAGAAGTCATTTAGTCTAATCTCATTTTATAGAAGAGGAAACTAAGTCCTAGTAAAGATAAATGATTAATTCAAGGTCATAAAGATATAAATGTAAAGATTAAAATTAATATACAATAACTAAGTATTATATTTTATAAAGTTTTATTAATAATAAATAAAGCAGAAGAACTATCTAAATCCTGCCCAGTCAAAAAAGAAAAAGAGCAAGTGAGAGGAGCTACCATCACTTAAATATAATCACATAATCACCCAAATGTGGAGGCGAAGGAGAGATTAAAAGGAATTTTGGGAAATACTAAAGGGTTTCTGGGAGATGAAGTCTAAAGATTCTAATTAATACAGTAAGGGACAGAACCAAAAATTCAGTTTGGGTCAGCTGGCTTCAAATTCAGCTCTCCTTTCACTCCAAGAAGCCTACAACTGAGCTAATCACCCATAACTGAAGTATAGTCAGTTGATGAATACGAGATACTATAAAATGATGGTCTAATGACTGATACTTAGGGAAAAAAAATTAGAGATTTAGAGCAGAGCTATTGTCCATGGGGTCACAAAGAGTCAGACATGACTAAATGACTGAGAGACAATGACTGACAACAATAAGCAGATCTGTGCCCCAATATGGTGTGGTATAAGCCAGGGTAATCCAGAGGGAGTGAAAGATATTGATGCTGGTACATCAAGTTATGAAATACCTCTAATTTGCACCATTAAGGCTGATATATAGAAGTTTAAAAACATAATCATACGAAGAAAATAATTTACCCAGAAATATCTCTTGCTTTTTAATTGCCTTTCTTTCATTGTACATTCCCAGACAGAATGGAACATCAACAAAGCACACTACTTGTCTTAGACTGAGTTATGTATCTTCTAGAGCAATTTTCTAACATTTATATCTTCAATAAAACAACAATTTAAGTCATATTTAAAGTCTTTGCTCGGTAATTAAAGAGGATAATTTGCTTAGCCCAAGTATTTGATGAGAGGGCCTCCAAGTCCTTAAAGAGGAAAACAAATATTGAAGAAAAGAAAGAGCTGACAATTTGCAGCAAGGCATTATACCAGGAATTAGAAAGTAGTGCTTTGTCTTCCATAAGCTAATTCCAAACAGGGAACAATGTTGTCTTACCTGCCATTCTACTTCAGTCTCAGAAGAATAAATTAGAAAGATCCAGGATCATCGATTTTGATCAAAAAATGATCTTAGAGGAATAGCACCTGAGGACCCCCAGCTTACTCATGGGTTCCCCAGAAAACCTGCCCAAAGTTCAAGGTTCCCAGTGGGTCTACATCAATTCAAAACTATAACCATTTCTCAAATATCTTCAGTGCATTAGGTACTGTGCTTAATACTATAGATACATAGAAAGGCAAAAAAAAAAAGTCTTGCCCTCAGAGAACTTTACCCACTAAAGAGAACTCCAAATATGAAAATAATTAGATACAAAAAAGATAATGCAAATATCACCATGCCTTAGAACTTCCCTCAGTGCCCAGAGCCTCCTCACTCTAAAATATCCATCTGTCTTGAGACCCTTCCCTATTGCCTGGCTCCCTTCTTCCATTGGTATGTTCTTCCCAGGGTTTCCATTTTGAGAAAAGATCCAGGTTGGCCAAATTTCAGTCCCCTTCTGGGTCTGTTTTCAATTTTCCAGACTCAAACTCCATATTCCCATGTAGGTATCTCTGCTCCCCTTGTCCCTCCCACTTCCCTCACTTTTAAGCTCCCTTTCATGTGTAGTTTTTATTCTTCATTGGATCATAAGCTTCTTGAGGACAATTTATCTTTTTGCTTATATTTGTCTTCCTAGGATTTAACATGGTACCTGGAACAAATGTTAGTTGCTTTATCTTGCCTGATCAATTGATGGAATGAAAACTTTCTGCCTCTCCCAGGAAGGGAGACAACTAGAATTTTGAAGGAAACCAGGAACTCTAGGAAACAGGAGTGAGGAGATGGAGTATTCCAGGTTTATATGATAGCCAATGCAACAACATGGAGAAGGGATATGGAGTATCCTGTGTATTCTGGAGTATCCCTCACCTGTTTCTTCTTATAAATCAGCCCAGAGGACACAATTCAAAGCCAAGTCATAAAGTAGCAATTTGTTTTAAAGAAGCAATAAGATATTTTCATCATAAATAACACATTCTTCCACAAATATGCATGCTATCTATGGGAAAAGTGGACACAAAGGATCAAAATATGGGAAGATACCAGGAAGTGATGCAGAGCGAGAGGAGCAGAACCAGGAGAACATTGTACACAGAGACTAATACACTGTGGTATAATCGAACGTAATGGACTTCTCCATTAGTGGCGGTGTAATGTCCCTGAACAATTTGCAGGGATCTAGGAGAAAAAAACACTATTCATAAGCAAAGGATAAACTATGGGAGTGGAAACACCGAGGAAAAGCAACTGCCTGAATACAGCGGTTGAGGGGACATGACAGAGGAGAGACTCTAAATGAACACTCTAATGCAAATATTATCAACATAGCAATGGTTTCAAATCAAGAAAACATGTAATGCCCAGTGGATTTACGCGTCGGCTATGGGGGGTGGGGGGAGGAAAAGAAAATGATCTATGTCTTTAATGAATAATGCTTGGAAATGATCAAATAAAATATAATTTAAAAAAATATGGGAAGATATATATACAAGCTATACATGTAAGACAGGGCAGCTAAGTGGTATAGTTGATATCGTGCTGCTGAGTGTAAAGTCATGAAGACATCTTCCTGAGTTCAAATCTCACCTCAGATTCTTACAAGCTGTTTGACTCTGGGGAAGTCATGTAACCCTGTTTGCCTCAGTTCCTCATCTATAAAATGAACTGAAAAAGGAAATTTGGAAACATTCCAAATTCTTTTCCAAAAAGAAAAAAGAAAAAACTAAAACTAAATGAGATTACAAAGGGCTATAATGCATACCATTTCATCCAATAATACTGGCTCTGAATCTCAAAGAGATAATAAAAAAGGAGAAGGGGGCTACTTGTACAGACATATTTAGAGCAATTCTTTTTGTGATGGCAAAGAATTGGAAATTGAGGGGATATCCATCATTTAGGGAATGTCTGAACAAACTGTGGTACATGTTAGTGATAGAATACTATGGTGCTATTAGAAATGATAAGTGTAAAAATGGATATTTGAACTCCAGACTTCAATCCCCAGAAGTCCTTGGTACTTCCCAGAATTCCCTATAAACTCACCTGAGTCTCCACCTGGATGAGATCACAATTTATTATTTAAAGGGCTCTCTGCCTCTCAAGTCTCTCCCTTCCTCTACCAGGAGATGACAAGATGTAGTGAGTAGATTGTGAATGGGCTAATCAGCCTAGGAATGTGTTTTTCTATTTTGTATTTTCTTTATCCTTAATTCTAATAATCCTTAATAAACCTCATAAAATAGAATACTTTTATTACAAGAGACTAAATTAACTGTTATATAAGCAAGATGATTTCAGAAAAAGCTGGAAAGATCTGCAGGAACTGATGCAGAATAAAAGAAGAAAAACTGGGAGATCATTGTACATAGAACAATAGCAATACTGTTCAATGATTATCTGTGAAAACTTAGGTAGTCTCAGCAATCATCTGAGACAATCCTGAAAGATTTATGACAGGGAATGCTATCCACCTCCAAAGAACTATTGGAGTTCTCTTTCACATCAGTGTATTTATGGTTTTATTTTAGGGTTTGGGGTATGTATGACTCTGCTCTCAGAACAATGACCAATATGGAAGTGTGTTTTGCATGACAATAAAATATAATTTTGAATATTAAAAAAAAGAAACAACTGAACAACAACAAAACTGTAGAAAGGTAGCTCACTTCACTACCAAGACTGCAAGGTTGTCAGTGTTGCCCTTGCAATCATGGTTATGTATGTATTCTCTGTAAGACATTGTTCTGATAGTTTTCTGATTGGTGCTAGATGTTTCCAGTAGATATGTAGTAGCAGAGATTTCCTCTACTATCAGTTTCTGGAGGGAGTTCTCATGTGAGCTGCTACATTTTACCCATAAGAGAAGAAAAATATTCTACCATCTCTCTTAACTGAGTCCAGAGGTTTAACTTTTGCTTCTATTGATTAAAAAAAGAAAAGAAAAGAAAAGCTTTTACACATTCCATCATCAGACTATAAAAAATCTTAAATGTCTTCTCTCCAGAAAGAAAAAGATCTGTGACCTACCAGTTTCCACCTCCTAGGGCCATATTCTGGAAATAGATCCAAGTAAAGCTAGCTGGCCTGTAAGTCAATCTTTAAACTTACTTTCTCCTGCTCACCAGGATCAATGCCTCTGTCCTAAACCCTCAATCTGATTTAGGCTTATAAAGATCTTATAACTCTTGTTTTATTTCTGGTTGCCAACATGCATTCCCCTCAAATGATTTTAAAAACCACAAAAGATTGTCTCGATCTGGGGCCCTGTGGTTTTACTCAGCTTCACCACTCTCTCCCCCACCCCCAGGATACTTTGGGTCTCTCAAGCAAATGCAGATAGAGGAGAGGCAAAGGAAAAAAGGAGGAAGGAAGCTAGTACAGCTTCATTGAGGCATAATACTCCATTTCAATAACTTATTCCAAATTCCTGCCTTTACTTACATATGTGGCCAGAAACAGGTTTCTCAGGTGTGAATCTACCCTTTTGGAAATCACCTGATCCAAACCCTTCATTTTTATAGGTAAGGAGACTGACAAGATGCATAGATAGCAAAAATCAGAGCCAAATTCAAACTCGAGTCCTTTAAATTTATATCTAATCCTCCACACTGCCCCTCACAAATCAATCAAATAAGAGGTTATGATTTATTTTCCCCCAGTCCCGTCATGATGTGAAGTCACTATGAGATATGAGAAGAGCCCTGGAATAAGAGGATCTGGGTTCAATTCCTTGCTCCTGCATTTACTGGCTCTCTCATCTTAGGCAAGACTTTTTTTTTTTTAAAACATGATCCTCCCTTTTTTCATATGTAAAATTGATTTAATGTAATATGTCTTAGAAGACAACAATAAACTTCACAAGGCTGTCATGAGAAGCATACTTTGTTAACCTTAAAGCACTATAGAAATTCCAAAACCTTTCACAGTTTGACTCCAGCCTCCCTCCTCTCCTCATTTTTTATATACTCCTTCACACATTCTTCATTCCAGGTGAACTAGCCCAATGGCTGTTTTCTTGAAGTTGGCCTGTTTTCTCCCAAGTTTTCTCCCAGTTTGCATAGATCTAGAATACATATCCTCATCTGTGCTCTTCAGGATGCTTCTCTTCTGTTTTTAGGAGATGCTGCCACCTCCCTCAGGCTTCCTTTGATCCCACAAGCTGAAAGTGATTTCTCCTTTCTAGAATTTTCCTACAGCATTTGATTGGATAACTTCTTTGCCAGTGACTAAAACTATCTCTTGTGTTTTACTTCTCTCTGTCCTTGTTTATTCCCCACCCTATATAGAATGTAAGCCTCTTGAAGGCAGGTAATGAAAAAATTTATTCCCAGTGTCTAGCAAAGTGCTTTATACAAGTCTGTGAAATTACCAAATTGATTTCCCTTAAGGAGAGCATGGTACCAGAGAAGGGAGAGCAAGATGATGAGGAAAATGGAGATATGCTATAATGACACTCAGTTGAAGGATCTGGAGGAGAGGAGACTTGAAAGCTATCTTCAGATATTTCTATAGGCAATCCTATAGAAGAAGCCTAGACTTCGTGGTCACAGAGAGGGGTCAGAACTACAGGAAATCATTAAAAGATATAGAGCAGCCCAAGGTCCAAAAAAGTTTCACATAACATTCGAGATTAGAGGACGTGCCACGAGCTATATTAGGGGGTGAATGATCATTTTTTAGGGATATTGGATAAGGGATTTGGAGCCAAGTATGGATTGCAGCTAGGTGAGCTATGGGCCTGGAATCCAGAAAACTCATCTTCATGAGTACAAATCTGACCTCAGACACTTATTAGCTATATAATACTGAGCAAGTCACTTAACTCTCTTTGCCTCAGTTTTCTCATTTATGAAATGAGCTGCTGAAGGAAATGGCAAACCAGTATCTTTACCAAGAAAACCCCAAATGCGATCATGAAGAGTTAGACATAACTGAATAACAACAGTAACAATCTAGATCGGACAAGATAGCCTGTAATTCTGGGAGTCATTAACCTTTTCTGACTATAAACAGGGCTTATAGGAAGTGTTTCAGCCTAGCCCTGTTAGAATAAGGAAAATATCACGTGTAGAACTGACCTATGGCAGCTGACTTGAATATCACCAGGTCATAATTGAGTGTTTTGCCCACATAGAATATTCAATGTCTAACAAAATTAGATAATCCAGGCAGCTAAAACTATTTAAAGTATTTACTTCTGTGGTGTGGATGGGATTTTAGGCTAGTAGGAACCATTATTTTACTTGAAGTTTTGCTAAAATCCTCATTGTTCATTCAGACCTAAACTGTTATCAGTGAAAATGTTGATCCAATTAACCTGGCTATTTACATAGTCATAGGAGGCACCTAGGCACTGTTGGAGGTTAGAGCACTGGGCCTGAAATCAGGAATACCTGAGTTCATATATGACCTCAGATACATAATAGCTGTGTGAACCTGGGCAAGTCACTAAACTTCTGTTTGCCTTAACCCACTGAAGAAGGAAATGGAAAATCACTTCAGCATTTTTTCCAAGAAAAACTCATGGAAAGTATGGTCCATGGAGTCACAAAGAATAAGACATGACTGAACAACAATTTAACATAAGCTCTCAGGTCAATAGCTCATGAGATCAAAAATTTAAAGCTGGAAGAGACCTCATATTACATAGTCCAAATCTCATATTTTAAAATTTTCCTTTCTTTCACTGCCTAATTTCAGTCACCCAATAGTATATCTCTGGGTATCACCCCTTTCAAATTTGGGCTGAAGATTCAGTCAGTGAATTCTGGTTCATTTCCAGAGTGGTTTCTTCGATCACAAAAAAAAAAAAAACAACCAAAAAACTCCAAAACCAACACCCACAAAAAATAAAAATAAATTCAACAATGTTTCACTTAATAATATTTCTTTGTCCTCCCCCCACACCCTGTAGATAAGAGGAGGAGGTAAGCTGCTTTCCACTAGGTGGGAAGTTCAACCGCTGGTTATAGGAGGAAGAGGCCAGTATTTGTGGCATAGTACTGGGGCAAACCACTTGTTGACATGTGGAACTCAGAGTCAAAATTTTCCATAGATCAGTTGATTCCCTTAGGAAAGAGAAAACAAAAGACTTTTCCACTGGACCAGCAAAATAATTTCACCAAAGAGCAAAACAAATAGATTGGCATAAGGAAAAAAAAAAAAGACTTGGATTTAAAATCAGAGGGTCTGGGATTAACCAGTCATGTGATTTTGGTCAAGTCACTTCCCTTTCTGTCCCATAAATTCTATAAACTGAGGAAGCTAAACTAAATGAATTGTAAGGTTCCATCTGCCTTTGGAGACTGCAAACCCTGCGATGTAGGTAATGTTGTCACTGTTAGGATAAGTTCAAATCTTGGGCACTAGTAGACTCACAAGAAGTCTCCAACAGGAAGTATGTCTAACAAGACCATAAATAAGAAGTGTAGACTTAATTATATGAAAAAAAAAAACTATGTTCAGGGAATTTTAATTTCCTCCTCTTTAATTAATTTAATTTTAATTTAGATAATGTCAGACGGAATGCTACTTGAAGTAAAGAGAATTAACACAAAGAAAACTGAAGCCAGTATTTTATATACTTCTAATGCCAAGGTTTTTGCAGTCCAAAGGGAATAAGTATTTTAATGGTTAATCACATATAGTCAGGACAGGAAAAAAAAAATTTTTTTTAAGGTGGTATAAGGCAGGAAAGAATAACATGATACCACTCTATGACTGAGGAAATATTTAGTTACAGAGATTTTTTATAGGGATCAATCAAAAAATGACTGATGGGAAGTCACTCCCACTGTGTACCACATATCTAGTAAAGGATAAAGCTGTCCTATAAGCTTATGTCTTAAGGCATCAGGGTTATTCTACTGTCCAAGGGCCCCAGGGAAAGAAAGGTTTGTGAGTTTACAGTTTCCTATTTTACAGTGGAAGAAACCAGAACTCATAAAAGTGAAGTAAGTTGGTTACACAACTAATATGCATCAAGACTAGGATTCAAACTCAAGGATCCTGACATTAAGTTGAGTTCTATTTTGACTATTCAACATCACCTCTCCTGGGATACAAGAGGACACAAAATAAGTGTAAGGCATTGTCCTTGCCCATTAAAAGCCCATAAACTTGTTAAGAGAAAAAAAGATGTAATGGAAACAATTTGTGAACAAAGCAGAATAATGTTTATATAGGTGGCTAGGTAACAGTATAGAGGATAGAAACCTATACTTAGAACTAATAAAATTTTGGTTTGAACTATCATGATCAAAATTAAGATAAACTGAGACACTAAGTTCCAAGCACATTCAATTTATTATTAGTAAGACTAGCAATTACCAGTTCCTCAAGCCAAAAGACCCTTAATGAGGGCGACAACTTTCCTTTATAGACAAAAGGAGGCACATCCAGAATAGTAGACTGCAACTAGATAGGGAAAACAGCATGAATGATTTCAAAGCTTATAGCATTATAAATGAGGAAAACAGTATGATTTTAGAAAGACCTACATGAAACTATAAAGAGTGAAATAAGCTGAACCAAGAGAATATTATATATAGCAACAAAAATATTGTTTGAAGAATGATGTCCAGATAAAGAACTGATAAATAGAAACAAGCAAGACATATTTTTGTCAAATGATGCCTTTTCTAGTGTGGGGAGGGGAGAGAGGGAGGGAATTACCTGGGAATTTTAATGTAACAAATACATATATATTTAAAATAATATGATTTGTTCCAAGGTTTATAGTATCATAGATGGAGAAAACCATATGATTAGTTACAAAGCTCATAGGATCATGGGCATGAGGAACAATATGATTGGCTTTAAATTGGGGATGAGGGGCTAGCAACATGTCAATAAGAAATGTTCATTGTTTGAGTCTACCTACAAGGACAGTTTGGCAATAGTGGACCAGAATACCTTAGGTAAAAGATCAGACTTCCAGACTCTACTTGAATCCTTTGAGGATAACAGATTTCCTTGAGGCAAGAATAGAGGCAGGATTAGCAGGAGAACTAAACTTATAAAGTGAACTCAGAGACAATGAATGATTTACAGGAAAGGTGAATTTCTAAACTTTGAGACAAATGAAATTACTTTAGGTGGTTACAAAAATGTTGGCAATGATACAGAATGAAATCAAGAATGAAAATAAAATTGATTTGATTTTCCAAGTTTTCTGAATCTTTCCCAAGATACTTTACTAGCTTGGTGTCCCTGGGCAAGTCCCTTGACCGCTGAGTCTCAGTTTCTTTCTCTTTAAAATGGGGATAATGATAGCACCTACATCATAAGGTTGTTCTGAGAATCAGATAAGATAGTATATAAAAATCACCTTATAAACCTTACAGTGTAATATAAATGTTAGTTTGTTTTTTTTTATCAAATCAGCAAGTCTCAAGGTCAATATAATTTGGATTAATTGTATGAACCAGGTTCAAGAAGCTGATAATTAATAATGAATATTGGCAATATGATGATGAAAATGATTTGGTTCTTCTGCTCTGAAGCAACTCTCTAACTTTAAGCTGTAAATAGCGAAATGAGTTTTCACACCAGGATCTCCCCCACCTACATTGGGTGAAATTACAAATATGAACTTAAAATACATAGATACACATATACATTTTATTCTTTTAATATCTGTATGTATATTTTACCAGTTACAGGTAATAAATTTCTACATAAATTTTCCTAAGTTATATCACATTTAAGTATTTTAGAGAGATATAATTGGTCCCATAGGGAGTTTAATAGATAGTAAGGTTCTATTTGAGGATAACTTTATGTTGATCACCTCAAGGTGTAGAATAGTAAGGGAAGAGATGCTGCCCCTCAAGAAAGATTGAAAATGGAAACACAACTTACAATATGAAAGGCAGCATCTGAAATATACCACTAAGGCAACTCACTCCATTTTGGAATAGCTATAATGGTTGGGATATTTTTCATTACTTGAAGTCAAAATCCAGCTCTTTGCAATTGATTGTTCCTCTTTAACGTTTTCAAACTTGTTTTGGGTAAGCAGTTGAACCTTCAGTATGTAATTAGCCATTCTTTAAAAATTTTGCATTGCTGCCATTTTTACATATCACATTCATTTTATTGAATAGAGGAGTGACATGGTTAGAGAAAAGCTTTAGGAAGATCCCTTTGGTAACTGATTGAAAGAAAAACTTGAGTCAAGAAGATCAACCAGTTGGCTATTACAATAATGAGGTCTATGCCAAGGTTGTGGCATCATCAAAGAACATCAGGGATCATACAGGAGAGATGTTGGGAAGGTAGAATTAACAAGAATATCCAACAGATGGAATATTAGGGGTGAGAGAGAGTGAACAGTCAGAGGATGATACCAAGGTTATAAGCCTGTATATGCATGTATGGGCCTCTACCCAATACTTCAGAACCTCTAATTTCATCTGCACTTACACATTGATTCTAATTGCAAATACCTGATTTTTTTTTGTTGTTGTTGTTGGCTCAAAGCTGGAAGCAAGAGTTAACACACCAAAACCAACAGGACCTTAATAATCTAGAGCACTGTATAATTGAAAATCTGTTACCCTAAAAAAAACCCTACATATCCCAAGACTCCACTAACTTCCTGTCATTACATACTTCCTGTAGACAGAGGATAAAGGACATGGGTGTTGAGGCTCCTCCTCTCTGATATAGAATCAGCAGTGATGATGGTGAGTGAGGATTTTGAAAATGGCTAACCAGCCATGGGCATTTTTTTTTTTATTTTGATGCCCTTTATTCCTTGATTTCTAATGGTCTTTAATAAACCTCTGTAAAATATAATATTTCTACTATTAGAGATATAATTTTAGATTTTACAGCACTTAGTCAAATTTATTAAGATGGAATTTAATAGGGATAAATTAAGATTTTATACTTGGATGCCAAAAATTGACTTCACAAGTACAAAATGGGGACACACAAGTTAGATAACATTTCATCAGCAAAATATATGAAGATTTTAAAGGAGTATATTGTTTATTTGTTTTTTCCAGGCCTTTGAGTTCATCTTCCTAGAGATTTTCCAGTGAGGAAACTTCCCCTATTAATGCAGATCAGTAAATATTTTAAATTTTAGTCTTAGAAAGAAAAGATAATGGAATTTGAGCTGCATAGTTTTTTGGTGGCAACATTTTAGAAAGGAAATCAATAAGATGGATAGTATACAGAGGCATTAAGTCTAGTGAAGGGTCTTAATCTGTGACATAGGAGGACTAGCTGAAAGAACTATGAGGATTTGGCCTAAAGAAGAAGAGAGGACTCCAGAGGGATCATGGTAGTTATCATCAAGTACACTAGCATGATGGAGATTATACTTTTTGGTGTTTGGTCCCAGAGGACAGAGTTGGTAGCAAGAGGCAAAAGGAGAGGCTAGCACAAGAAAGCAAATGTACTCTTGATGCCAGGAAAAATGTCCTAACAATTAGAATCATCCATAAGCAGGATAAATCAACTCAGCATGTTGTAGGTCTCACTTCATTAGAGGTTTTCAGACAAAGCCTGGAATATTACTTCTCAGGTAGGCTGTAGTAGGAATTCAGTGACCATTCAGTCCAATCATAAATTAAGAGTAATTCCTATTGTTTGTTTATTTGTTTTTCTAGGCCCTTGAGTTTATCTTCTTAGGGATTTTCCAGTGAGGAAACTTCCCCTATTGATGCAGATCAGTGAATATTTTGAATCTTAGTCTTAGAAAGAAAGAATGGATTCCAATTCTGAAATTCTGTAATTCATGTTTCTGTAACCAGAAAATTGACTGACCAACCTGTTGGTGAGTTTCTCTAACTTTGGCTAGGCAGGTCCTTAGACATTAGAAAAAAGAAATGGGTTCTTGCCAATTTGGTGGAACCTGCCAGGGCTTGTCCACCATTGGACTAAATTTCATGAACTTAAGACCACCTCCAGGTTATACTAAGTTGAAAAGTAGGACCACATATACACAGGCAGGTAAAAATGTGCTCAACAATCTGTAGATGGTTTTCCTATCACTTTCTTTTAAATTAATATTGGAAAATAAGTGATTGGGCTTGAGCAGTTCTGGCATTAATAGGAGATAACATAAGAACAAAGGGTTGGTTCATCCACTGAAAACACTACTCTGAATAACATTGAAAAATATTTATGTCTCTGTTGATTTTTTTTTGACATGATAATTGACTTATCTGAGTTTCTGTCTAAGTACCTTAGAACTCTTTCACTTGAATATGCACCAAGATGGTGAACACTGGATTGTTTATTCTGGTTTGCTTATTTTACTGGGATTACTGTTGCACTCCTTCTTCATCTTTAGAAATCGAAAGTTCTTAAGTTCCATAGACAAAAACTTGTATTTATCTCTGACTGAAGAGATCAAAACTGACTCACCAAAAATGATTTCCAATTCAAGTTATATGTGTTCTTTGTCTCACTTTTGAACTGATTAGAAGAAATCAAATTGAATGGAGGTGTAAGGCAATGATAAGAACTATTTCTTCTTTTCATTCAAAATAGGAAAAATGCTTCACCACTTTATGTCTGATTGTAAGCCATTATGTATTTTGAATTTAAGTATCTATATTTTGTGTTTCAATGGAATAAGGTAGAGTGGCTCAATGGGAAAAGATTGTATTGGAATCAGAGTATCTGAATTTAAATACTGGCTTTGCCAGTAACTGTATAAACTTAAGCAACTTACTTCCCTGTTCTGATATCCATTTTCCTCATAAAGGACAGGTTTGGACCAAATTAGAGGTTTGCAAAAGGCATGTCTCATATTTTGGCTAGGTGTACCATGAATTATCTGAAATTTGCAATTATGCACCCACACACTAGTCTCCAAATTCTTCAGTAGTATGTCTCAATTCCTCCCACCAAAAATTTTCTACCAGAGCCAAAAAAGTCTAAAAACTACTGGACTAGATGATACACCAAATCCCTTCCATTTCTAAATTTTGTAATCTTATGAGGTTCTTCCATTTCAGTGAATTATAATAATAGTTAACATTACTATATTGCACTCTTTGTGCCAGGCATTGTACTAAGCACTTTGTAATTATTATCTCATTTGATCCTCATGACACCCCTGGGAGGAAGGTGTTATTTACTATCATTTTCCAGACCAAATACCTTGCCCAGAGTCACATAAAAGTAAGTATCTGGGGCTGGATTTGAACTCAGGTCTTCTTGACTTCAGGTCCTCTAGACTTCAGGTCCAGTACTTGTTATATGATATGTCACTGGTTGAATACAGGGCTTTGAGCTGGATGTTCCTTAATAAGATAGATAGACAAGTTTGAACCAGTGAAAAGAGTAACAACTTTAGCGACCTAGGACTTAGGCTCAAATGTGCTTCTTCATTTCCTCATCTGTAAAATAAAGTGTTTCACTTAGCAGACCTGTGTGTGCCCTAATATCATTTAGAATTCATATTCAAGAAATTCTTGATTGCTTACAAATAAGCAAATCAAGCATGGTAGGAAAAAAATAAACTTCAAATCAGAGGTAGATGGTATCAGTGATATTACATTTTAGAATGCTGCAAAGCAAAGACTATTTCAAAGTCTTCCAAAATGTATAATGTAATAAGAAGTCTAGCTCTTAATTAAATTAACATATCAATTACTTCTATGCTATTATTGATCTAAATGTAAAGTAGTAAAATTGGTTTGTAACTGTCAATCAGTCAGTCCACTCAAATCTGTATTGTTAACATGAAAAACAAATTGATATCTTCATATATCTATTTAATTATCAAACTAGTTTATACTAGGAAATGTGATATATAATGAATGATACAACTAATAGGAAAAAAGTGGGAAAATATATGCTCTAATTCTTTAATAATGCCTGTTTTTAATAAAAGTCTTACTGTAATTTTCAGTGTTTTCTCAACAAAAGTTAATCATGTATAACACCAGAATGATCCATTGAAAAGAGAAAAATTCAGTCAGTAATAATAACTTATAAGTCTGAAGTGCATGATTTATAAAATTTAATTCACTAAATGGAGAAAGAAAATAAGGAAATGGACTTCCGGTCAAGATGGCGGCTTAGAGAAAGCTAAAGTTCAGATCTCCTGAAACCCTTCCTTACCGATCTCAAATCGAATGCTCCTAGGGCACCAAAATTCAAAACGATCAACAGCATAGACCCTGGGAGTCCTCCTCCTGGACCTGGACCTGGATCAAAAGGTACAGCCCCCCACCCCCAAAGCCAGAACCTGAGACCACTCGGACCTAAGGGGTAGGCAGAAGGAAGGTCCTAGGACCCATCTCTCCCAACCCAGAGCGCCCAGTCCGAGTCTGAGGCAGCAGAGGCAACCTCAGAGCCCCACGGCCTGCTATTCTGAAGGCCACATCCTGAAAACAACCTAACCCAGTGAGGGGGCACCCAGACAGCAGGAAAACAGAGAGAGAGGGGAGAGCTTGTAACCCCCTGGCTGGATCCTTCCATCAGAGTCTCACGAAAAAAGTCCCTGCCTCAAGGCATACTAAATTCAATCCATGGAAAGCTAATCACATTAGGAGCCCTCCGAGCTCCGGGAAGCTGTGGCCCCTCCCCCCACAGAGTGCAGGCACTGGCCAGCTAAGGCACAGGAACAAGGGCCAAGCTAGGCTTAGAGCATGGAATAAGACAACGGAAAAGCATCAGGAGGGTGCCAAGGAGAGGAGGGCAGTAACAGGGACACACCAGCAACTCCTGGCTTCCCAGGAAGACAGAACAACAACTGCATAGAACGGACAATCTGCCTAGGGCTAAAATCTCTGAACACCAGACAGAGATAAGAAAAGCTAATCCCCCCGGACTCAGATAGAGATGGCAAACTCCATAGAAGCACAAAAGTCCCAAAATTAAAAAAAAAAAGAAGAAGGGGTGATTTTGGACACATTTTATGGAGCAAAAATACAAAACACAGAGGAGATAGAAGAGGAAACACAAGCAAATGCTCCGAAACCTTCCAAAGGAAATGGAAACTCTCCACAAACCCATGAAGAATTTGAATCTGAAATGATCAAAAAGATGGAAGCCTTCTGGGAAGAAAAGTGGGAAATAATGCAAAAGAAATTCACGCATCTACAAAAACAGTTTGACCAAACTGCAAAAGAAAACCAGGTTTAAAGCAAAAACTAATAAAGCAAAGCCAAAAGACCAAGAAATTAGAAGAGAACATAAAATATCTCACTGACAAAGTGACAGGTTTGGAAAACAGAGGGAGAAGAGATAATTTAAGAATAATTGGACTCCCAGAAAAGCCAGAAATAAACAGCAAACTCAACATCATAATACAAGAGATAATCAAAGAAAATTGCCCAGAGATTCTAGAACAGGGGGGAAATATAGCCACTGACAGAGCTCACAGAACACCCTCTACACTAAACCCCCAAAAGACAACTCCCAGGAATGTAATTGCCAAATTCCAAAACTCTCAAACAAAAGAAAAAATCCTACAAGAAACCAGAAAAAGACAATTTAGATATAAAGGAATGCCAATCAGGGTCACACAAGACCTTGCAAGTTCTACTCTGAATGATCGTAAGTCATGGAACATGATCTTCAGAA
The DNA here is from genome assembly GCF_027887165.1 of Monodelphis domestica. Lineage (NCBI taxonomy): Eukaryota > Metazoa > Chordata > Mammalia > Didelphimorphia > Didelphidae > Monodelphis > Monodelphis domestica. The sequence continues at coordinate 555,802,800 of NC_077227.1, read as the reverse complement.
AGGCAAGAGAGCTGGGTCTTCAACCAAGAATCAGCTATCCAGAAAAATTGACTATATACTTCCAAGGGAAAGTATGGGCATTCAACAAAATAGAAGATTTCCAACTTTTTGCAATGAAAAGACCAGAGCTCTGTGGAAAGTTCGATATCGAAAATCAAAGAGCATGGAATACCTGAAAAGGTAAATATGAAGGAAAGGGAAAAGGAGAAAAATGTTATCTTCTTTTTTTTACTCAAACTCTCTTCTATAAGGACTACATTTATATCAATCTATGTATACTAACATGTGGGGAATATGTAATGTGTAAATAGGGGGAAAAGAAAGGCCAAATAGAATAATCGTTCTCACACAAAGATTCACATGGGAAGGGGAGGGGAAGAAAACTCCTATAAGAAGGAGAGGAAGAGAGTTTTTACTTAAACCTTACTCTCAGGGAAATCAACTCTGAGAGGGAAGAACATCCAGATCCATTGGGATCTTGAATTCTATCTTACCCAACAAGGGTAGGGAGAAGGGAAAACCAAGGGGGGGGAGGGGAAGAGGGAAAACAAAAGGGGAGGGAAAGAGAGAGGGGGAAGGTGAGGGAACAAAAAGGGAGGGACTAAAAAGGGAAACATATCAAGGGAGGGGACAAGGGGGACCAATTTAAAATAAATCACTGAACTAAAAAGTAGAGCCAAAGAAGAAAAGGTTAGAACCAGGGAAGGATATCAAAATGCTAGGGAGTCCACAAATGACAGTCATAACTTTGAACGTGAATGGGATGCCCTCACTCATAAAACATAGATGAATAGCAGAATGGATTAGAATCCAAAACCCTACCATATGTTGTCTTCAAGAAACACACATGAGGCGGGTTGACACCCATAAGGTCAGAATTAAAGGATGGAGTAAGACCTTCTGGGCCTCAACTGACAGAAAGAAGGCAGGAGTGGTAATCATGATATCTGATAAAGCCAAAGCAAAAATAAACCTGATCAAAAGGGATAGGGAAGGTAATTATATTTTGTTAAAAGGGACTTTAGATAATGAGGAAATATCACTAATCAAGATGTATGCACCAAATAATATAGCATCCAAATTTCTAATGGAGAAACTAGGAGAATTGAAGGAAGAAATAGACAGTAAAACCATATTTAGTGGGAGACTTAAACCAACCATTATCAAATTTAGATAAATCAAACCAAAAAATAAATAAGAAAGAGGTGAAAGAAGTGAATGAAATCTTAGAAAAATTAGAATTAATAGACATATGGAGAAAAATAAATAGGGATAAAAATGAATACACCTTCTTCTCAGCACCACATGGCACATTCACAAAAACTGACCATACATTAGGTCACAGAAACATAGCACACAAATGCAGAAAAGCAGAAATAATGAATGCAGCCTTCTCAGATCACAAGGCAATAAAAATAATGATCAGTAAAGGTACATGGAAAACCAAAACAAAAACTAATTGGAAACTAAATAATATGATACTCCAAAATCGTTTAGTTAGAGAAGAAATCATAGAAACAATTAATAATTTTATTGAGGAAAATGACAATGGCGAGACATCCTTTCAAACCTTTTGGGAGGCAGCCAAAGAGGTAATCAGAGGTAAATTCATATCCCTGAGTGCATATATCAACAAACTAGGGAGAACAGAGATCAATCAATTGGAAATGCAAATAAAAAAACTCGAAAGCGATCAAATGAAAAACCCCCTGCAGAAAACCAAACTAGAAATCCTAAAAATTAAGGGAGAAACTAATAAAATCAAAAGTGATAGAACTATTGATTTAATAAATAAGACAAGAAGCTGGTACTTTGAGAAAACAAACAAAATACACAAAGTACTGGTCCATCTAATTAAAAAAAGGAAGGAAGAAAAGCAAATTAACAGCATCAAAGATGAAAAGGGGGACATCACCTCTGATGAAGAGGAAATTAAGGCAATCATTAGAAATTACTTTGCCCAATTATATGGCAATAAATACACCAATTTAGGTGATATGGATGAATATATGCAAAAATACAAACTGCCTAGACTAACAGAAGAGGAAATAGAATTCTTAAATAATCCCATATCAGAAAATGAAATCCAACAAGCCATCAAAGAACTTACTAAGAAAAAATCCCCAGGGCCTGATGGATTCACCAGTGAATTCTATCAAACATTCAGAGAACAGTTAATCCCAATACTATACAAACTATTTGACATAATAAGCAAAGAGGGAGTTCTACCAAACTCCTTTTATACCACAAACATGGTACTGATTCCAAAACCAGGCAGGTCAAAAACAGAGAAAGAAAACTATAGACCAATCTCCCTAATGAATATAGATGCAAAAATCTTAAATAGGATACTAGCAAAAAGACTCCAGCAAGTGATCAGAAGGGTCATCCATGATCAAGTAGGATTTATACCAGGGATGCAGGACTGGTTCAATATTAGGAAAACCATCCACATAATTGACCACATCAACAAACAAACCAACAAGAATCACATGATTATCTCAATAGACACAGAAAAAGCCTTTGATAAAATACAACACCCATTCCTATTAAAAACACTAGAAAGCATAGGAATAGAAGGGTCGTCCCTAAAAATAATAAACAGTATATATCTAAAACCATCAGCTAATATCATCTGCAATGGGGATAAACTAGATGTATTCCCAATAAGATCAGGAGTGAAACAAGGATGCCCATTATCACCTCTACTATTTGACATTGTACTAGAAACACTAGCAGTAGCAATTAGAGAAGAAAAAGAAACTGAAGGCATCAAAATAGGCAAGGAGGAGACCAAGTTATCACTCTTTGCAGATGACATGATGGTCTACTTAAAGAATCCTAGAGAGTCAACCAAAAAGCTAATTGAAATAATCAACAACTTTAGCAAAGTTGCAGGATACAAAATAAGTCATCAGCTTTGTAACAGTTAAAATTTAGGAATATGGGGAGACTGAGGCAGGTAGAAATTAGTTTCTCTCTGCAAGGAGTATTATATTTTTTAGAGGTTTATTAAAGGTTAAAGATTAAAAAATATACAAGTAAGAAACATGTGCCTAGGCTAGAGGCCTAGACAAAATAACCTCACATCATGGAAGAGACGCCTCTGCCCCAAAATGGAAGTCCAAAAGAGCCGAGAGCCTCAAAAGCCTTTGAATCAACTTAAATACCTTCTTGATCTCGGCCCAGGTGAGATTACAAGGCATTCTGGGGAAGTGGAGCAAAGGCTCATGGGGATTGTAGTCCTGTATTCGAGTCTATTTTTTACAGCTTTTCTATATATCTCCAACACAGCTCAGCAGCAAAAACTAGAAAGAGAAATCCCATTCAAAATCACCTTAAAGAAAATAAAATACCTAGGAATCTATCTCCCGAGACAAACACAGGAACTATATTAACACAACTACAAAACACTCTCCACACAACTAAAACTAGACTTGAACAATTGGAAAAACATTAACTGCTCATGGATAGGATGAGCCAATATAATAAAAATGACCATCCTACGCAAACTTATTTATCTATTTAGTGCCATACCCATTGAACTTCCAAAATATTTCTTTACAGATTTAGAAAAAACCATAACAAAATTCATTTGGAATAACAAAAGATCAAGGATATCCAGGGAAATAATGAAAAAAAAAACACATATGATGGGGGCCTTGCAGTCCCAGACCTTAAACTATATTACAAAGCAACAGTCATCAAAACGATTTGGTACTGGCTAAGAAACAGAAAGGGAGATCAGTGGAATAGACTGGGGGAAAGCGACCTCAGCACCTCAGCAAGACAGTATACGATAAACCCAAAGATCCCAGCTTTTGGGACAAAAATCCACTATTCAATAAAAACTGCTGGGAAAATTGGAAGTAAGTATGGGAGAGATTAGGAATAGATCAACACCTCACACCCTACACCAAGATAAATTCAAAATGGGTGAGTGACTTAAACATAAAGAAGGAAACCATAAGTAAATTGGGTAAACACAGAATAGTATACATGTCAGATCTTTGGGAGGAGAAAGGCTTTAAAACCAAGCAAGACATAGAAAGAATCACAAAATGTAAAATAAATAATTTTGACTACATCAAATTAAAAAGCTTTTGTACAAACAAAACCAATGTAACTAAAATCAGAAGGGAAACAACAAATTGGGAAAATATCTTCATAGAAACCTCTGACAAATGTTTAATTACTCAAATTTATAAAGAGCTAAATCAATTGTACAAAAAATCAAGCCATTCTCCAATTGATAAATGGGCAAGGGACATGGATAGGCATTTCTCAGATAAAGAAATCAAAACTATTAATAAGCACGTGAAGAAGTGTTCTAAATCTCTTATAATCAGAGAGATGCAAATCAAAATAACTCTGAGGTATCACCTCACACCAAGTAGACTGGCTAGCATGATAGCAAAGGAAAGTAATGAATGCTGGAGGGGATGTGGCAAAGTAGGGACATTAATTCATTGCTGGTGGAGTTGTGAACTGATCCAACCATTCTGGAGGGCAATTTGGAACTATGCCCAAAGGGCGACAAAAGAATGTCTACCCTTTGATCCAGCCATAGCACTTCTGGATCTGTACCCCAAAGAGATAATGGACAAAAAGACTTGTACAAAAATATTCATAGCTGCACTCTTTGTGGTGGCCAAAAACTGGAAAACGAGGGGATGCCCTTCAATTGGGGAATGGCTGAGCAAATTGTGGTATATGTTGGTGACGGAATACTATTGTGCTAAAAGGAATAATAAAGTGGAAGAATTCCATGGAGACTGGGACAACCTCCAGGAAGTAATGCAGAGCGAGAGGAGCAGAACCAGGAGAACATTGTACACAGAGACTAATACACTGTGGTATAATCGAATGTAATGAACTTCTCCATTAGTGGTGGTGTAATCTCCCTGAACAATCTGCAGGGATCTAGGAGAAAAAAACACTATTCATAAGCAAAGGATAAACTATGGGAGTGGAAACACCGAGGAAAAGCAACTGCCTGACTACAGTGGTTGAGGGGACATGACAGAGGATAGACTCTAAACGAAACTCTAATGTAAATATTGACAACATGGAAATGGGTTCGAATCAAGAACACATGTGACACCCAGTGGAATCACGCGTCGGCTATGGGGGTGGGGGTGGGGGGAAGAAAATGATCTTTTTCTTTAATGAATAATGCTTGGAAATGATCAAATAAAATATTATTAAAAAAAAAAAGAAAATAAGGAAATGGAAAGGAAGGGAATATGTATTTATATTGTATCTATGTTCTGCCAGGCAGGATGTAAGCTATTTTTCCACATTTCGTTTCATTTTATCCTCACAATAACTGTGAGATAAGTACTGTTATTATTTCCATTTCCATTTTGTGAGATAAGTACTGTTATTATTTCCTTTTATATTTCCATTTTACAGTTGAAGAAACTGAGGCAGACAAAGATTAAGTGACTTGCCCAAGATCACACAGTAAGTATCTGAGGCTACTTTTGAACTCATGTCTTTCTGACTCTAGACCCAGAACAGTCCACTGTGTCACTGAATGCCTCAAGTGACCATTACATGCAAAGTACCATACTGTATACTGGACACAGAAAGACAGAAATGAAACACATCTATGTCTTCAAAGAACATACATTCCACAGGGGGGTAGGGGAATATGAAATATAACATGTAACTAAATAATAAATGCAAAGAATATAAAAAATAACTAGATATATATTATAAGAAGAATATAGGCATATATAACAATACTGTAATTTCTTCAACTGTAAAATGAGGGTAATAATATAATATTATATTATTATGTATCATAATAATATAATAAAAATATAATAATATAACTCCTTTCAAAGAATTATTGGAAGAGTGAAATGTGATGCTGGGTAGCCTGTGTCTGTGCACATGCCCAGGCTGAGAAAACATGCCCATGCAGGTTATAGTGCAGAGGTAAGAGATTTAAAAGCAAGGATGTAAGAGACATCTAATGGCTCCCAAGATCTCTCCTGTCCCCGTGCCATTGAGGAAGCTAGTTTTTTCAATCAAATTGTACCATTTGAGAGTAATGTCTGGGACATTCTAGTTGCATCTCATTTCAGTGCTGGAACTATAGGGAGAGACTGAAGATCAGTAAAGTTTCAAACTAAGGGAAGAAGAATTGTCAAACCCAAGTCAAACCACTCATCCCCTTCAAGGCAATTGCCTTTGCATGAAGCTTGATAGCAAGCAATACCCCCCTTCTGTGGAAAAAACCAACAGATTTTTTTCCCAGTCCTAAAGAGATAAAAGTAAAGACAAATGCATAAACCCATTATCCAGCAAAATTGATGACTGATACATATTTGGGGAAAGGTGAAATTGCTCAAAGTGCTGGGAAAGCAAAATAGACTGCAGACATTGTATCTGAAGGCTTGGAGAGAGTCACTAGAGATACATGATTCCTATATTCATTAATGTGATCTGAGCAGATCAGTCCACTTTTTGAGTGAAAACCTGTTGTGTAGTGAGACTCAGTTTTTCACTCTGTAAAATTTAAAATTAAATCTCAAATATTAAAATGTTATATTTTAAGGGATTTATTAATGATCATTAGAAATCAAAGAATAAAGAGGAATCAAAATAAAGACCACATGCCCATGGCTGATTTGCCATTTCAAAATTCCCACTCACCACCACCATGCTTGCTGGCAGGGCCAAAAAGAAGGGTGGGAACTTCCATGTCCCTGCCTAATATCCCTTGTCTACAGGAAGTATGTAAGGACAGGAAGTTAGAGGGCTCCAGGGAAATGTAGTTCTTTTTTTAGGGCAATAGATTTTCAATTATACAACTCTCTTTTGGGAGGTGGGGAAGTTGTAGCAGGAATGCATTGTAGCAGTGAGGTTATCGTTTAGAATGTCTATAGATGGTAGGAATTTTATATGAGCCAGACTGTCTTTATTTTGCCACTTTGATTAAATGCCTTTACAAATGGGGTGTGCCAGGTATTAAGAGAAGACTAGTACCTCAGGGGTGACAGCTTGCTAAGACCTTTTCAGGGCTACCCAGCTTTCACCTGTGACTTCAAGATGTTAAACAATGGCCACATTCTGGTAAATGTCTCAGCAGGCTGTCTAAAACAGATTGAAGGTAACTAATAACCCTCAGACCTGATAGTGAGTTAGGAAGGCTTGTGAAGACTTCCCAGTTCCAGGCTTATCCCAAGCTTGTGAAGACTTCCCCAGTTAAAAGAGCATATGAGAATAATTTGTTCCAACAGCCATGAAGGTAACAGAAGTAGGTACTCTAGAGTATTATGGACTTAGACTTCAAGGAAGCCAAAGTCATTCACTGTCTCTGGAGCTATCGTTAGTCATCTTGATTAGTCTTGCCACTGGACTTGATTACTCTGGGAGAGAGAGTGAGGCCAAGACTTTGTGCAACTCTGTCTCACTTAAATCCAATTTATGCCCTGTCAAAGAACAATACCAGTGATGTCATTTTGGTCCTCTTTGAGTAAGAAGGACAACAACCAATAGATTAATAGAGATGACTCAAAAATTCCCAGAGAGAAGAGAATAAAGAGAATTTTCTTGTGAGGACAAACAAATCAAATTAATTAATTGGAGGAAACAAACAAATTCTTAGAACCATTAGAATATAAGCTCCTTAAGGGTATGGACTATCTTTTTCCTTTCTTATATAACCAATGCTTAGCACAGGTCCATGCATATAATAAGCACTTAATAAATTTTTATTGATAGTCTATTGACATCCATCTTCTCTGCAATTCTGACAAAGAAGAACCAAGTATTGGCTAACATTCTCCGCATTGTCTGATAATAGATGATATCCACAACAAAATTTAATGATTCTATAATGATGAGAATGATACATAGGTATGTTCTAGATGGATTTCAACTAGATTTGCAATATATATTGCATACATACATAGAGTGAGATAGACAATGTAGTTTGAGTGAGGGTCAGGAATCTAGGCTGCTAAACTAAGGACATAGTACTGTGGGATATGATGTAGCTCACATAGAGCCTGTATATGGCCTGATCATTCATAATTATTTGCATATCACACATGAGATCATTAGATCCTCAAGTGTAGAGGCTATATTTTAGCTTTTTTGTATCCTCAGAGCTTAGTGCTGTCCCCAATACTTAAAAATTTATTGACTTGACAGTTAAGAACATTATACAAGATGAGAGTTACAGAGATAAAGTAAAGCATTTATTGAGGGAAAATACTCACAATAAAAAAGGGTAGTTAAGGAGGATGGAAATAGATCAAGTGCTACTGGAACCCCTGATGAAAGTTGGGGAGGGATCACTGAAAACCAGCAAAAATAGGTGATTTATTTTGTAGGGTTCTTATCTGGGTCAAGCAGGGCCAAGCACCAGGGGATCACTGAAGTGGGAACCCTGGTCTGAGAGTACAGTTTAAGATTATAAGACTGATGCTAATTCAGGCTGGATAGAACACTCAAGGAAGTGGCAACTTTAAGTGGGGGGGGTGGAGGTTTTTTTTTAGGGGGGGTAATTACTTCAGACTTCATTTTGACTGAATGACTAAGGAGATTGGCACTTCACCAGGCTTATTCATTTAGTGGCATGTTTGGGGGGAGGAGCTACTAAAATCTTCACCCATATGTATCCCCCCATACTTACAACAAATGTAAAATAATATACATATTTATATACAAATATAATGATGCATATCATTTTGGCACAGGATACTATTTTGAAGGATTTTGTTTGGTTCAAACCTGTACTTCAGTTGGTGTGGCCAGCTTTTGGTGAGTAAATTCCCTTTACAAATGTTGACCTGCCATTCTTTACTGTCTTAGAGAATTGCCCTGGGACACTGAAAAAGTAAGTGACCTATTCAGGACTACACAATTAATATTCTTCAGAGGCAGGACTTGAACCTAGGACTCTGAGTCCCTCCCTCTCTCTGCTTTACCATACTACCTCTCAGAGCTTTGTTTATTGAAGCTATTAGATATATTGTTTTCCTGAGCAATGAAAAATGTAGCTAATTTTTTAAAAATTATAATTTGGAATAAATATGTTCCCAATTCCCTGTCCATTTGGTAGTCAATCTATTTATTTAGTGACAATAATATGTTTTCAAGTTTGTGACTACATTTATGTTCTGAAAACTCAGAAAGATGCAGAATAGAGAAGATAATTTGTGTAGAGTAAAGAGGGAAGGAAAATGTTAGAACTAGAATGTACCTATTCTTTCAATTACAAATGGAGAAACTGAGGACTAGGGAGATTAAGTAGATCATGGGATTTAGAGCCAGGGTACCTGAGAAATCACCAATTCAAGTCCTTCCTTTTACAGAAGAGGAAATTATGCCCCACGCCCAAAAGTTAAATGGTGTACCCAAGATCATAAAATTAGAGCTAGGAGTAGAAAACAGTCTTCTTTTCTTGTGTCCAGTATTTTTTACTGCCTCTGGTAGCAGTTATTAGAGCATTCATCTTCAAACAATATCATTTTCATCTATTTTTGTTCCTCATAATCCAGAGACTCTAGATCCTTCATTTCACTGAACCAACAATTTCCAACTCTCTTTAACCCCAAGAAGCTATAACTGGTGGCAAATGTAGTCCTGTGTCACCTAAAGTATTGGGCTCAGTTGAGTTTGCTTTATTTAAAAGAGGAAAGAAATAATCAAACCTTGCCTTTCTATACACTAGAATCTTAATTCAAAATTCATTTGATTAGCCAAGGCAGTGAGAGTCAACTGGGATATGACTAAACAAATTATGGTATGTAAATATAATAGAATTCTCTTGTGCTTAGTGAATAAATTCCCTCTCCAAATGTTGAATTATAAGAAATTATGTTGTTCTTTAAGAAATTTTTAAAAAGATGGTTTCGGAAAAACCTGGGAAGAATTATATAAACTGATTCAGGGAAGTGAACAGAACCAGAAGAAAATTTTATATAATAAGAGTCACATTATAAAAACAAACAACTTTTTTGTACCCCCAGCCAGTTTAGCACAGCACCCTGTATATATAGATATTAATGGCCTGACTGAATTGGAAGACTTAAGAACTCTAATTGAACACCCACCACCATTTCAGAGGATTGATGATGAAGCAAGCAGCTCATCTCCTGACAAAGAGGTGGCAACTCAGGATGGCAAAATAAGATATCATCAATGAGGAAATTTGTTTTGCTTATTTGTTCATACTTGATTAAAAAAATGGTTATTTTTTTTCTTGTCAATGAAAATAAAGACTGAGAGGAAACAGATTTTTGTTTATAAAAATTATTCAAAAAATAAAATTAAAGTAATTGATTTTAATCACCTCTCTCTAGTTGATTAAAATAGGATTTTATTTGTATAGTCAGTTCTCAGATCTTCAAATTCATGGGTAGAAAGAACAGATTATCTAAAATAATGAGTAATCTGAACATTTTCTCCATTTGCATTTAAACTGCTGGTTATTTGTTTTCTCCAATATATTTTCCTTCCCATTTTTTAGAAAACCCTTACCATCCTTTGTAATTCTATGTATTTTATTTCATCCATTGAAAAACTTTATTCTGGGAAGGGGCTTCACCAAACTGCCAAAAGGCTCAAAGAAAGAAAGAAAGAAAGAAAGAAAGAAAGAAAGAAAGAAAGAAAGAAAGAAAGAAAGAAAGGAAGGAAGGCTAAGAAACACTGGCTTCAGTAGCTTCTTAGATTCCTTCTAACTAAATTTTGTGACTGCAAAGTAATATGTAGACATTTAGATGCATTTAGAGCAAAGATGTGGAGGGAATAGCTTAGAATTGTTCCAAGTATATCATTATGGAATAGACAACCAAGTTCAACTCTGTGATGGGAACAATTCTTCTCCAGAATAAAATTGGACTAAATATTATTATATTTATTAAGGGAATGAGGCTGATTGTATAATTCAAGAAGTCCTTTTCCACCTTTAATTTCTGTGATTCTCTTTTCAAGTAAAGAGTAATATTATCATCCCACACACTTTCTCATTCTCAACTAATCAGCATGATAAATTGTTGGCTTTTTTTTTAACATCATGTATTTCTTTGATTTTTCCTGAGTAACTGTTAACTCTTCTTGCAGAAGTCTTGACATTAGTCACAAATGCAGAAAGAGACTGTGCTGTTCTAGGATCCTGGGAACTGTGTCCTTTACTTGGAGGCCCTGGCAGTGAACTACATGATAAGTAGTAAGTGGAGAACCCTTTGTCTTCTGGAAATATTGAGCACAGATTGGTTCTAAAAAGCAAATAGACAAAGGCAGACATTAAGGGGGGATATCCAATTAAGGCAGTAAAAATAGGGCTTGAAATGGGTGGAAAGGACAAGGGAAGATGCTATCCTGGTTCTTTCAGGAAATCCTAAATTCTTTATAACAGGGATACTCAGTCTGAGAATAATCATCTATGGCATAGTGGGGAAAATCCTGAAAGGAAGGCCAGAACATCTGGATTTTTATGCTCAATGTTGCCCAGACTGTCCATACCTTGTTGCCTGAAAAGCACTTACTCTTCATTTCTATCTATAAGAACTTAATTTTCTTCAAAACTTAGATCAAATGCAACCTCCTCTGTGAATACTTTCCTAAAGTTCTTATTTGGATATTTGTTCCTCTTGAAAACAGATATTTATTTATCTGTTTAAGTGTTGAATCTCACACACACACACACACACACACACACACACACACACACACACACACACACACACACTTTCATGTAAGGTCCTTAAGGACAGATCTGATGTTTCATTTCATCTTTGTACTCTCTCATGTAGCCCAGTGGTTTGGACATAGCAGGTAATTGTCCCAATAAGTATTTGTGGAATTAAACTGAATGGTACTTTTGGCAAAGATCAATAGAATTTAATTTTGATAAATATTTAAGAACTACTATATGCAAGACATTGTTATATGCCTTGGGGATACAAAGATGAAAATGAAACAATTGCTGAATTTCTCATCAAAGTTAGGATGTGGGTTACTTTGTTGACTTGACAATCCAATCATATATATATTTTTTTACCTTTGGAGGTCACAGACATTAGAACTAGAGTATCTGACATATAGTTAACAATTAATGCTTGTGGAGTGGCTGATTGATTAATTGGAAGCCAACTGCGAGATGATCTAGTCCAAATGTTCTTAATTCATATCTGTGAGCCTATTTTCAAATTTTATTTTAATAATTATATTTAATCATTATATTTTAATCATTATAATAATAACTATGCTTCAATACAATTGATTTCTTTTTTCAGTATTTGGTCAGTCAATTTATTAAGTGTTTCCTGTGTGCCAGGCAGTAAAAGATATTCCTAGCCCTTAAGGATCTCAGCATCTAATGAAGTACAGAACTGCCATGGTCAGGGTCCAGCCTCACTTGTGACTCCAGGGTTCCCAACAGGTGGTGAACAATCAGTCAAAATAAATAAAATAAAATAAATAACAAACGGAAGACAGCTTAATCATAACAGCCATGGGATTGCTTTGCATCTCAACTGCTCCGACATTCACAGGCCTGGGATTTATTTTTATACCCGTTTTCTTGGCATGCAGGTATACAAAATCAAAGAGAGATAATTGGAAAAGTCATACATTAATTTTTAACAAATCATGTGATTAACATTCTATATTTTTGTATTGCAATTACAGGCAGAATACAAGATAAGTGATTTCATCACAGGTGGCTTACTAGGGAGTTTGAGTTACTGATTTGTGTAATTGAGTCACTGAGGCATATTGAAGCTTAGTGTACCTGTACTGTACCTGTATATATTGTATGGGCCTCTATGATTGATTTGTGTGCTGACTTCATGAGAAAGTTTTGGGCTTGGCCTGTAGCTGCAGTTTTGCTGAGAATTATGTACCTAAGTAAAAGTTAACCCATGATAGTCTTTTGGGATTGGGTTTGAGGGTCTGATCTTTTGGTGATGTTTTGGGAAATAAGGGTACATGTGTTTTGCTCTTGCATTATTTCTTTTGAGACTAGGGGGAATAATAATCATCATGTCAATTCATAGGTAAGGGGTTGATGAAAGAAGTCATGCAAGGGGGATAGAGTGGGCAGTCACATCTCACCAAGGATCACTCTGTGGTCTCCTCAGCTACCACGCATGACTCTGTCAAGGCATCATGGCCTGATAGCCTCCAGAACAGAACATATGAGCAACTATGTGTAAAAAAGCTACATACAGGATATATTCAAAGCAATGGACAGAATGAAGGGACTAGAATTAGAAGTGATTAGAAAAGGCTTCCTATGGAAAGTGGGATTTTAGCTGGGAATTGAAGGAAGTCGGTGAAGCCAAAAGGTAGAAATGAAGAGGGAGAGCACTTCACACAAAAGGGACTGTCAGTGAAAATGCCCAGAGTTGGAAAATGAAGTATCTTGTTCCTAGAGTATCAAGGAGGCCAGTGTCATTGGATTAAAGAGTATAGACCAGATGGAGTAGATAAAAAATGGAAGAAGACTAGAGGGGAGGGAGTATGAAAGACCTTGAAAGAAAGATAGAGGATTTTCTTTTGAAGTTAGAAGAGATAGAGACAGTGAATTTATTGAGTGGGAAAGGGATGTGTATGGCATGCTTAGACTTGAGCTTTAGGAAAATCACTTTTGAAAGCATGGTAAAGGGTGGGCTGGAGTAGAAAGATACTTGTGTAGAAAGATACTTGTGTCAGGCATAGCAGCAGGCACTAGTAATCGTTCAAATGTGAGGCGATGAGAGCCTGCAGTGGGGTGGGTGGTGTTGGCACTAAAGGGTCAAATGGGGTTTATTTGAGAGATATTACAAAAGATAAATTCAAAAGACTTTGGCAATAGATTTGATAGAAGAAATCCTAAAGGGTACTATAATGCCTTTATTTTATAGATAAGGAAACTGAGACATAATTGCCCAGAGCTACAGAGCCAGTAAATGTCCCACCTCTTTATTGAGTCATTCAACTGCTGCTCAATAACTGGGTGACTAGGAATATCACTTTGGCTCTCTGGCATCAGTTTCTTCCTCTATTTAATGAAGGGATTGGACTTGAAGCCTAAGGGTTCCTTGAAGCTGAGACCAGACTCTATCCATCTATATTATTCTATCGTGGAGAACATTTCTGTTACCAAGCCTGAGCTCCTGACCTGGTGCTAAAGGTTTCCAAGGATGTGAAAAAGTGAAAAACATTCTAAAAATCCGAGATATTGTTAATTATTATCCTGCCATTCATCAAAGCTAGGCAAGGCAAGCAACTCTTCACCTTAAGAATAATAACTAGCATCTTAGATTCTGGATTTAAAGACAGAACAAATAGGGTTTTAAAGAGGAAACAGAGCACTCACAAATCCTCTTGCCAAGAAAGGAGTCAGTCCCTAAGGAAAGATCATTGTAAATAAAAAGCCAAAGGAAGAAACTTGCAATTCTAAAAAAACAAAAACAAAAACAAATGTATCTATGTGGTTTGTAAAAAGAATAGTGGAATGGCAGTAGTCAGGAGACCTGGGTCCCAGTTTTGTCACCATCTCCTTGTGTGACATTGAGAAAGCCATGTCTACTCTCTCTGGGCCTTGATTTCTTCCTCTGGAAAAGGAAAGGCTTTGGAATATATGGTCTTGCTTCCCTTTGAGATCCAGCACCCTTTGGCTCTATATTCTTATTTATAAGTCTTCTTACAAAAAGAAAAAGTGTCCCTAGTTATTTTTCCTGCAAAAAAAAAAAATAGATAGGGGTAGCTAGGTGGTTCAGTAGATTGAGAGCCAGGCCTAGAGACAAGACAGGAGGTCTTAGGTTCAAAATTGGTCTCAGACACTTTCTAGCTATATGACACTGAGCAAGTACTGCTCTTCTGCCTTAGAACCTATATACAGTATTGATTCTAAGTCAGAAGGTATGGGATTTTTTTTTTTGAGAGGGGGGGAGGGGAAGGAGGGAGAGAGAGAGAGAGAGAGAGAGAGAGAGAGAGAGAGAGAGAGAGAGAGAGAGAGAGAGAGAGAGAAAATGAGAGAGAGAGAGAGAGAGAGAGAGAGAGAGAGAGAGAGAGAGAGAGAGAGAGAGAGAGAGAGCAGGAGAGGGAGAGGGAAAGAGAGATGAAAAAATAAAACTCCAGCTGATCAGGCAATGCTAGCAAATGTTACCACATTCTTTATTTTAATCAGTCAAGCTGATTAATCCAGAGTTATGTTCATATATGGGTTGTCAGTTTTCAAAGGAATTAAAATATAACCAAGTACGACTGACAATGAATCAAGTATATCTGACAGTAAAGCTGTCCTGACTGAAATGTATTCTTTCTTGGGCCCTGACAATGTACCCAGGACTTCCAAGTGCTTCTGGTCATCATTACAAACAGAAATAATCTTTGTTTACCTGTTGCAAAGTCAACAGTTATTTGAGCTTTCTGGTTGTTTGGTTTCTGTATAAATGGGAACATCCTGTCCCTCCCTGTGGAGAGGCAGTCAGATTTACCACTGTTTCATTTTTATTGACAGAATAAATGAATGCATATTTCACTTTTACTGATTTCTTTCACTGAATCCAAAAAAGCATTCTGTATTACCCCTATTATACTACAATCTTGGTCAAAAGCTCAGTTCATTTAAGTGAAGAATTAAGTATAAGAGAGATCCAACATGGGAGGTGTAGGGAGCTGGCTACTGGCTGTCTTAAAATACAGTAATAGCAATAATTCCCATTTCACTAGTGATTTAAAGTTTACAAGGCACTATCCTTATAACAAATTGAGCTGAATGTCTCATCTCAAGCTATATCTATCTATCTGAATTATATATGATAAGATATGTATATAATATATATGATATATAATATATATATATATATATATAATTCAGATAGATAAATAAAGCTTGGGATGAATCTTACAAGTATAAGGGAGGGGATTTTTTTAAAAATATATTTTATTTGATCATTTCCAAGCATTATTCATTAAAGACATAGATCATTTTCTTTTCCTCCCCCCCACCCCCCATAGCCGACGCGTAAATCCACTGGGCATTACATGTTTTCTTGATTTGAACCCATTGCTTTGTTGATAATATTTGCATTAGAGTGTTCATTTAGAGTCTCTCCTCTATCATGTCCCCTCAACCACTGTAGTCAGGCAGTTGCTTTTCCTCGGTGTTTCCACTCCCATGTTTATCCTTTGCTTATGAATAGTGTTTTTTTCTCCTAGATCCCTGCAGATTGTTCAGGGACATTACACCGCCACTAATGGAGAAGTCCATTACGTTCGATTATACCACAGTGTATTAGTCTCTGTGTATAATGTTCTCCTGGTTCTGCTCCTCTAGCTCTGCATCACTTCCTGGAGGTTGTTCCAGTCTCCATGGAACTCCTCCACTTTATTATTCCTTTTAGCACAATAGTATTCCATCACCAACATATACCACAATTTGCTCAGCCATTCCCCAATTGATGGGCATCCCCTCGTTTTCCAGTTTTTGGCCACCACAAAGAGCGCAGCTATGAATATTTTTGTACAAGTCTTTTTGTCCATTATCTCTTTGGGGTACAGACCCAGCAGTGCTATGGCTGGGTCAAAGGGTAGATCTTCTTTTGTTGCCCTTTGGGCATAGTTCCAAATTGCCCTCCAGAATGGTTGGATCAGTTCACAACTCCACCAGCAATGAATTAATGTAAGGGAGGGGATTTTACTGTTCCTTCCTATCCTACTCCCTAACTTCAAGTAAGGTAGCCACAGAAGACCCAGAATGAACTCATAAGTTGTTAATGAAATATTAAACTTACAGTAAAAATATGTACACTGATCCCATTATGAAGTCCAATCACCTCTCTGAGTTAAGGGAACAAGGCCAGATCTTTGGAGGCTATAAATAGCTAAGGCCTAGAGGAATTTCAGAGTTTGAGAGTGGGAGAGATTTCCTATCTCCAGGAGACCACTGCAAGGAAAGAAAAAGGGAATTTGTCTCTTCTCCCCATCCCTCGTAGTTCTGAAAGGGAGCCCTTGAATCCATAAGGGATATTGTTTAAAGTGAAGAATAATAGCAAGGCATATCCCAGACAGACAGAGATCCAGAGAGACAGTCACCTGAGGCAAGAAGCAGCTTCAAGGAACATAAAGCCTGAGAGTGGTAAAAAGGAGTTACACTATGATAAGCAGCCAACTATGGGAACCTGACTGAATAGCTTTCCCAGCAGAGATTCTGATCTCAAGGGTAAGCTATGTGAGGACTCTATAAAGGAGAAAGGACTTCTAGGCCCTCTATTGCCAGGAGTATTAAGTTGTCCTTGTCACATATGTATTTTATACACAGGGATATGCTAGTCAAAGTTTAACATCTAGCTTTCCAGAGGAAAAATAAAAAGTATGCACAACATTAAAGTTTAATGAAATCATGGTTTTCCCTATCGCTTTCTTAAAACTAGACAAGAAACAATGACTCAAGTCTGGATTTGTAGCATTTATCAATGCTCATTCTGAAAATTCAACAATTAGCTCTCTGGAGCAGATCCAAGATGGCTCCAGTACCCCACTGCCTACAGATTCTTCTTCATTATCACTGTATTCTAAGTTTGAACCCACTGTTTCCATAGACACTGTGTATAAGGGGAGCAAAATCCAGTTTATGGATGGCAAAAGGGAAAATGGAGGAAATTCCTTGTAAGTAATGTTTTACCATGTCATCTTAGTAAATGTCTTTGTTAAGAGCTAATTGAGTTGACTATATTAAAGGTCAACCCAGTAATGGAGGCTCATGAACTCTATTGTTAGAAGAGTGACCCAAGAGACTAGTCTCTGATCCTCATGGAAATAGTCATTCTCTGACAACCCAACTCATGAATGGGAGTTCAAATTGGGGCAATGCTCCAGCTGGAGTTGCTACACGGTTATTTTCCATTTTCTTGATGATGCAATTCAGGCTTAAGAAGTTTAAATGACTTGTCCAAAGTGAGCTCATTAGGAACTAGCTGATAGGCTACTTACTTGCAAAAGAGGGATTAGATTTATTTAATATTAGTTCATAGGGAAAAACTAGAACTGGTAGGGTTCTTTTTAACAAGATATAGCAGGATAATGTCATGTAAAAGGTATTGAATCCACTGTTACCAGATGTGCCCAAGCAAAGGCTAAATTATCTCTGTCAGAGAGGTAAGAATTTATACAATACCCAGATATATGGATTTGTGATCTCATACATTTGGATGTTCCATCCAACAATACAAGTAGCAACTCTTCTATGCCTACTATCCTGTGCAACTCTTGCTCATGTCATCTCATAAGTCTGATACAAGGAGTCCTCCCAACATCTTAGAGACATTATGACCACTAAATTCTCTTTTAGAGCTAATGGACTTTATGTTCCAATAATTCTGGAATCTTGGATCTTGTTCAAAGATCTATGATATTGCTTTTTACAAAGTAGGCATTTAGTAAATGTTTTTTTTAATTTAATTAAAATGGAAATATGGGGGGGGGCTTAAAATCCAATAAATACTTATTAAATTACTACTATAGGTAAAGTATTATAGTAAATACTGGGGAAATGAAGATTTTTAAAAAAGCCACCAAAGTCAAGGCACTTATATTCTGCTAGGTAAAGAAAATATATTTGGATTAGGATTTGAAAGAAGTATCAAAGTGGTTTCTTTATGACATTCATATCCTCTTCTAATTTCTTTTTGTTGCATATAATTGACCCAGGAATCTCAAAAAGTTTGTTAAATGAAAGCCAAACTCTGGTAATACTAGACAACCTGGAAAGACCTTAGATATGTGCCTAAGGATGAACACATACTCAATGTGTATGTATCTTTCGAAGACCAATATAACCAAGTTCGGAAATGCTAATTCATAGAAAGTTGGACAGAAAATGATGTAATTTTGACTAACGGAAACCATTTCCTGAGGTGTAATGGTGCTGGAGTCTGTATTGTCTAAGAGGGAAACTTGGACTTAACCTGCCAGAAGAAAAGAGAAGCAGATTTAGCAGACTGAAGGACCAACTGGAATGGGGGAAGGGCAGGAAGGAGAGAGAGTTCTGAAGGAAGGAGAGAGAGGAAGTTAGAGGGTATGGACAGTTGGGAACTGACTTCTTTCTGGGAAGCCTAACAGAAAGGAGGACCTGAGCAGACCTCTGGACCAGCACCCTCCTGTGACTCCTAACCCAGTTTCCAGAGAAGACAAGCTGAGTGAATAGGACTTCAACAGGAAGCTGTTCACTATAAGAAGAATTCCTCTGAATCCCCTGAAGCCCTTGAACTTGTTATAATAGCCAAAGCAGCTAGAAAGTCAGGACATCTTCACAACTGACCCTGGGGTGGGGGGGGGGGAAGGGGGGTTGGGGGCGGTGGGGGGGTGGAGAGGGTCATGCAAGCAAGGCCTGATCTTTCCAGACTTTCGGAGAAAGGGTTCCGTTATTTCTAGGGACCTCCCACTCCCTCTTTCCCAATACCTCATTCCTCAATTCAATTGCCCTACCCTTCATTTGTTCCCTTAGAATAGACAGCTGTTCATGAGAACAATTGGCTGGCTTCATAGTATCTAAGAAAGGAAGGAGACTTTGAAGATTAGGAAGAGGGAAGTTACATTTCTCTCCTCAGAGAGGGAGAAGCTGTTTGTATCACATTTGTTTCAACCCAAGTCTCTGAAGGAACAGAAGTTTGTGATCTTGAAGGCAGCCAGAATGGGATTTGCCAGAGAGAAGAGAGAGGGAAATCAATCCATCCCCTTTTTCTACTTGACTACATTTGACCTCTACCTCACTCTGGTCCTGATCCAGTAGAAGGAGATTCCATTCTCTCTCCTCCACTTATATTGCAATTGGCAGAGGTAATATTCATGCCAACAAAATAAGAGAATCATAGAATCACTGAACAGAGTGCCAGCAATGGAGTCAGAAAGACTTGGGTTCAAATACAGCTCAGACAGTTGCTAACTGTGTGACCTTGGAAAAATCACTTATCCTTTCTGCATCTTAGTTTCCTCGGTTATAAAATAGGGATGAAAATAATACCTGCCTCCCAAGATTGTTATGAAAGTTAAATTCAGTAATAGCTATCATGGGCTTGTGCAGAGTGGTTGACACCAAGTAGGAGCTTAATAAACACATTCCCTCCTTGTCTGTCTACCTATCTATCTCTATCAATGTGTTTAAGTCTTCTGATAGAATATAAGCTTGTCAAGAACAGGGGTTGCCTCATTTTGTCTCTATATCTCCAACCCCAGGTACAGAGTAGGAATTTAATAAGTGACCTTATTGATATTCATTTGCAACACAGACTTTTGCAAAGACTTGGTGGACAGAGTTAGACTTGGATGAGTATGCAATAGTAGTAAGCAGCAGGATGCCAACATTTAGAACCAGAAATGACCTTACTGACCATTTAGTACCATTTCCTAATTTTATAGAGAAGGAAACTGAGGCACAGGGAACTCAACTCATTGAGCACCTGTTTTCAGATCCAGTGCACTTTTCAGTAGGACATGCTGCCTCAATAAACAAGAGTAATTTAGTGTGTGTAATGGATCTAGGGTCAAAGGCCCTTATTTTGGTTCCTAGCTCTGCTTTTTATTAGATGACAAGTTCCTTCACCTCCCTTCCTGTCCCACCTGGAACTCCCCCCGCAGCCTACCATTGCTTTTCAGTTTTTCTTTATGTGCTGCCTTCCACCATTGGAATATAAGTTCTTTAAGGGCAGGGACTGTCTTTTTGTTTGCATCATCTGCTTTTAGCCTTGTTCCTGGTACACAGAGAATTCTTAATAAATGCTTATTTACTGACTGACTGAAAAATCAGCAAACATTTGTTTAGCATATACTATGCTCCAGGAATTATGCTCCACACCAAAGGCTGATGAAAAAAATAGATAAGATACAGTTTCATCAATCAGCAAGCATTTAAATATTTTTTTTACAAACAAATATTTCCTTCTTTATTTTAGATTCTAGGTTTCAACTGCAATATTAACACTACTCCACAATGTAATTTACTTATAATAATGCCATTATTTCCTTTTGTTTCTCAGCAAACATTTATTAAGCACCTATCATATACTGGGGAACTATGTTAGACACTGAGGAGAAAGGGAAAAAAAAACAAAACTGTCCCTGTGCTTTAGGAGTTTCTGTTTCTATCAAAGGAAACAACATGTACATATAGAAGGATATATTAAATATGCAAAAAAATTACAAGGTAATTTTGGAGGGAGGCACTAGTAATTGGAAGAGATTAAGAAAAGCTTCATGGAGTAGGCAGCATTTGAGCAGAACTTGGAAGAAAACTTGAATTCTAAGAGGTTAAAGTGAGTAGGGAGAACAAAAGGAACATTCTGTGTAAAGGCAAAGAGAGGGGTGATTTGGAGCATCCTATATGAGGACCATCATCAGCACCACCATCATTATAGTCATCACTACTATCATAATAGCTGGCATTTACATAGCACCAAGATTTTTAAAATTACTGTAAAACTATCTCCTTTTGGAGGTTGCTAGATGGCTCAATGGATTGAAAGCTAGGTTTAGGAGATTCTGGGTTCAAATACAGTCTCAGATATTTCCTAGCTATGTGACCCTGGGCAAGTCACTTAACCCCCATTTCTTATCCCTTCCCACTCTTCTGCCTTGGAACCAATTCACAGTATTAATTCTAAGACAGGAGGTAAGGGTTTAAACAACCTTGGGAGGTGGGTACATTATTATTTTACATATGAGGAAATTGAGGCATGGGTTGTTACTTACTCAAACTAATAAGTGCCTGAGGCAGAATTAGAACTCAGATCATCCTGACACCAGATCTATTACATCACCTAGCTGTCTCTACACTAAGAAGACAAGTTTTACTGAACTATTAAGTGTGTGAAGGTCAAGACTGAGCCTTAGTTTCTTTATCTTTAAAATAAGGAACTCAGTCTATATGATCTTTAAGGTACTTTCAAGCTTTAAAACCTATAATTAACCTCCAGTTGATTGTAGTTCCGGATATGATTCTTGACCCATTACTGCTGCTAATTATGACTTTGAAGCAACACTTCTATTTAGTTTGCCCTGAGGTATTTTCTCCTCTTGGTTTACCAATCCTCATTCCTGACCTTATAATAGCAGTCCTGCTATCACCTGAGGAATTAGGGACCAGACAGCTGTTTTTGTAGTCAGTATTCAGCTAATCCCAATTTAGCTTTCTTTTCCATTCTCATTCATAATTAAATGAAAGAAGCATTTGAACAAATATGCTTAACCCACTAATCTTTAAATTACTCATTTTGGAATTCACAGGCTCTTCAAGGTAGGATTTCATTACACCACCTCCATTATCTTTTCCACCTTTTCTATTATGAGCATTAGGAAGAGTGCTAGGATTTGCATACAGCCACCTCTAGAGGATTATGGAGCAGCCACAGAATGACTATCCAGATTGGACAATCCAAAGTATGTCTGTAAGCACTTGGGTAGCAATCATTTCTATCCACTGAGCTCCCTAGCAGCCTACTCCCCTATAGCCTACCTCAATGCCATGTGTTCTTGAGCACATGGCACTTTTGTTTCACTGGTGCTTATTCCCTTCTGATTTGAGGTGAATGAGTATTCAGAGATGGACATGTCCAAGGGAACATGTGAGATGTATAGTTAGAAAATCTTGAACCCCTAAAACTATATTACCCATAATGCTTTTCCCTTTGTGCAAGGTTGTGTCTTCATAGAATTATTTATTAAGTTCTGTAGTTCCTCCCTATCTCTCTCTTCTTTCCTGAGCAGGCTGGGTGGTTTAGGTAGCTTTTTACTTTAGTTGTTATCAATGAACTTTATAAAATATAATACTTTAGTTATTATATATTAATTTAAAAACCCACAGAGGCCAAGAGATCCAGAGATCTCTAGGTCATAGCAGTGGCTACCAGAACAACAGTGGGCAATGACAGAGGAATAAGCTACAGACACATATATAGAAAGATAGTTACCTGATACTGGTGACACCTTCAGGGACACTGACTCTTTATGATAGAGAGAAATTCCAGCTATTGATCCTAGAAATCCTCAATTCTCAGAGCCCAACAGAAAGCTACTCTGAAGAGGGATTTCATGAGGATCCCAGAAAGGTAGAAAATTCTTTTCAAATCCAGTACCTAGAATATACCCCTTTGCCACTGATGTTCTTAACACATATGTCGCATTAAAATTGCACATTAAGCTTAAGCCTACTCTCTCCAGTGACCTTGTGTGTGCAAGAGGTGAGTGTCCCCTCGATTTGGGAGGATAATAACTCTTTATTTTATCAGTAAATCTTTTTCTCTAAGAGATAATAGGTTGATGATCATGAGAAGACATAGGCAGGGGCTCAGGAACCATAGTACTAGAAACCCCAAACTTCTTAGAGGTGTTCCCTACAACTTGTTGAAGAATCATTGCCCTCAAAAAACTGTTAGAGCAAATGCAAGTTTGGGGAGTGAGCCCAGAGGTGGTACTACAAATGTAAATTCAAGAGAAGATGGAAGGGGATAATTTAATTTAATTCAAGGAGCATTTGCTAAGCCTCTTCTATGTTCAAGAGTCTCCATGCTCAATTCAACTATCTAGGACTTAATTATAGAAAAAGTACCAATCTGTGTTGGAAAAAGGCACATAGTCAACAAACTTTAATGTTTATTGACTCAATAACATACTGTTATGGGGTATAACATAAGCCTACTCTAGAAAGAATTTGAAAAGAAGGTGTTAAGATGGCATCTAGAGACCTGTATTTTGACTATTGTGAAATGTGCTAATGGCAAAAGTAAGTTGGTTGTTGATAGTGACTTTCATGTTTATAGTTTCAACATGAGTTTGACATGAACAAGATAACACATTGAGGGAATTTTCTACTTTCCAAGATGCAACAACATTATAAGACACAGAGAACACCTAATTAAATGAATATGCAATTTTTTGGTAGTCTTGTTGTTTTTCCTTCAGTTTCCAGAGCTGTACCCTTCTTTGAAAAGGAGAATATTTTAAGTAGGAGCAAATTCACTTTTTTTTTCTCCTCCCATTTCAAGGTTAGACTCTAATTTTGCTGCCACATATAAGAAGAATCAGTAAAAATGGTGGTGGAATATTTTTTGAACTCAGATTCATATGTTATAAAACTCAATTATCCTTGACTTCTTAGTTTCCCCTGCAATTTGATGTTATGTTTAAGAGTACTGGAAAAAAGGAAGAAATAAATGATAGATAGGCAAGACACCATAGAGACTAACAAATGCAAAAGGTTGAAATGAAAATGAAAAGAAACCTTTATGGACTATTTAGGGATACATGGAGTGCCTCGGTAATGTTTCTGTGTCTGTGGACAAGTCAGGTGACTTCCTATAGTCAGCCACTGGAAAGCAATATCACTTAAGAAATGGTCTAGCTGGACCACTGACCTCCGGCTATTATACTGGAAGTCAGCATTTAGGACAGACTGTGCCATTTAGAATTGGGAAATTTGGTGCAAATTTCATTCCACTAGTCACTTATTTTGTGGTCATGGGAAAGTCATTTAAATTATCTGAATCTTAGTTTTCTCATCTATAAAATGAGGATAATACCTATCTCATAGTGCTATTGTGAAAATAGTGGCTTATAAACCCACAGCACTCAAGAAATGTAAACTATTTTTATTATGAATAATAACATCTAAGCCCTGATGTGTGCTATTTGAATTTTTAAGATTTCCCTTTCTTATTTTATTTTATTTCTGTATTTTTTCAATTACATGTAGAAACAATTCTTAATAACTGTTATCTGACATTTTGCAAATCAGATTCTCTCCCTTTGTCCCTCCCTGGCACCCTCTCTGAGGTAGTAAATATATTGCCTGATATAGGTTATACCACAATACATATTTCCATATTCCTCCTGTCATGAAAGAAGACACATACAAGAAAAAAATTCATGAAGGAAATAAATTGAAAAATGGAATACTTTGATCTCCTTCAGACTCCAACAGTTCCTTCTTTTCTGCCATTTGATTCTGAAGTCAGGAATATCAACTACATTTTCATCTCTAGTATTCTATGAATCTCAAAGTCCCTCTAAAGCCCTAATCTACATCTCTTGCACTCAAGGATAGCAAAAACTGTGATCCATATTATCTACAGTATTTATTCTTCCTTACCCTATGTCCAATTAATTGCCAAATCCTTCATATTCTGTCTCTACATCTTTTGTATCTATCCTATTCTTTCTTCTATCCTAGTTCAGTCCCTCAATGGCTTAAAGGATTACAGTAGTTTCTTAATTCTCCTGCCTGACTACAGTCTTCTCCCTCTGTGCTACTTCACTTAGTAATATTATTGGTTTCTGTGGACTTAATTACCATCTTTATGCTGATGATTCTCAAAACTACCTCTCCTCCCCTAGTGTCTCTGCTGACCTCCAAACTTACATCTCCAACTCCCTTTCAAACATCTTGAACTAGTACACATCTTAAACTCAATATGTCTAAAACTTTCCACCTAAATCCTCCCTCTCCCCTTAGTTTATTGTTGAGGGCAACAACATCCTCCCAGCCCTCAGGTTCACAATCTAGGATGTCATCCTCAACCTCACTATCTCTTACTCCCCATATCCAATCTTTTGCCAAGGCCTGTTGACTTCACTTTTGAAATATATTTTTTGTGAAATGTTCCAGTTCTCTTTGTCATTGCTACCACTCTGGTGGAGACTCTCAAAGACTTTTATAACCTATATCAGTGATGGCAAACCTTTTAGAGAACGAATGCCCAAACTACAACCCTCATGTTGCATGTAAACCACCCCTCCTTACCCTAGACAAGGGAGGGAAGAAGATTGTCACGGGCAAAGTCCACCCTTGCCCGAGACTCCAGGGTATCCTGACTGGTGGCGAACGATCAGTCAACAAAAATAACAAATGGAAGACAGCTTAATCATAACAGCCATGTGATTGCTTTGCATCTGGCAGCTGCTCCACTTTCCCGATGTCTGATCTTTATTTTTATACCCATTCTCTTGGCACGCATATACACAAAATCAAAGAGAGATCATTGGAGAAGTGATACATCAACTTTTAACAAATCACTTGATTAACAATCTATATTCTTGAATTGTGATTACAGACAGAATAAAGGTTGCACACAAGATAAATGATTTTGTCACAGGTGGCTTAATTTTCTCATTACCCTGTGAGAAGTTTTGAGCTTACAAACAATCAAGGAAAATTATGTATTGCTTTTAATAAAATGGAATAATTAATCAGCAGTTCTTAGAAGACAATTCAACAATCATATCATGGAGGCTGAGGGGTCTGAGAACACAATTCAAATTTAGACTGGTGGCTTCTAGTGAGTTACTGATTTGTGTGATCAAGTCACTGAGGCATATTGAAGCTTAATGTACTTGTACTTATCGCTTGGGCCTCTATGATTGATTTGTGTGCTGACTTCATGAGACTAGGCTTCTGTATGTGGGAAAGTTTTTGGCTTGGCCGGTAGCTGCGGTTTTGCTGGGAATTATGTAACTAAGTAAAAGTTAACCCATGATAGTCTTTTGGGGATTCGGTTTAAGGGTCTGATCTTTTGGTGATGTTTTGGAGAATTAGGGTACAGGTGTTTTGCTCTTGCATTATTTCTTTTGAGACTAGGGTAAATAATAGTCATGCCAATTCATAGGTAAGGGGCATTGATGAAAGAAGTCATGCAAGGGGGATAGAGTGGGCAGTCACATCTCGCCAAGGACTACTCTGTGGTCTCCCCAGCTACCATGTGTGACTCTGTCAAGGCGTCGTGGACTGATGGCCCCCAGCAGAAGATCTCCATTGTACTGCTGGGCAGAGAGGCAGGTGAAGTGAGAAAAGTCCTCAGTCACATGTTAAGAGGGGGAAGGGAGAAGCCCCCTTTGGCACGCTCTGACAAGCACATCATAGGTTTGCCAACACAGATATAGACCCTCCCACTCTTACAGTTTTCTTATACCTTATTCCCCACCTCTTTAATCCAGGTATATTGTCTTCCTTGCTCTTCTACAATCCAAATACTCTATCTCTCAACTTCCAGTGTTTTCTCTGTTTTTTCCCCAAGCCTGGAATGTTCTTCCTTCTGATTTCTATATTCTGATTTCCCCAGCTTCCTTTTAGTCTCTACTAAAATTCAGTCTTCTAGAGAAAAGATATCAAACACTATGCAGCCTATAACATTCCTGAGTGCCATCTGAACTGGATTAAAATATAATTGGGAAATATTTAAGAAGATAAAATGTAAATACAATAAAATATAGGCAATGTTAATATGAGGTTTTCTAAGGTAATATGTACTCACAGGGATCTTTATATATGGCTTAGTGACCCCACATTCCTATGTGAGTTTGAAACCATTCTACAGAAAGCATTCCTCTTAATTTAAGGATGTTCTATCACTTAATTACTTCTTATTTATCCTGCATATTGCTTTTAGTCTCTACTAAAATTCAGTCATTGTTTACAAATATTTATTTGCTCATTATAATACACTTCAAACTCCTTGAGGGCAGGCCCTTGTTTTGCCCCTTTTTTATGTCTTCAGCCCTTAACACAGTGCCTGGCACACAGGCACTAAATAAATGATTATTGACTGACTTTCTTTCCCTCTTCAATCTGTGTTTCACAGAGTTGTCAAAATGATATCACTAAAATACAGATCTGACCAAGTAATTTCTCTGTTAAAGCAGTTGTAGTGGCTGCCTATTGCCTCTAGGATAAAATACAATCTGACTCCAATCAAGCTTTCTAAATTGATTTCACCTTATTCCCCTCACATATTCCATGTTTTAGCCAAACTGGCCTGTTTGGTGGTCCATGTATACAGCTCTCTAATTCTTCTCTCTAAGTCTCAATACATTCTCTATTTCATGCCTGCGATGCCCTCCCTCCCTCCTTATCTCTCTATCCAAGTCTCCTCTTCCCTTCCAGATTCAGATAACATTCCAAACACAAAGCCTTCTCTGACTGCCCCCCACCACTGGATTTGTTAATTTATTAAGAGGACAACCTAGAGGAACAGAGGTCCCAGCCTATAAGAGCCTCCAACCAGCCCCTGTCATGTCCAATGCAGGGCAGAGCAAGTGACTTGGGTGAGTTCCATTTTCTCCCTGGTATAGATTCTCCCTAGTTGGATCTCAAAATGAAGGTGGTAACCAGGAAGTCTTTGGACATTCCAAAGCTGCATTTCAAATGAGTAAAGCATTGTGTTCTTTAGGAGCACTTTTGTGACCTTCACATAGCCAAGCTTCTTAAAGACTAACTGGAAAAAAATCTATTTGTTGAAGGAAATTTCCACAGACAGTGCAATTCATGATTATGCTTCAGCAAAAGCAGCAAGCTCAGGGCCTCCCTGGGGGAACTACAGGCTACCACCAGCACAGGGGGAGTAGGGTCAGGAGCATAGCACAGTGAGAGATTTACAGTGGACAGAAGCAGAAGAAGGGGAAGGAGACAGAGGGAGGTTAGTGGTAGTGGGAGGGGGAAGGGAATTAGAGATAGGATAAGGAAGAATCAAAGGGACAGGGAAAAAGAAAGAAGGGTAAGGAGCAAAAAAAGAAGAGCTTCATTTGGAAGGCATCCAAATCAAGTCAAAGAAAACACTGGAATTTGTTCAGTGATAAATCTATAGACAAATCTAAAAAATATCCATTTTTCTTTCTAATCCCATTCTCTAATAATGCCTGTCCTCTTTCCCTTGTACTACAGCTAATATATATATATATATGTACATATATATAATATTGATTACATATGCTACAATATAATATATTAAAATATTAATTTATATTATATATGTATATATACATATAAACAAAATCACTAGCTCTGGAGCCAGAAGACCTAGGTTCTAGAACCAAGCCTGTACCAAATGCTCTCTTGTCTCTGAAAATCCTCCCAGGACTGGTAGTGGCATGACCTTTGAGAATCCAATGTCATTTCTAGGCAGGATGATGCATCAGAGGGGGATGACAATAGAATGCGTGCCTCCAAACCATGTGTGCCTCCAAAGAATATAAATAACTTACATGAAAAGATGTGAAATAAGCAATCAAGAAAGCAATGTACACAAATATCTCTAACTGTAAATAGAAATAAGAACCACAAAATAATAAAAAATGAAAGTGGCAAAATTACCAAGCTTGCTGTAAAGTATACCCTTCCACATTATTTTGCAGAATTTAGAGATTCTCTGGTGCAGAATGTTGCATATATTGTTTTTGGAAAAGATTTTTCTTCTACTTTTTTTTTTTAATTCTTTTATATAGGATGGTTTTCTGGGAGGAGGAAGGAGAAGAATACAAAGAAAAATGTAGGTCATGTAAAAACAAAATATATCAATACAAATTTACTTTTCAAAAAGCAACAACATAGGTATACCCCAAAGCCATGCTGCCAAACTGGTAACATCAGATTCCACAAAAGCATCTGGTCTGGGGAAGAAAGGTTAGGAGGATTTTCTTGCTTTGTTGGGTTCAGGTCAGTCACAACAAAGTCAAACCTAGTTGTCTGAAAGGTAGTTCAAACGCAGATTTATCTAGTCTTTGTGTTCAGTAGTGGTCCACAGCCAGAGCAGATCACATGGGAACTAGCTAAACTTTTTAACAAGGTCATCTTTTTTAACAGGTCAGTAGTTGCCTTTAAGAAAAGTAGGAAGGAAGAAGATACAGAATTCCACCCACACACCCCTCTCCCAGCTTTAATCCTACTTTGAGATGAAGAGTTGTTTGGAAGCCTGTTCTCAGAGAACTCCAAGAGATACTATGACAATTTAACAAAATCCTCACCACTAACAGGTGATAGATAAATACCAAGTGTAAATTAAAACCTCATTTTCAATACACCCTACTTAATTATTCAGAATACCATCTGTTTAGTGAGGGCTCACCTGGACTGTAAAGCAATCCCATTGTTTGTGGGGCAGTATGAATTTCTTTCTCTTTTAAACAAAGACTTTTATTGATTCCTTTGAGGGTTTTTTTTCACCCCAGTTATTGACTAACCCTCCCCACACTCTGTCCACCAAATGGAACCCACAGTTATGACAAAGAAAATCAGTTACATAAAACCAATAATAACCGTGTGTGAAACAATGACATGTCTGAAAATGTCTTGTCAGTGATTGCTCATTGATTTTTGAAATTCTTATTTGAATAAGAGGATAGGAATACAAGAGTGTCCCTCCAGATCATATAGGGACAAGAGCAGCTAGTTCTTTAGATACTTTGGGGGGAAAACAATGATGGCAGTGGGGAGTAATGTTTCAATCACACTTTAATAAGGTACAGAAAGTAAAAGGGCAAATGGCACATAAAGTGCAGAGATAAATTGGGGAAGGGGGAAACTGAGGCAGATAAGGAAGAAGAGAATGAGGGAAGGGAGAGTCACTCATGTGACCACAGATTCGAGTTAGGAGCACTGGATCAGAAGGGTCCCTTAGGAAACAGAAAAGTGTCCAGGGGCAGAAATTTGGAGTCTCATTTTTATAGGATTTTGGTGGTGAACATACTAATACTTATCTGTGCCACATTGAGGTTAGTTCATTAGCATTTCTATATCATCTCAAAATTAATATTATTATTATTTGATGTTCTGCTGGTCTTACTGTGGATGTCTGGAATTTATATGAAGCTTACAGACCATGGGCAGTTAGTAAATTAGCCCTTACACTAATGCCTAGATTGCCTCCTCTGATTTAGCACATAGTCTCAGGATGTGACTTTTAGTTAATTTATGAAAACAGTTTTTGAGTAACAATTTTGTTCCTTTGATCTACAGGATGGTCTGTAAGTGACTTCTAGCTTCCTTTTTGCACTCTTACTTCCTACTATTGTTACTTTTTACTGGCTACTTATAAATTTACTATATTAACTAAAAGAAGGAACCAGAACAACATACAATTTTAACACAATCAGTAACTCTGGACATCCGTCGTGCATCCCTCCTCCACACGCCCTATGTTAAAGGGAAGGGAAGGAACAAACATTTATTAATCTGCTACTATGTGCCAGACTGTGCTAAGCATTTAGTCCTTGAACAACCATAGAAGGTAGATTTTATTATCATTACCATTTTTCAAATGAAGAAATTGAGACATATAGAGGTTAAATGACTCACCAGGTCACATCACCAGGTTGTAAGAAAGGATTTACATAGTGCTTAGTGTGCTAAGAATTGTACAATCACTATCTCACATGATCCTTATCACCTTGTCCTCATTTTACAGATGGAAAAACTGAGGCAAACAAGTGATTTGCCCAAGGTTACATTAGTGTCTAAAACTGGATTTGAATTCTGGTCTTCCTGACTCCAAGTTTAGCACTCAATCTACCTAGTTACATAGCTACCCCCAAATCTCTACCTACAAAATAGAAGAAAGAGTGAAATGGCTTGGGTTTGAATCCCAACTCTCATATTTGGGCAAGTCATTTCCCCTCCATGTAAGTCAGATTTTTTGCCTAAAATCAGCTAGATCATCTCTCAGGTACCTTTAAGTCTATGATACTATGATCTTGACATGGGCACTGTACCCCAGAAACCCAGGCGAACTATTGTCTGGGGAACTCCCTTGTTGTTTTCCTGACTCTGAGACTAAAAAAATATCCAATTACTCTAATACAATTACTCTAATCCAATAACTCTAGGGTCCTGAGATGACTATCTTCCTTTGATCGTCCTCTAGATGGTCAGAAAGATGCACCTTCAGACCACACCTCGATCCTATCAGACATCTGTTTGTCCCCTAAAACTAAGGAATCTTTATGTCCCCAGGCAGACCCCAGTATGATCACCTCATCTCATGCCTGAGTGACTAACTGTTGTGAAGAATGTATAAAATCCCCAGAACTGATGTCATGGGGGGGGGGGGGGACAGCTTCTCCATCCACGCTGTCCCCATGGGGGAACAGCCTTTTCTTTCATGCTGTCCTCCCAGGGAACTGCTCCCCAACTTGCTGTTCTCCTGGCCACTCTCAACATTACTTTCTAAATTAATAAATCTCTTTTGTTTTTAAGCTAAGTTTTGGAGTCATTGCATGCTTGCAAAAGGCACCCTTCCCGAACCCCAAGGGTATCCTTCCATGCCCATAACAATCTCATGTAATTTTCATAAGAAGAAGTTAACACAACAGATATTGACTGTTGTATTTGTAAAAGTAGCACAAGAACGAAGCATCTTATCCTGGCTGCTAAAAGGCTAACCTTAGAATTAGGAAGAGCTAAATTCAAATTCTGCCTTTCCTATTTGCTGCGTGATAATGGGCAAGTCTTAGAATCATCGTTGGAGAATTAGAAAGGATATTGAAGGCCTCCTAGTCCACCTAGCCTCTTTATTTCACGGAAGATTTGTCACTTACCCATATAGAAAGTAACTAAGATATGTTTTGGACCTACATCCTTTAATTCCAAAGTCAATGTGTTTTCCCAATATGCCAGCAATCCCTGCCCTGGGAAGCAGTTGTCTATCTATACTGAGAGAAAGTTTCCATACTGAGAGTTCCCCAAACTAAAAGGATCACACACAAGTCTGGGCTCTCTTTACCTACCCCAAACTGCAGACAAAGATGCTGCTATCAGAGAAGTTAAGAGTGAAAGGCAGTATAGGATAATAATAATCACATTAGTTTAGCAGTCACAAAACTGATTCTAATCACTATTTTGCCATTAGTTTCCTGTGTGACCTTGAACAAATTACTTGGGCTTTAGTTGTCTCATCTGTAAAACAGTGGAGTTTAGGGGGTAACTATGCAGCTCAATGGATTGAGAGCCAGGCCTAAAGACAGGATATCCTGGGTTTAAATTTAACCTCAGACAATTCCTGTGTGACCCTGAACAAGTCACTTAACTCCCATTGTCTAATCCTTACCACTCTTCTGCCTTGGAACCAACATATTTTATTGATTCTAAGATAGAAGGTAAGGGTTTAAAACAGGGGGTTTGATTTAACAATCTGTCTCTCAGTTCCCTTCCAGTTCTACCTTTCTAAACTTTGTTCTAGGGGACACATGCTTCCAAATCAATTTCTTATTTTATCTTAAGATATAATAAGAAATAATGGCATTTCTTAAGCACTTACCATGTTTCCCATACTTTACATGAGTGATAGGAAAGCAAAAACAAGAACCTCTTTTCTTTAAGGAGTTTCCATTAATGGAAGATTCTAGACAGGTTGATAAAGAGGGAGTATGTTATGGATTGGGGACAGCCAGTGCAGTTGCTCTGGAATCAGGATTTTATCTCCAGCCTCGGTTCCCCAAGAGCAGTTTATCTGGCAGGGAAGGCCTGACATGGTCTGTTTGATCTGTTGTCGTAGTCTTCATCCATATAAATATGCCATCTGTTAATCTATCCTCTCTTCTATCTGTCCTTGGTTATCTATATGGCTACTTTGGAAGAACTTTTCAGGTAGACAAAAAGAAAAGGGAGAATTTTCTCTACCATGCCCCCCTCACACTTTTTCTCCAAGAGAGAGGTTTTCCTAACACAGATTCCCAGCTCAGTCAGGCCAGCACTAGTGAGACATTATGGTCTAATGGAAAGAGTTGGAGTCAGAGAAACTGGTTTGGAATGCTAGTTCTGCTACTTGCTAACTATATGACCTTGGGCAAGTCACTTCCCCTCAATAAGCCTAGGTTCTTTCCACCCAAAATGAGTGGGTTGGAATAGATATCTTTACAATGCTCTCCAGTCTCTAAGTCTCTCAAAAAGTCTGACACTTGACCAGTCAGGGTTCTTTCTACTATTCCATATTATAATCCTACTGTTCTGATATCCTTGGTAACAACTTTCCTTTCTCTATCCTGGATTTTCTCAGGGAAAAGAATGAAGGATTTAAAAAGGAACAAGAAAACTGAAAAACCAAGCCAGACTTTCAGATAGGCTTCTCATTTCCTACATATAAAGGACTGGGCAAGAAATTACTATGATGTAATCCATACAAAGATCAACTTTGCTAACAATATTTCATAGCTTTCAACTTTGCTTTTAGAGCCAGCATATTAATCAAGAGAAGTAAGATAGATGAGTTGTCATTTGTTCCCAAGCAGCTTCCTTTTTTTTTTTTTTTTAAATTCTGTGAGATGGTTAGAACCTTGAGTTTCAATCTCAACTCTCCTACTTAGTCCCTATATGGTTTTGGGCAAATTACTTCCCCTCTCTGTGCCTCTGTTTATTCCTGTCAAGTGAGGGCATAGAATGAAATGATCTCCTTGTTTTTGCCAAATTTAAAGTTTATAATCAGTGACAGTTAGACCAATAATTGAAATAGAAAATTATAAAGAAGTCTCTAAGAGGAGCTATGAAGTCAGCTGGAAAAAAAAATCACTTCTGGAATGTGATGGGGAGGGGGTAAGGGAAAGAAAACTTCATGGAAGAAATAGCATTTGAGGGAGACTTGAAGAGATGAGTAGAATTTCATTACAAGGAGATTAAGATGGTGTGAGGTTGGGAGAGGCATTCAGGGATGGGGGAGGAAACAATTTGGCTCAGAGTTGGAAGAGTTGACTAATTTAGCTGTAGCACAAAGTCCATGAAGGAGCAGTAAGAGAAAAGATTAGAATGAAGGTCTTGGATATTAGGTTATGAAGTTTGGGCTTTTAGACACTAGGCAGTGGGGGATCACAAGACTTAGAGTGGAAAGAAACCTTAGAGACCTTTTATCCAACTCTCATTTCGCAAGTAAGGAAACCGAAGTCCAGAGAGTGGACTTTCCCAAGATCACACAACACGTAAGTAGTGGATACAGTCATCAAAAGTTATTGGGTAGTGCATCTGATATTGAGGAAATCAGTTTAGTAGTGATGTCTAGGATCAATTGGAGTGAGGAAAGGCAGGAGGTGAGGAGTTTATTAAAATAGAAATCTATTATAATGCTCTAGGTGGATATAATGAGAATCCAAATTAGTATCATGGCACTGGGAGTGTTCTTAATTCAAGTTATTCTACTTTCCTTATTACTTTTTTCCTATATCTTCAATCAGTATAATATTACTTTTAGGTTTCTCCACCAAGAAAATGAAGATGGTTAGGTGTCTTCATTTTTTCATTTCTTTTCTGAGCTTACACTGAATTCAGGAAGCCAATGAGCCTTTTTCCCCCCCAAGTAGGAACTGAATGACCAAGTTCTGATCTCTAGCTGTCATAGACTCCTCTTTAGGTTCATCTTCATGTTCTTGTACTCTATCTCTTTTGGCAATCCCAAATTAGGTCCCATTGTAATGAAGATTGCAATAAAATAAAAGTGATTTTCAAATGTCATGTAAAATTAGTTAATTTCACAGTTCCATAAAACACAGCAATCCAAAGTTCTAACCAGTTCCTATATTTTTTATTCTCCGTGCCTAATAATTAAATGATATTTAAGTCAAGAAAACCTGTTTTGTTTTTTTTTTTAAATATATTTTATTTGATCATTTCCAAGCATTATTCGTTAAAGACATAGATCATTTTCTTTTCCTCCCCCCCACCCCCCATAGCCGACGCGTAAGTCCACTGGGCATTAGATGTTTTCTTGATTTGAACCCATTGCTTTGTTGATAGTATTTGCATTAGAGTGTTCATTTAAAGTCTATCCTCTGTCATGTCCCCTCAACCTCTGTATTCAGGCAGTTGCTTTTTCTCGGTGTTTCCACTCCCATAGTTTATCCTTTGCTTATGAATGGTGTTTTTTTTTCTCCTGGATCCCTGAAAGTTGTTCAGGGACATTACACCGCCCCTAATGGAGAAGTCCATTACGTTCGATTATACCACAGTGTATTAGTCTCTGTGTACAATGTTCTCCTGGTTCTGCTCCTCTCGCTCTGCATCACTTCCTGGAGGTTGTTCCAGTCTCCATGGAACTTCTCCACCTTATCATTCCTTTGAGCACAATAGTATTCCATCACCAACATATACCACAGTTTGTTCAGCCATTCCCCAATTGATGGGCATCCCCTCGTTTTCCAGTTTTGGGCCACCACAAAGAGCGCAGCTATGAATATTTTTGTACAAGTCTTTGTGTCCATTATCTCTTTGGGGTACAGACCCAGCAGTGCTATGGCTGGGTCAAAGGGTAGATATTCTTTTGTCGCCCTTTGGGCAGAGTTCCAAATTGCCCTCCAGAATGGTTGGATCAGTTCACAACTCCACCAGCAATGAATTAATGTCCCTACTTTGCCACATCCCCTCCAGCATTCATTACTTTCCTTTGCTGTTATGTTAGCCAATCTGCTAGGTGTGAGGTGATACCTCAGAGTTGTTTTGATTTGCATCTCTCTGATTATAAGAGATGTAGAACACTTCTTCATGTGCTTGTTAATAGTTTTGATTTCTTTATCTGAGAACTGCCTATCCATTTCCCTTGCCCATTTATCAATTGGAGAATGGCTTGATTTTTTGTACAATTGATTTAGCTCATTATAAATATGAGTAATTAAACCTTTGTCAGAGGTTTCTATGAAGATTTTTTCCCAATTTGTTGTTTCCCTTCTGATTTTAGTTATATTGGTTTTGTTTGTACAAAAGCTTTTTAGTTTGATGTAGTCAAAATTATTTATTTTACATTTTGTGATTCTTTCTATATCTTGCTTGGTTTTAAAGCCTTTCCCCTCCCAAAGGTCTGACATGTATACTATTCTGTGTTTACCCAATTTACTTATGGTTTCCTTCTTTATGTTTAAGTCACTCACCCATTTTGAATTTATCTTGGTGTAGGGTGTGAGGTGTTGATCTATTCCTAGTCTCTCCCACACTGTCTTCCAATTTTCCCAGCAGTTTTTATCGAATAGTGGATTTTTGTCCCAAAAGCTGGGATCTTTGGGTTTATCGTATACTGTCTTGCTGAGGTCGTTTTCCCCCAGTCTATTCCACTGATCTTCCTTTCTGTTTCTTAGCCAGTACCAAATTGTTTTGATGACTGCTGCTTTGTAATATAGTTTGAGGTCTGGGACTGCAAGGCCCCCATCATATGTGTTTTTTTTCATTATTTCCCTGGATATCCTTGATCTTTTGTTCTTCCAAATGAACTTTGTTATGGTTTTTTCCAAATCAGTGAAGAAGTATTTTGGTAGTTCAATGGGTATGGCACTAAATAGATAAATAAGTTTGGGTAGGATGGTCATTTTTATTATATTGGCTCGTCCTATCCATGAGCAGTTAATGTTTTTCCAATTGCTCAAGTCTAGTTTTAGTTGTGTGGAGAGTGTTTTGTAGTTGTGTTCATATAGTTCCTGTGTTTGTCTTGGGAGATAGATTCCTAGGTATTTTATTTTGTCTAAGGTGATTTTGAATGGGATTTCTCTTTCTAGTTCTTGCTGCTGAGCTGTGTTGGAGATATATAGAAAAGCTGATGATTTATGTGGGTTTATTTTGTATCCTGCAACTTTGCTAAAGTTGTTGATTATTTCAATTAGCTTTTTGGTTGAATCTCTAGGATTCTTTAAGTAGACCATCATGTCATCCGCAAAGAGTGATAACTTGGTCTCCTCCTTGCCTATTCTGATGCCTTCAATTTCTTTATCTTCTCTAATTGCTACTGCTAGTGTTTCTAGTACAATGTCAAATAGTAGAGGTGATAATGGGCATCCTTGTTTCACTCCTGATCTTATTGGGAATGCATCTAGTTTATCCCCATTGCAGATGATATTAGCTGTTGGTTTTAGATATATACTGTTTATTATTTTTAGGAATGACCCTTCTATTCCTATGCTTTCTAGTGTTTTTAATAGGAATGGGTGTTGTATTTTATCAAAGGCTTTTTCTGCATCTATTGAGATAATCATGTGGTTCTTGCTAGTTTGCTTGTTGATGTGGTCAATTATGTGGATGGTTTTCCTAATGTTGAACCAGCCCTGCATCCCTGGTATGAATCCTACTTGATCATGGTGAATGATCCTTCTGATCACTTGCTGGAGTCTTTTTGCTAGTATCCTATTTAAGATTTTTGCATCTATATTCATTAGGGAGATTGGCCTATAGTTTTCTTTCTCTGTTTTTGACCTGCCTGGTTTTGGAATCAGTACCATGTTTGTGTCGTAAAAGGAGTTTGGTAGAACTCCCTCTTTGCTTATTATGTCAAATAGTTTGTATAGTATTGGGGTTAACTGTTCTCTGAATGTTTGATAGAATTCACAGGTGAATCCATCAGGCCCTGGGGATTTTTTCTTAGGAAGTTCTTTGATGGCTTGATGGATTTCAATTTCTGATATGGGATTATTTAAGAATTCTATTTCCTCTTCTGTTAGTCTAGGCAGTTTGTATTTTTGTATATATTCATCCATTTCTCCTAAATTGGTGTATTTATTGCCATATAATTGGGCAAAGTAATTTCTAATGATTGCCTTAATTTCCTCCTCATTGGAGGTGCTGTCCCCCTTTTCATCTTTAATGCTGTGAATTTGCTTTTCTTCCTTCCTTTTTTTAATTAGATTGACCAGTACTTTGTCTATTTTGTTTGTTTTTTCAAAGTACCAGCTTCTTGTCTTATTTATTAAATCAATAGTTCTATCACTTTCGATTTTATTAATTTCTCCCTTAATTTTTAGGATTTCTAATTTGGTTTTCTGCTGGGGGTTTTTAATTTGATCGCTTTCGAGTTTTTTCAATTGCATTTCCAATTGATTGATCTCTGCTCTCCCTTGTTTGTTAATATGAGCTTTCAGGGATATGAATTTGCCTCTGATTACCGCTTTGGCTGCATCCCAAAAGGTTTGAAAGGATGTTTCGCCATTGTCATTTTCCTTGATGAAATTATTAATTGTTTCTATGATTTCTTCTTTAGCTAAACGGTTTTGGAGTATCATATTGTTTAATTTCCAATTGGTTTTAGATTTGGTTTTCCATGTACCATTACTAATCATTATTTTTATTGCCTTGTGATCTGAGAAGGCTGCATTCATTATTTCTGCTTTTTTGCATTTGTGTGCTATGTTTCTGTGACCTAATGTATGGTCAATTTTTGTGAATGTGCCATGTGGTGCTGAGAAGAAGGTGTATTCCTTTTTATCCCTATTTATTTTTCTCCATATGTCTATTAATTCTAATTTTTCTAAGATTTCATTCACTTCTTTTACCTCTTTCTTATTTATTTTTTGATTTGATTTATCTAAATTTGATAATGGTTGGTTTAGGTCTCCCACTAGTATGGTTTTATTGTCTATTTCTTCCTTCAATTCTCCTAGTTTCTCCATTAGAAATTTGGGTGCTATATTATTTGGTGCATACATGTTGATTAATGATATTTCTTCATTGTCTAGAGTCCCTTTTAACAAAATATAATTACCTTCCCTATCCCTTTTGATCAGGTCTATTTTTGCATTGGCTTTATCAGATATCATGATTACCACTCCTGCCTTCTTTCTATCAGTTGAGGCCCAGAAGGTCTTACTCCATCCTTTAATTCTGACCTTGTGGGTGTCAACCCGCCTCATGTGTGTTTCTTGAAGACAACATATGGTAGGGTTTTGGATTCTAATCCATTCAGCTATTCGTCTACGTTTTATGGGTGAGTTCATCCCATTCACGTTCAAAGTTATGATTGTCATTTGTGGACTCCCTGGCATTTTGATTGCCTTCCCTAATTCTAACCTTTTCTTCTTCGGCTCTACCTTTTAGTCCAGTGATTTACTTTGAATCAGTCCCCCTTGTCCCCTCCCTTGATGTTTCCCTTTTTAGTCCCTCCCTTTTTGTTCCCTCCCCCTCCCCCCTCTCTTTCCCTCCCTTTTTTTTCTCCCTCTCCCCCTCCCCTCCTTGGTTTTCCCTTCTCCTTACCCTTGTTGGGTAAGATAGAATTCAAGATCCCAATGGATCTGGATGTTTTTCCCTCTCAGAGTTGATTTCCCTGAGATTGAGGTTTAAGTAAACCTCCCCCCCCTCTCTTCCTCTCCTTCTTATAGGAGTTTTCTTCCCCTCCCCTTCCCCTGTGAATCTTTGTGTGAGAACCATTATTCTATTTGGTCTTTCTTTACCCCCTATTTATACATTACATTTTCCCCACATATTAGTATACATAGGTTGATATAAATGTAGTCCTTATAGAAGAGAGTTTGAGTAAAAGAAGATAACATTTTTCCCCTTTCCTTAATATTTACCTTTTCAGGTATTCCTTGCTCTTTGATTTTCGGTATCAAACTTTCCACAGAGCTCTGGTCTTTTCTTTGCAAAAAGTTGGAAGTCTTCTATTTTGTTGAATGCCCATACTTTCCCTTGGAAGTATATAGTCAGTTTTGCTGGGTAGCTGATTCTTGGTTGGAGACCCAGCTCTCTTGCCTTTCTGAAGATCATGTTCCATGCCTTACGATCATTCAGCGTAGAACTTGCAAGGTCTTGTGTGACCCTGATTGGCATTCCTTTATATCTAAATTGTCTTTTTCTGGCTTCCTGTAGGATTTTTTCTTTTGTTTGATAGCTTTGGAATTTGGCAATTACATTCCTGGGAGTTGTCTTTTGGGGGTTTAGTGTAGAAGGTGTTCTGTGAGCTCTGTCAGTGGCTGTATTGCCCCCTTGTTCTAGAATCTCTGGGCAATTTTCTTTGATTATATCTTGTATCACCATGTCCAGTTTGGTGTTTATTTCTGGCTTTTCTGGGAGTCCAATTATTCTTAAATTTTCTCTTCTCCCCCTGTTTTCCAGATCTATCACCTTGTCGGTGAGATATTTTATGTTCTCTTCTAATTTCTTGGTGTTTTGGCTTTGCTTTATTAGTTCTTGCTTTAAAGCCTGGTTTTCTTTTACAGTTTGGTCAAACTGGTTTTGTAGATGCGTGAATTTCTTTTGCATCATTTCCCACTTTTCCTCCCAGAGGGCTTCCATCTTTTTGGTCCTTTCTGATTCAAATTCTTCATGGGTTTGTGGAGAGTTTCTATTTCCTTTGGAAGATTTTGGAGAATTTTCTTGTATATCTTCTTCTATCTGCTCTGTATTTTGTATTTTGGCTCCATAGAATGTGTCCAGAGTCGCCCCTTTCTTCTTATTTTTCTTGGTATTTTGGGGCTTCTGTGCTTCTGTGGAGTTTGTCATCTCTGAACGTGGAGGATTGGCTTTTCTTGTCTTTGTCTGGTGATCAGAGGCTTTAGTCCTGGGCAGATGTTGGTTCTATGAGCGTTCCCTGGGTTAAACTGAATATGCCTCACTGGAACTGGAATGGAAGGGTCGGACCACGAGGCCACACTCTCCCCCTGGCTCGATTTCCGGAAGTTGCCTTCAGAATCCCTGGCCGTGAGGCTGTTTCCTCGGCCTGCGGGGGGATGGGCTGCCGCTTCCCCAAGCTCCGAGAGCACAGACTTTCACTGAGAATTGGATAGCAGGATCCAGCCCGTGAGGCTGTCTTGCCCGCCCTGAGGGTTGCTGTTGTTTTGACCAGCTCTCTGCAGCGGAGGCCCCAGGCAGTAACTTTCACCCGGACCAACCGGCTCT
This sequence comes from Monodelphis domestica, assembly GCF_027887165.1. Lineage (NCBI taxonomy): Eukaryota > Metazoa > Chordata > Mammalia > Didelphimorphia > Didelphidae > Monodelphis > Monodelphis domestica. The sequence goes on along the minus strand of NC_077227.1, from coordinate 555,761,465 downwards.
TTGCAGCGGAGGCCCCAGGCAGTAACTTTCACCCGGACTGGGACTTGGGTAGAAGACCCTGAGGGTTGTTGTTCCTCAGACCCTGCTCTCTGAGCCCGGCGCGGCTGCCGCTTCCGGGAGCCTTGGACTCTGCGCTCCTACCCCTGAGGTCCGAGGGATCTCGGGTTCTGGCTTTTAAGGGGAGCCGTACCTTTTGAACCGGGTCCAGGTCCAGGAGGAGGGTTCCCAGGGTCTGTGCTGTTGATCGTTTTGAATTTCGGCGCCTTAGGAGCTTCTAGTTTGAGATCGGTCGGGAAGGGTTTTCCGGAGATCTGAGCTTCAGCTTTCTCTAAGCCGCCATCTTAACCGGAAGTCCCCCCAAACCCTGTTTTGTTTTTAGGGAAGATTCGGAGTAAATAAATAAGCTTGCTAACTAGGTATTAACCTTAAACAACCATATATAATGTAAACACTTTCAGGCAATCACATGATTACCTGAGTTGATTCTAGGATTTGTTATCATTGATGTTGCAACATCAGTTCAGTCACAACTAGAATGAGGGAGAATCTGGCTCAAAGGAAATTTAGCTGGAAAGGAAGATTTGCATAAGGAAGATAAGATTGGGATGGTAAGTTACAGTCATATGCAGCTCAGCTAATATTCATAAGTTTTTCTGTGCAAGAACTATGGTAGATGCTAAATGATCCAAAGATTAAAAACAAAAAATGATCCCATCCCTAAAGGAACCTATGGGAAATACAGTATTACAGAAGCAGACAACTACAAATAACATTTAGTAAGCAATAGGGAACAGCTTCTAGAGTATGAGAATACCATTAATTGGAGGAACCAGAAAAGAAAAAAAACTCCTCTTGTGCAAGCTAGTTCCTGAGTCATACTTGGAAAGAGACAAGAGATCCTGGGGGGGAAAATTAAACTGAGTAGGAAGCACACTCCAGATATTGAGGACCGCATTTAGAAAGTCACAGAACCAGGATATGTCATGTTCTATATGGGGAAGAGTCAGTAGGTTAAGGCTAATTTAACTTGAAAGATAGAGTAGACAAAGAGAAATTATACCCCTGCCCCCCCAAAATACTGGAAAGGTAGGTAAGAGATAGATGACAAAAAGACCCTAAATGCCAGGCCAAATAATTTGTATTTTATCATATAGGCAATAGGGCTCCATTAGATATTTTTAGAGTAACAGTAGAGTAAGAACTCAGTTTTGGGGAATATTAATCTGGCAGTTGTGTGGAGGATGTATTGGAGAAGGAAGAGTCTATGGACAAAGAGAACAAGTAGAAAGCTATTATAATCCAGGTCAGGAGTTCGTAACTTGAGATTCACTTACTATATTAGGGGGTCCATATACTTAAATGGGGAGCTGGGGTGGAGGACTACATCCTTATTTAAATATAACTGAGTAAGTGGCTCAGTGGATTGGGAGTCAGGTCTGCAGACAGGAAGTCCTGTGTTCATATTTCACCACAGAGGCTTCCCAGCTATGTTACCCTTAGTAAATCACTTATACCCCCCCTCCCATTGCCTAGTCCTTACTGCTCTTCTGCCTTAGAACCAATATACAGCATTGATTCTAAGACAGAAGATAGTGGTTTTAAATGGATACATGAATTAATAAATATAATTGAGAGTTATAATCCTATGTAATTTTTATTTATTTACATTGTTCTGAGAAATGATGCATGATTGAATGGTTGATTTTGTCCTTAGTAACTAAAGAGGACCAAAATGAAATTCCAATATCAGGGATCGATGTATAGTGTGTCAAACTATGGCTGATCAGACCAATAGAGGCTCAGAAGAATCTACCACAAATTGGACAAAAATAGCCTGTATAAAATATTTGAGATGGAGATGTCTCTAAATGTGTGGATCTCATGTTTCTTTTGATATTCTGCAATTCTGCTTTGGTCATGGAGCACAGAGCCTTCTTCGATATGGCTCATAATGCAGGAACATTCTGTGTCTGTGCCTCCCATGCGCAAAAATTAAAATTAATGTCAATAATAAAAATATTATGTTTAAGGAGATTTATTAAAGATCATTAGAAATAAAGTAATAAAAGAGATATAAAATAAAGACCATGGGCCCATGGCTGATCATGGCTGATTTTCAAACACTCACCTTACTACCACCATGCTCACTGTCATCAAGCCAAAGAGGCCCAAGAGGATCACCCACTAGCAAATATCCTCTGTCTACAGGAAGTATGTAAGGCTAGGAAGTCAGTGGGCTCCCGGGAAATGTAGTTCTTTTTTAGGGTAATGAGTTTTCAGTTATATACATGTCACACAATTGATGGGTATCAGTGAAAAAGAAAGGACAGCTAGCACAAGTAGCATGGTACATAGCTAGCAATATTGTGAAGTGGTTTTGGAGCCTAGGTTCAAATCCTGGCTCTATCACTTACTATCTGTGACTTTGGCTTTAACCTCTTTGGGCCTCGGTTTCTTTATATATTAAATGAGAAGAGATTGGACTAGGTGACTTTTAATGGACCTTCAATGACCCTCTATGAAAGAGTTTGTGAAGGTAGAACCACCAGAGCTTGGGGACTGATTATTTAAGACAAAAGGGAGAAAATAAAGAGTGGAAGACAGGACGAATGGTCATTGTCACCAATGACAAAAATAAAGTTCAAAGATGAGATAGACAAAGAAAAAGAAAAGCTTGGCTCTGGACACTTAAGTATGAGAGGCTACAATTATTTTTGGGTAGCAACTATTCAGTAACATACTTTTAACTTCTCTGTTAGCCACAGACAAACTCTCTAAAGTTTCCACTGAAATAGCTTATTGTTGAACCAGGTAGTGAAAATAACGTCTAACTCAATTAAAGGCTAGAATTTCATAATTTTGAAAAAAAAAATGTATTAGTTGGAAGGAGATTTATAGAGGGGATACTCCTCCCCTTTGGATTTAAAATAACTACAACTAAGAATATTGGTATTTATAATTACACAGCAAACCTGCTGTAACTTTAGCTTCTTTGTTGGCAGTGTAACTGGGAAGATACCTTGAAAAGTTTCCTTATGAACCACAACAAAGCAGCATTGTTGAGTAGATGAAATGGGGGAAGGTTATTGGGGAAAAACAGTGCTTTTCATGGCACAGATGCTCTCCAGTATTTCATTCTCAGCCTTTTCCAGAAGGTTATTAGGAGGCTGTGACTGATTAAGGGGAGTGTTTTCATTAGAGGTGCCCTGCCTCATTCTCTTTAAACAAGCTAAAAGCAATCATCTGCTGGCAGGAAGACTTCAAGTCATCTAGTAACAACATAACATAACATTAGATGACACTTTCTTCCAATTTCAAGTTTGCCCTTGGGTTTTAGGGTGATGGAGAGGCAATACAAGTTATTTCAATCTCAAGGAATTCCAGCAGGCACCCTCCTTAAAATGCTCTTCCCGATTCCTGAGTCCTAAGACCCAATTGTTTACATATGATAATCTATTTGGTGTCCATGCCCTTCAGAGATACCCCTTAGTCCCAGCAATAGCTATGACTTTTGTTCCACTAGGGCTGAACTAATACATTGAATGCTGCTTGTTGGGTTTAAACAAGGGCCTGGGGAGAGCTACACTGGCAATTTTAGCCACAGATTCATCCATAACAAGAATGAGCTGCTTGGTTTCCAAACAGTTCTTTGGAACACTAAATACAAGTAATTAGCAAGAGGAAATGCACCCTTTTACTTGAGAAAGACCAGAAGCCCAAGCTTGTTAATGAATTATTTCCCACTTAAGTCATGCTAGCATTCATTGCTTATACATTCTGCAAAGGAATCTATGACCCATTATACTGAGTGTTTTTGGAAAAGTTAAATGCCAAGCTTTCAACTGAAAGCAGTGCTATCATTAGAAGTAAGATTCATCTGCATTTCACTAAATCAGAGTATAAAAAAAGCATTTTTAGGGGTTTCTACACCCCAAGTACTGTGCTAAATGTTATGTTTACAAATATAAAAGTAAAGACAGTCTCCGACCTCAAGGAGTTTATATTCTAATATGAGACAGACAATACAGTAAACAGTGAGAGGATCTTAGGTCTAGAAAGTTACAGGGATGATGAGTAGATCCACTGGGTAATAGACCAACATACTCCTTCCAGGAACAATGAGGGAGTTGATTTGATCATGGTTCTAGAACTTGGATGGGTTGGCTGGGGTGAGAGGAGGATAAACTACTAGGTTCTCAAATCATGGCAGTTCTCAAAAAGTTGACTCTAAGATGTAGGGAGTGAAGTGAAGCCTGCCTGGGATCTGCCTGAAATAATGGATATGGGGGATGTAGGGGAAAGAAGGCAGCAAGGAGGAGTAGAACAAGATTTTTAGAAATGAAAGATTTAAATTCCTAGAGATAGTCTCTAGATTATTAGGCAGCAAAGAGTTTAATAACATGTTGAGGAATAAGGATTATGGAATATTACTAAGTAATAAGGCCCTCAAAATGTAAGCTATATTGCAATGAAACTGGAAGTTCCTATTTCTTTCTTTACATTACCAGAAAAAATTGACTTTTTCATTTAACTTAGGATCAAAATCTGTAAGGAATCTCAGAGGATATTAGTCTCATCCTGGCATTTTACAGAAGAGGAAACTTGGATCCCAAGAGAGGAAATAATTTTCCCAATGTCAAATCAGATCCTCTACTGCCAAATCTAGCATGTTTGCTGACCCCATTTTATTTCCTAGTGAAATCTTTCCATACCTCTTAAAGTACTCTGACATAATTTTCATTAACAGCAACAGTCAAGAGAAGTCATGAAAGCATATCCAATCAACTACAAGTGTCTTCCCTGCCTGGAAAGGCTGTTTTTAAGAGAGTAAAAGCAGTTGCTGGCAAATCGGAGTCAAGGAAAACTTTCTTAATGGTGAATGAAGTGTAGATGGACTCATCCACCAAAAAATCAAAGCAAAACCAAAAAAAGTCAGGGCTTAAATACTTTAAGGAGAGCATGTTGGCAGCCTGGCATTATCCTAAAACAAGCAAAGGACTATTTGTCTGAAAGATACATCATGATTAAATTTTTATTGGGCATGGTCAGGCCACTGCCCTGAATATATGAAAGATAGGTCTTCTTATGGAACTGACAGTTTCTTGTGATGGGCTGGGATCCATCCACAAAAATTTCATTATTTTCCCAAATCTGATAAGGGCCATAAGAAAATGACTTGGGAAAATAAGTTATAGGATTTAGAATTGGAAGGGACTTTGAAGATATCAGCAAATTCACTCTCCTCTCCATTTTAACCAGAGGAAGAAACAGAGAAGTCCCAGAGAGGTTAGATGGATTTGTCAAGTTACAGAGCTAATATGATCAAGGATTTGAACTAGCACCCTTGACTCCAAGTCTAGCTCTTCTCCAAAATGTCTCCTCCCACCCCCAAGCTAATATAGTAGATGATGGTGATACAATCATTCCTTACTAGCATAGCACAATGAAAAAAAAAAGAGTTCCTGGACTGGGAATGATGAAGCACAAGTCTAATTTACTATATAGCAAGTCAGCTGATCTCTTTGGGCCTCAGTTTCCTCCTCTGCAAAATGTGGTGATTATATTAGATGCTTTCTAAGGTACTTTTTAGCTCTGACATCTTATGAGTCTCAGCTTTGCCAAATAAACGAGACCCATTGCAGCCCCAGATAAAACTACTTGTTACTTTAGCTGAGTAAATGGATCTGCCCTAAAGAAAGCAGAAGCAATCTGAGGTCACTGTATTGGCAGGGTAACCTTGAGCCACCAGCCTGCTCTGATTGCATGTTCCTTTCAGGATAAATGCTCTAATTCACTCCCTTTTCCAATTGTCCTGGGGAGCATACTTAAGGGAAAAACAATAATCAATAATGTGATGAAAACGAATTACGAGGGATGTGATGGATTTAGAAACCATGCCAGATTCGGAACAACTGTTTCCAAGATTGAGAAAGGGTTTTGAACTTACTCTCATGTGCATTTTATTTCATTTTATTTCTTAATTCCTGATTTTATAGCTATTTGATGAACAATACTTAGCTCTCACCACTCACCAAGTTGTAAGTGCCCTTGAAACTTTTTTTTTTATTCATGATGCTTGCTTTTACTGTGCATTATGCTCCTAAAGGTAGAGTAAGAAAGGGCCATGGCTTTTGTTGAGATTTTCCCTAGTAAAATTCAGTGTGGTAGAGTGAAAGGATCAAAGTACTGGGAACCAGGAGACTTGAATTCTAGTCCTGACTCTATCACCAATTTGCTATGTGACTTGATGAAGGGATTGGAGATGTTAGCCTGGAAAAGAAAAGGCTCAGAGTTAGACATGAATGTTCTCTTCAAATATTTGAAGTGCTGTCTTGTGGAAGACATATTAGACTTGTTCTGTTGACCTCAAAAGGCAAAGAGGGAGCCATAGGTACACATGGAAAAGAGGAAATTTTAAATTTGGGATAAGGAAAAACTTACTAATAATTGCTTTCAGTTGTTACAGTTGTGTTCAACTCTGTGGCCCCATTTGAGGTTTCCTTGGAAAGACCCTGGAGTGATCCACCATTTCCTTCTCTAGCTTATTTTGCAGATGAGGAAACCCATGCAAACATAGTCAAATGACTTGCCTAGAGTCATACAGCTCATAAGAGTGCCTAAGGCCACATATTGAACTTGGGAAGATGGGTCTACTTGAATCCAGGTCTGGATTAGTGAATCCATTCACTAAATCATTAGCTGCTCAAATAAATTTTGTTGTTGTTTAATCAATTAGTCATATCTGACCTTTTGCAACCTCATTTGGGGTTTTCTTGGGACAGATACTAGAGTGGTTTGCCATTTCTTTCTGTTCATTTTACAGATGAGGAAGCTGAGACACACAGGATTAAATGACTTGCCCTAGCTCACACAATAAGTGGCTAAGATTGGATTTGAACTCATATCCTCCTGATTCCAGGCCTGGCACTCTATTCACTGTGCCACCAAGCTACCCCAATACTATTAGAGGTATCAAAAAATGGAATTGGCTACCCTGGGAAATACTAGGGTTTCTTTCATTAGAGATTATGAAAGAGAAGCCAGCTGGATATGTTAAAGAAACACACTTTGTTCAGGTATTTATTATACTGAGGCACCTTCTAAGTATGAAAATCTGTGATTCTGTGATTTTATAAAATTAAGCAATACATTTTCCTTGCCTCATTCACAGTACCATTATCTATACAATGAGAGGATTGAACTGAATGATTTCTAAGATCAGACAAACATAACTATTGAACTGGAAGAGACTTTAGAGACCTCTGAGTCAAACCCCCTTTTAAACATGGGAAAACTGAGATAAAAGGCTAAGCAACTTGTGCCCAAGGTCACATAAGTTTTAGTAACAGAGGCAGTATTTGAACCCATGTCTTCCTAAATGCAAGTCAGATGCTCTATCTGCTGTGACATACTATCTTCTCCATAGTCCCTTTCATATCTAAAATTTGATGAAATTCTCTTTTGCTTGTAAGTAGAGCTACTTTTAGATTTAGATTGCATTCTGTCACCAAAAGCCAATTAGATGACTTTGACTTTCACCCTTTCTTTGATATTTCTCTCAGCAATATCATTGATACAGGTCTATCTTAATTAATAAAAGAGATGTGTTCCTGCCAACTTTTTTGTAAGGCCAGTCATATTGTCCTATTGATTTCCATTGTAATTTAAAAGATACATTCCCCAAGGAAAATATTTTGTCCACAAGTTAAAAAGTTTTCTTATTGCCAAGATGTCCTCAAGTAGAACTGTAATGAGGAATTTTTGTACCTGGATCAACCACCAAAACACTACTCTTAGAAAATGATATGAAACCCATCTTCAGTTAAGGCAAGATGCAAGTATACAGAAATGTGTGGGGCTGATAGAGACCCTAGGCCACCAGTGCAAGGGCACTTCTTAGGATGCCACGTGGGGATGTCAGTTGTTAGGAAAGAAACTCACTCCATCCCATCATCTGGTAGCTTCCTATTGTAATTCATTATTATTACTAAGTGTCAAGTTTTCATTTTTATACTCCTGAGCACTGCAACTGTTATCGATATCTTATAAATTTGGTGCCCTCTAAATTTGGCACCCTGAAGTCTCTGTTGCTTTGCCTTGGTTACAGCTCGGTACTCAAGAATATTTCCTTCATTTCCTGACTAGATACTTTTGAGGTTTACTACTTTACAATACAGTACGAGATCTGGTAATTCAATGTCACCTTCATTCCTACTTTATTCATTACTTTTCGTAAGATTCTCAATAAAATGAATTTTTATCCCTAAAAATCCCTAAAAAGTAATCATTTAGTGCTTCTCTGCTTCTTTTCAATGTTATGAGCAGATAGTGGAGCCCAGAAGAGATTCATTGATCACCTCTCATGATGGCTATATAACCTTGGTTTCTTGGATCATATTTTTTTTGATGGCATCTTTTATTCTGATTCTTCTTTTTTGTTTTATGTCACAGCCTGATCACATAGGCTCAATGCCTCTCTGATATCTTAAAAAATTAAATTAGTCTCTAATAAAAGTATTACATTTTGGGGGGTTTATTAAGGATTATTAGAAATCAAGGAATAAAGAAATACAAATAAGAAAAACCATGTGCCTAGGGCTGATTAGCCCATTCAAAAGCTTACTTACATCATTGCAATGGAGAGCCGAGCATAGAGCATAGAAGAGGGTGAGTTGGCATTGCTACCAGTTTAAATACTAATTGTGATCTCGCCCCAGGTGGAGACTCAGGTGAGATTATAGGGAATTCTGGGAAGTACCAAGGACTTCTGGGGATTGAAGTCTAAGGTTCAAATCTCCATTTTACATATCTTCTAAAGAACAGTCATTTTAAAATGCGTTTTCTCTACTTTTTCTTCTTAAATCTCAGTTGTTTCAATCACTTTCTCCAGAGTGAGACTATTGTGCCAAAAAAAGAAAAACATAAGCAAGGTTATTTGATAGATTGACCAGTTAATCTGATAATGTATACAATCCTTTGGTCTAGAAGTTGCCTGTTTCTCTTCCTTAAGAAAGAAGATATATTTCAATGCCTGTTCTCTGAAACCTTCATTGGTTCCTCAGTTATTCAGTTCTATTTCTTTTTAATTATTTTTTCATTTATTTTTTCATTTATTCATTATTCATATATTATTCATTTATTCATTGAATTCATTGAACCTGTGTTTTAAAAATCTATTTATTTCACCTTTCATCAGTTGTTACACATCTTCCCTCTCTAAAATCCTTTTTAAAAAATAATTTCTCCTTAATGATAATAACTAGTGCTTAAATGTTTACAAAATGCTTTATAAATATTACCTCATTTTATCCTCACAACTCTGAGTAGCTGGTACCATTATTATTCCCATCTTACAAATGAAGAAACTGAGACATAAAGGTTAAGTAACTTGCTTAGCTTAGGGTCATATAGTTAATAAAAGCCTGAGGCAGGATTTGAACTGAGGATGAGGAGGTGTCCCTCAATTAGAGAATGCCTGAACAAATTGTGGTATATAATGATGATGGAGTACTATTGTGCCATAAGGAATGATGAATTGATGGATTTCTTAAAAGACTTGGAAAAACTTACATGAACTAATGCAGAGTGAAATAAGCAAAACCAAAGAACATTATACACAGTAACTGAAATATTGTGGGACAATAAAATATGATTAATTTTGCTACAAAAAGCAATGCCATGATCCAGGACAATTCCGAGGAACTTATGAGAAAGAATGCTATACACATCTAGAAAAAGAACAGTGGGAATAGAAATCCAGAGGAAAACATATAATTTATGACTTGTTTATATGGGCATATGATTTGGGGTTTTGGTTTTAAAAGATTACTTTGTTCCAAAAATGAATAATATGGACATGGGTTTTAGTGATAATATATGTATAACCCAGTGGAATTGCTTTCAGCTCCAGGATGGGGGAGGGAAGAGGAGAGGGAGACAACAAGAATCATGTAATCATGGGAAATTTTCTAAAATAAAAAAAGTTAAGAAAAAAAAATTAAGGTTTTCCTGACTTCAGATCCAGTCTCTGTCTTCAGTAATATCCATAACATACACATACCATAGTCTTTTCATTCATTCTCCCAATTAATGGATACCTACTTGGTTTCTGAGTCTTTGCTACCACGAAGAGTGCAAGGGGGAATCTTTTTTTGCTATTTGTTGAATTTTTGTTTCTGCCTTTGACTTCCTGGTATGTTTGTTTATATATATATATATATATATATATATATATATATATATACACTACTGAAACATGGAACTTCTGCATCAAAGCATATGGACAATTTAATAACTCTTCTTGAATAATTGCAAACTAATGCCCAGAAGGGTTGGATCAATTCATAGCATCACCAAAAATATATTCTTTTTCTGTTTCCCCACAGAAACTCCATCACGAATTGTTCCCATGTTTGGGCAGGTCAGTTTTGCTCATTTACAGGGGCAAAACTTTCAAATTGCATTTTTCTTCCTAATTGTAATTTGGAGCATGTTTTTTACATGACCATTTATATTTTTTAAATGTCCCTTCAAAAACTGCTTGTTCAAAACTCTTTCACTGCTTATCTATTAGGAATTGGTATCTGGTTTTTTAATTTATATTATATATTTTGTATATAATATTCCTACTAGTGATATTTTATGCAAATATTTTCCTACACTACGCTTTCTCTTCTTATTCTATCTTCAATTATTTTCTTTACTTAGAGATTTTTGTTTTTTCAATTTTACATGGTCAAAATGGATGACTTTTTAAAAATTCTTTTATGCTCCAACTAATTATAGCTTTGAAAGAAATGTGAGCTCTGTGGATAGAGCCAACCCAAGCTGTGGAGAATTGGGCAGCAGATGAACAAGCCCAGGACACCAGCTGAGTGACCTGCTAAGCAGAGATGCAGCACGTAAGGAAGGAACACCAGGGCCCCAGTGCCAGAGAAGTGAAGATACCTAGGCCACATGTGTTCCCCAACTGTGCTTCTGTATTAGGGCACTCAATGAGGGGTAACCACTCTTCCTGCTGACATTACTGGTTCCTGCTATGTTATGGAAGAGGCTGCACTGAGGTTTGTGGGAACAGGGATAGTTTTATTATTATTGGGCTTATAATGTTATTTCATAAATATCTTTACTTTGAATTAATTATTTTTACTAGCTAATTATTAAAGGCAAGCACATTGAGAAGGGTTTATAAACTATACTTCTAGGAGAACTAGGAGATACTTCTAGAGTATCCTCAGTCAAGAATAGCCATTTCTGTACAGCTAGGTGGCTCAGTAGATTGATAGTCAGGCCCAGAAGTAGGAAGTCCTGGGTTCAAATTTGACTTCAATTACTTCCCTGTGTGACCCTGTGCAAATCACTTAATTCCCCATTGCCTAGCCCTTATCATTCTTCTGCCTTGGATCCAATAAATAGTGTTGATTCTAAAACAGAAGGTAAGGTTTAAAAAAAAAGAATACTCATTTTCCTAGGAATTAATACAAGTAGGAGAAGATACTATGCATATATATTAGTCTATATATGTACATGTATGTATATATATGGTATATATTACATAATATATACCATATACTTGATTTTGGACATATGGACATGTTATCTCCTCTATTAGAATATAAGCTCCTTCAGAGCAGGAGGTTTTTTTTTTTTAAATAAATGCTTATTTTCTGTTATAGAATTTATATTTCCCAGGGTCCTTCCTTCCTTCCTTCCTTCCTTCCTTCCTTCCTTCCTTCCTTCCTTCCTTCCTTCCTTCCTTCCTTCCTTCCTTCCTTCCTTCCTTTCTTCCTTCCTTCCTTTCTTCCTTCCTTCCTTCCTTCCTTCCTTTCTTTCTTTCTTTCTTTCTTCCTTCCTTCCTTTCTTCCTTCCTTCCTTCCTTCCTTCCTTCCTTCCTTCCTTTCTTTCTTTCTTTCTTTCTTTCTTTCTTTCTTTCTTTCTTTCTTTCTTTCTTTCTTTCTTTCTTTCTTTCTTTCTTTCTTTCTTTCTTTCTTTCTTTCTTTCTTTCTTTCTTTCTTTCTTTCTTTCTTTCTTTCTTTCTTTCTTTCTCTACCTTCTGTCTTACAATCAATAGGAAATATAATTTCTAAGGACTAGTCAATTTGGATCACATAGCTAGGAAGTGTCTCTGGCTACATTTGAACCCAAGACCTCCCATTTCCAGGACTGGCTCTCTAATCACTAAGCTACCAAACTGCCCCTAATATTGGTTTTCATTAGTATAGGGATATTTCAAATGAAGAAACTTCCCATGTCAATTCTGGTCAGCATCTTCTCTGTAACTTACAGTCTTAAAGAGTTTTCTGGGACACTAAAAGTTTAAGTGACATGGCCAGAGTCTCACAACCAATATCAAAGGTTGGACTTGAACCCAAGCTTTCCTAGTTCTAAGATCAACTATCTAATCACTACATTATACTGCCTCTCCTGTACCATTGCCTGACATTTAGTAAGAGTTTAACAAATACATGCTGATTATTTATTATAGTTGAATAGCATTGTATAATTCATTACATGGGATAATTGGAGCCTTAGAATGACCTTGATATGGAAAAGTAAGATTTCAGTAGTACCCTGTTTTACAAGTCAGAAAAACAAGGCTGAGAAAAGTTTGATGACTTGAGCAAAGTCACTCAGCTATAACTGGCTGAGCAAAGATTCTGTTACTAAGTCATTGATTGCCCCTTCTGTTAGATTTTTAAAAGCTAGTAGCAGTGTGCCCTCCCCAGTGTACTCAGAAAATTTACTGTCAACATGATTACCCCAAATTTCTTCCCCAGGCATTCACAGATCTCAAACAGGTCTTTACCAAGGTTTAAAGGAAAGTGAAAAACAGCTATTTTTCCTTATGAGAAAGTTGGAAATTCTTTTTATATATGAGCCAGTCGATAAATATGTCCTGGCCCTTGGGGTAGCAGTTGTTCTGGCTAGCTCATCCTCCCATTCTGGCCCCAACCTTTAGATTAGATTCTTAACCTAGGAACTTGTCTAGGAACTTGAAAAAGATTTTTTTTCATGACTGCATTTCCATATAACTGTTTTCCTTTGTAATTCAATGTATTCCCCTGACTTTCTTTAAGTCTCTACTAAAACCCTACCTTCCTCAGGAAGTCTTCTCAACAACTCTTAATTCTATTGTCTTCTCTCTGACATTTCCCCATATATATCAAATAGATATGTAATTCTTATATCTATATCTTTATATCTTGATTTTTATATCTTGTATATAACTTGTTAAGGTCAGGGACTGTCACAAACTTCCTTTTATATCCCCCAAACTTAACACAGTGCCTGGCACATAACAAGTGTTTAATAAATATTTATTGATTATTCATACATGAAAAAATACTATTCTAAGAAGGAGTAAATAGGCTTCCCCAGACAGATTAAAGACCCCTGATTAAAAATTTTTTTTTTTGTTATTCTTGCATAAAGCCATAGATATCTATGTTCAAATCTCAAGTCTTCTACTTAATGGCTTTGTGACCTTGAGCAAATCATTTGAACTTTATCTCCTGACTGGGGATTTTCACTGGCTCCCTATCTCCTCAGTCTTTACTGGGCTCAGCAGCTGGACCTCAAGCAGCTCCTCATCTTTCTAAACTCACAAGATCATTTTTTCTCTAATATTCCTTTACCTGAGAGCAAGAAAGAAGAAAAACAACAAATATAGGAAAAACAAAAGTGCCATGTGTTTGTAGAGAGTGAACCAAATTTTCTTTGTCTATCAATCAGCAATTTTTAAGTTAATCAATCAAGTACTTAAGCACCCCTACTTAACACTAAGTAAAAGTGTTTGCAAGTCACTAAAATGGGTGACAACTCCAGAGGCCATGCTCTGCCCCTGGGCAGTGCTAGGCAAAATGAAAGACTTCAATCAATTCTCATGAAATGGAAGAAGGAACAGGAAATGACATGGAAAAAGGACTATAAAACGTCTTGAACTTACTAAGGGACTTTGGACTTTGGCTTTTGGACTGCTTCTTGGAGGACTGCTCCTAGATCTTCTCCTTTGGACTTTGGTGTTGGAGGACTTTACTTTGGTTGGGTGAGTAGCTGGCTTTTCTTTCCTGGCTTCTGAAGAGATTTGTTCCAGAGAGGCCTTCCTTTCCTTGAGGAGGCTGCATTGGTAGAACCGTTTCTGAAGATACCACTGGACTTCTGGCTGAGAATTATGGGAAAATTCACGTGGGGATTAATGATGTGATGAAGCCCTGCTGGGGCTTAGCCCCACACCAGAGCAATAGCTTAGGGTGATAGGCTACATAATTTTCTACCTGCTTCTTACATTTTCCCACTCTCACTCTTTCCACCTCTTTGTAAATAAAGCCACTAAATGCCATTTTGACTTTAGTTATAATATCTTTAAATCGGCAACCACAATATTACTATAGAATTCTCATATTAGCATAAAATCTAAATTTTAAACTCTTACATGTTTGAGGCCACATGGCAACCAGGTAAGGGAAGGACTCCCTTACATGAAAGAACACAGTATTTTTCATTCCTCACTTGCATGCCATGATGGAAAAGAGTATAAATTGGATGGTTAACACGTTGTGAATGCATTCTGGATCAGCAGTCAATCAAAAGGTTTTCTTCACCACACTGTAAGCAGATAGGAAACAGTCAAAGACAACCTGTACATGCTCCTAATGAAGAAAAGAAATGACATCAAAGAAGCTCTTTAGGAAATTTACTCACAAAAAAGTTCTTAGGTTTTATACTTGAAACATTAAAGAATACTTACAACATCACATTTACATTTTCACACTGGTATCATGAGCCTCTGAGAGTAGCCCCCAAATTCACTGTCACTTAGAGAGTAGCTCCTTTGTTATAAAGATACTATCTGTGTTATTCCCAATGGCAAACCTTTTCTGAGTTAGAGTGCCCAGAGGGCAAATTAAAACTATCTGTGAGCCCCAGATTACCAGAGAGAGATGAGGGAGGAAGTGCTTGCTTTGGGCAGCTGGACAGAGGGGTTGGGGCATGCAAAAAGTATCCTGGGAAGAGGGGGAACAGAGCAGCTCCTTTTGAAAAGGCTCTGCACATATCACATGTTCGCTAATGTTGTTTGGTTCATGTGAGGTTTTCACAAGCACTAGATCCCATTAGTTTAAGTTAAAAGGGAGGGTGGGGAGGGAGACTGTCCTGGCTCTTTGGTTGGACAACCCTTCCTTTGTCAAATCTGCCTTGCATATTTGACAAGCATCAAGAAAACCAATAAACCATGAAATAGTTTACGTCAAGGCTAGAAGGAAAGAATTAAGGAAACAAAGTGCCTACTTTGTGCCAGGTGCTATGATAAGTACTTTTCAAATATTATCTCATTTTATCGTCACAGCAGTCCCAGGAGGTAGATATTATTATTATCTCCATTTTAAAGTTGAGGCAGGCAGAAGTTAAATGATTTGCCTAGGGTCATAAAAATGTGAGACCAAGCTTTCTGACTCCATTGTTAACTAGCTTTCTCTGTCATGATAAATTAAACTAATCCAAATTCAGAAAACTTGTCAAGTGCCATAGCATTATGTGTGTGCTTTGTACTATGCTAGTCAGTAAGGGAGATTCCTAATTTCCTTAAGACATGTTCCCTACCTCTCCAGGGATTATAGTCTCACAAGTTTGTAGCTTTGATTCAGATGTCTTCTTTCTTTCCCCAGTTGAATCACAAGAACTTTCTAAGTGTCCTCAGTTCCTTGATGTTATCCCTGAACTTTCAGAAACTGTTCAGTTCTAAATGTATTGTCAACAACTCAAGTAGAAAATCTCCACTTAAGCCTTATCCTCTTTCCCCTATCTGTAAATCCCAGCTGCAAGGATTATTGCACATGGTCTCATGGGAAACATATACCTGGGAACATCTATAATGTACAGTTATACTTGGAGATTCAGTATTCTGGAAAACATAGTCCTAAACCAATATACTTGCATATCCATATCTTTCCTCTTCTCATTATAATATAAAAAAGTCTGATCAAATTTTAGCCCTCAAAACCCCTTGATAGAGAGGGATTGTTGCAATTTATCTACAAACTTTCTATTTAAATTACTCCATTTAAGTGAATTCACATAAAATGAATTCACATATTCATATAGTAAATTACAAGAGGTGAGGAGTTTTATGTTATAAGCAAACATTGCTCCCTCTCCATGGCAGAAGAGAGAAAAAGAAGATTATAAGGCTTCTGAAGACCACATAAACTGCATTGAGTGATTAGCCTAGGGTCACACGTCAAAGCAGAGTTTGAATTTAGCTTTTAATCCAGTCTTGAATCTAGTACCTTCTCCCCAATCCTCTACCCCTAGGCTCTCAAAAACAATAAGTAGTAACAGTAACTGCTGGTACTATTAATGCTGCTACTCAGTGTATAACATAATGCCTGACTCATAATAAACCCTTAGTATAAATGTTTATTTGTTTTGTTCTGTTTTATTTTTAAATAAAGACCATATAAGAATAACAATTGGTTTAGGGACTGGATCTTCAGTTTTATTCATCTAAGGAATTTTCAGATGAGATTTGCCCTTGGGAGCCATAAAAGATAAAAAAGGCATCAGCAACAGGTGGAAAGAACACTTCAGTCAGCTTCTCAACCGACCCTCTTCAGTCAACCAAAGCGCCCTTGACCAGATCCCCCAAAACCACTCCATTGAACAACTTGACGTCCCTCCTTCAATAGAGGAAGTCCAAAAAGCCATTAAACAAATGAGTACAGGCAAGGCACCCGGTAAAGACGGGATCCCAACCGAGGTGTACAAGGCCTTAAATGGAAAGGCACTCCAGGCATTCCACATAATGCTGACCAACATATGGGAAGAGGAAGACATGCCCCCAGAACTCAGAGATGCCTCCATTGTAGCCCTATACAAGAACAAAGGCTCATGAGCAGCCTGTGGCAACTACAGAGGCATCTCACTACTTTCCGCTGCTGGAAAGATCCTCGCCCGTGTTATACTCAACAGACTCCTGTCATCTGTTTCAGAGTAGAACCTGCCTGAATCACAATGTGGCTTCCGACCAGATCACAGCACCATTGACATGGTCTTCATAGTGAGGCAAATGCAGGAAAAATGCCTTGAGCAGAACCTGAGCCTCTACATTGTCTTCATAGACCTGACAAAGGCTTTCCACACGGTGAACAGGGATGCATTGTGGGTGATCCTCAGCAAGCTCGGTTGCCCAGCAAAATGCATCAAACTGATCCAGCTCTTTCATGTCGACATGAGAGGGGAAGTCCTATCTGGTGGAGAGACTTCCGATCACTTCAACATCTCCAATGGCGTGAAACAAGGCTGTGTCCTCACTCCAGTACTATTCAACCTGTACTTCACCCAAGTATTACGACATGCTGTGATGGATCTAGACCTGGACATCTACATCAAATACCGACTGGATGGCTCACTATTCGACCTTCGCTGCCTGACTGCAAAAACAAAGACAACAGAGAGACTCATCCTGGAAGCTCTCTTTGCAGATGACTGTGCTCTCCTGGCCCACCAAGAAAATCATCTCCAAACCATTGTGGACAGGTTCTCCACCGCAACAAAACTGTTTGGCCTGACTATCAGCCTCAGCAAAGCAGAAGTGCTGTTACAACCTGCACCAGGGAGGCCAACGAACCAGCCATGCATTACAATCAACGGCACGCAGCTTTCTATCGTCAACACTTTCAAGTACCTGGGCAGCACCATCGCCAACGACAGGTCCCTAGACCATGAGATTAATGCCAGGATCCAAAAGGCCAGCCAGGCACTTGGGCAGCTGCTCTGCAAAGTCCTCCAACACAGCGGTGTAAGCACTGCGATGAAGCTCAAAGTGTACAACGCAGTGGTCCTCAGCTCGCTCCTGTACGGTTGTGAGACATGGACACTGTACCGGAAGCACATGAAACAGCTGGAGCAATTCCACCAACACTCCCTCCAGTCAATCATGAGGATCCGATGGCAGGACCGAATCACCAACCAGGAAGTCCTCAACAGAGCCAACTCCACCAGCATCGAAGTCCTGGTCCTCAAAACCCAGCTACGATGGTCTGGACACGTCATCCGCATGGACCCACAGCGAATACCAAGACAGATATTCTACAGTGAACTGTCAGCTGGACTCAGGAAACAAGGCCGACCAAAGAAAAGATTCAAGGATCAGCTAAAGTCCAACTTGAAGTGGGCTGGCATCCCACCAAAGCAACTAGAACTCGCTGCCTCTGACAGAAGCAGCTGGCGAACCCACATTAACCATGTCGCCACCACCTTTGAAGATGAGCGACGTCGACGTCTTGCCGCTGCGCGTGAGCGCCGACACCAGGCCACAACGGCACCTCCCGTAACAACTGGCATCCCATGCCCCGTGTGCCACAAACTCTGCGCCTCAGCCTTTGGACTCCAAAGCCACATGAGGGTACACCGTAGATGAAACTGCACAAAGATAATAGTCATTCTCAATCACCGAGAGACTATCACTACTACTACTACTTGCCCCTGGTCAGAAAGGTAATAAGTGATGAAGCCAGAATTCAAATTTATGATTCCAAATTCAATATTCTTGCTTTGATAGCACTTTGTTTCCCAATTTAGTATCTGTAGGCTTCCAGACATATACTAATCTTGATGATATTTTAGGGGTACTCAAAAAGTTGACTATCATGATATTTCTTATGATTGGTTTTTGTAACCTTGAATTAAATTAAACCTTAACCTTGTCAAATTCCTAGCCCTTCCCTAAGGAAGACTGGCCAGTTATCTCAGTCTCCTTGTTTTGCCAATAACAATCAGCTAACAAATGTATCAAACAAACTTAAATGCCTTCAGCCATATGAATTCCTGATTTGGGCCCTTAGCTACACCTATTATCTTGGGATCTAGCAGTTTGTATCCTGTGAGATCCCCTCATAATATTAATGTATCAGACCACTTGTCTAATTATCATTCTCCCTTGCCCCTACACTGTTGTTACCCCAATAAAAACACCAGTATGTCAAACTAAGAGCTAGTTCTTACAATCAGAGCTCTTAACCACAGAAGCTCTTCACCACAGAAGCTCTATTCCACCAGAGCTAACTTGATGTCTGACTACTGTATGTCATAACATTTTTTGTCTTTGTGTCTTTCTTCTCACCTTAGGCTCTCCTTCCCTTAGACTTTAACACGCCACCCATTTTTCTCTCAGTCTCTAATTCTCCTTTCTAAGTGTTTGTGAAGTCAGTGGGAGGCTTCAGTATCAGGACTCCATTTGCTAAGCATCATTTTGCGCCAATTTCTTAGTTAGCGTTTGACAACAGTTGGTAAAGACAGTACACAAATGTTTTGTGCTCCACCTTCTCCTTCTTCATCTGCATGGCTCCTAATAACTTTCCATTTTCCTGTTGGAAGTTCAAAAACTCCAATCTGATTGTCTTTAAAGAACACATACACTGTATTACTACACTCTATAATCCTAACTGTGTATAACTATTAAATTATAAGGATTGGCTACAGTAAGGCAGTTTCAGCTACTGATCTTTATGGTAAGGATGGTCTATTGTTAAATTGCCTAGCAAATTCTCATGGTAAAGATGTATGCCATAGATATATATCTACATTTGAAAATAGTGGAATTGCTACATTTAGAGCCAGAAAGAATCTTAGAAATCATCTGGTTCAATTTTTTTTTTTAATTTTACAGATGAGTAAATTGAGATACAGAGAGAAATGACTTGCTCAAAGTAATACAGCTAACAGGTGGCAGAGTTAGGTCTGAAAGTGAGGTCTTCTATCAATAAATTGAGTATTCCTTCCATTAGACCACAAAAGCTTCCGTTTCAGAGTTCTATTGTCAACTGGGAAAAAACACAGAACTATTAAATAATCAAAACCACTCTTTAAACAAGGGCAAAAGGGGTTCAGTGCTAGTAAACCTCAACACAGAGCTGTGCGTTGTACATGACTGCACAGAGTCCATGGATTGAACTCTGGCCAATCTGGTCACTGACCCCTGAGAATGCCAACCATAAGAGAATGACACTTCCCAAGAACCATTAAAGTTGGGGAGCTTAAATACCTTTCTAGGTAAAACATGGGGGCTGAGGATGAGAGGAACAGTTGATTGACTTTACAATGGTAAGAAAGGAAAAGGAGTTCCAGACAGGAATAACAGTGAGGGGCTGATGCTTTACAATGGACACAAAAGGGAAAGACCCAGACCAGGGCTGGGCCACCTCAGTAAAGGGCTTTAGCCTTTAGGGGGAGAAACCATTGGGAAAAAAGAGATACTTAATATTGGATGGGATTAGCTATTTCCACCCAAACTACCAGGATGTCTATGGTTAGCCTGAGACTGGTGAAGTAGGACCTTCTCTTAGGGAGAAAACTCTCCTGTGACAAGGTCAAAACCTGGGGTTTCTACCTCCAAACTAAATGAACTGGGGACTTCTAGATTCCATGTTGACACTATCTAGCTAAGTAAATTCACAAAACAACATAGGGTAAATCATAATGGCAGAGGAAAGTTTTATATTTTTATCAACAATAGTTGTGTTCAAAGTATTTCTTGTTCTATTTTATTTCTACCAAAGGTAAAAATGTGTTCACTACTTCCTTTTACCGTACACAAAAAGCAAATAAGTTACATTCCTGAACTATGTTTGGCAGAGTCCTTAATTCCTTCTGTAAGAGTCAAAAGAATCCATTGTTAATTCCATAGCAGGGACTGGAGAGTGGGGGTGGGTGGAATGATCAGAATATGGCAAGGGTCAAGGAAGCATAATTTACCATCCACAAACTGAAACGGGAAAGAAAACATTAGCACAGTCCAAGCTTGAATAGAGATAAAGGAAAACACAGTAGAACTATGTCCTTTCAGATCTCACTAATTTGAAGCCCAAGATCCTTTATTTGGGTGGATCTTTATTCCAATGACAGAGGTAGGAATAAGAAAATTCCTTAAGAACAAAATTTTAGGAGCAATGTGAAACTACTGGAGGGAAATAATTTTTTCAAGTCCGTTAAGAGAACCTATTTACTTCTAAATGTGTAAATATTGATTC
Source organism: Monodelphis domestica (assembly GCF_027887165.1). Taxonomy (NCBI): domain Eukaryota; kingdom Metazoa; phylum Chordata; class Mammalia; order Didelphimorphia; family Didelphidae; genus Monodelphis; species Monodelphis domestica. The sequence goes on along the minus strand of NC_077227.1, from coordinate 555,740,442 downwards.
ATGATGGAATGAACCTGGGTTCTATGAAGTATATAATGAAGTATAAACTCTTATTATATATTGTTTAGTTGTTTCCAGTGTTTCATGACCGTTCTGGGTTTTCTTGGCAAAGATGCTGGAGTGGTTTGCCATTTCCTTTTCCAGCTCAATTGAGTAATAAGGAAACTTAAGCAAACTGGGTGAAGTGTCTTGCTCAGGGTCACTCAGCTAGTAAATGACTCACACTGTATCTGAACTCAGGTCTTCCTGACTCCAGGCCTGGTGCTATATCCACTGGACCAGCTAGATGCCTGTCAATGTGGAAATCTAGAGATCCCCAGTTTATTTAGTTGGGAGGTGGAAACCCCAGATTTTGACCTTGTCACAGGAGAGAGGGAAGGTCCCACTTCACCAGACAATAGACATTCACTTCAGATGGGAGGTAGACCCCATCCAAAGTCAAGTAGCTTTTTTTGTCTCTAGAAGCCTCTCCCAGTATATCATACCCTCCTTTCGAGGATTAAACTCGGGACCTTATCAACAATAGTTGTGTTCAAAGTATTTCTTGTTCTATTTTATTTCTACCAAAGGTAAAAATGTGTTCTAACCCTAACCCTAACCCTACTGCACCAAAGCTAAAGTGGATATCATTTGTCTGGCGAAGTGGGACCTTCCCCCAGGGGGAAACTCTCCTGTGACAAGGTCAAAACCTGGGGTTTCTACCTCCCAACTAAATAAACTGGGGATCTCTAGATTTCCATGTTGACATGCCCTACCAGCTATTATAGATCTTGAAAAACTGGAAAAGTATAAGTATTCCCTGACAACAGGGGGGTATCAACTCTCTGAGGATCAACCTAGAGTTCAGAGAGACTCATCACCAGAAGGTTGGTCACAAAATCACACCAAAACCCCCCCAAAAATAAACAAACAAACAAACAAAAATCACAAAAATAGTGTTTTGTTTTGTTTTTCCTGGTTCTACACTTAACAAAGACCATTTTCCTGATATAAGAATAAAACATTTCCTTTCCTCAGGTATACTCTATGTTGTCAGGTTAATTCATTTAAATACATAGAACTCCCAAATGGAAGGTTTTCTGGTCTAATGGAGGGAATTTTGGATTTGTAGTTAGAAGATTTCAGTTCTAATCCTGACTTTGACACTTAACTATATGACTTGAAATCACTTTTCTCTGAATTTCTTCATCTTTAAAATAAGGATTTGGACTGGATGATTTCTAAGGTTTTTCCCAGTTCTCTGGTTGTGGCATTTTGCCAGCAGTGAGAGAACAGTTTATTCTGATAAAATAATTGATATGTAACTACAAATGATTTTATTCTATTTGACTATGAAGGTCACTTGGAGAACCGACTTCCTGCCAACATTTTCTTAGCCTACTTCAAGATCTACTTGGACATTCAAAGGGGTCTAGGATTTCATTTATATGTATTACATCAACGTGTCTTTCCATTGATACAGATTGTGACTGATTCCCTGTGCAATTTCTATTTACATCTTCTCATAGATTCCCTATCCCATAGTGGGTCCACTCAACTTTCTAGCACCTTTCTTCAGTATCTCTGAACATAGCAAGAATATCAATGGCATAATCAGGCTGGGAATCTTGCTCTTGTCACATGACCAACCCATCATCTTTTTCTTAATTATACATTTCTTTGAAGACCATGATGAACCACTAGGTAGAATTTTGTAAAGAAAAAATAAAATTACAATGACATATGACCCAAGTGTCCCATCCCACAAGGGACTTTGGCTCAGGACTCATATTGGCCATGTACATCCTGGGAGGTGGGATTCAAGCTGACCTCAAAGAAGGGGGCCAATTTTTTTCTTGTACCCACCAGCTCCTTACTCCTGCCCTGGAATAATACTATGGAATATCTCTAAAACATATTATTTTTTTACACTTTTATTTTCCATATTAAAAACAATAGTCTATATTGTTTCTAAGGCAGAAGAGTGGTTAGGTTTATGCAACTGGGGTTGTGACTTGACCAGGGTCATAATATGAAGTGTCTGAGGTCATATTTGAATATAGGACCTCTCATTTTTAGGCTTTGGTGTCAATCCACTGAGCTAACCAGCTATTTCCTAAAATATAATTGTTAAAGATATCTTAGGTATCACTCAGATTTTGAATCTTTCCAGAAAGAATAAAACAAGGTCTCTTCAAGAAAAGGTATTCAGAGGGGACAGCTGGGTGGCTCAGTGGATTGAGAGCCAGGTCTAGAGATGGGAGGTCCTAGGTTCAAATCTGACCTCAGACACTTCCCAGCTGTGTGACCCTGGGCAAGTCACTTAATCCTCATTGCCTAGCCCTTACCACTCTTCTGCCTTGGAGCCAATACACAGTATTGACTCCAAGATGGAAGGTAAGGGTTTAAAAAAAAAAGAAAAGAAAAGGTATTTAGTTGATAATATTGGTATGAGGTATTAGATAGATGTTTATTTCTCCTACCACAGAAAAGAGTTAAAATTCCAAAAACTCAAAGACACATGTTATCACATTATACAGAAAATATAAGCCAATCATATTCATTATTTTCTCCCAGGAGAGAAAGATGACTTTGTGGGATTTTTGTATAAATATTTAAATTTCACTTTAGATCTTTATTTCTTGAGCAACTTGCAATCTAAATCTTGTGGCTTGATGGGAATGGGTTTACTTTCCATCTTTAAGTAATAGGATTTTCCTGGTGGTAGTGCTTTTCTCTTCAGAAGCAGTATTATTGTGGAAGTCACAATAGCACTTAAATTTGGCAGCTAACACTTATACCGGAAACTCTTCCACTCACCAGGGTTTTTCAGGATTGCTGACATCTGGCCTGTGCACAGAAAGCAGCAAAACTAATAGGGACTCAGGCTCTCTCAGGCGTGACTATGTTCTTGCTGCCATGTCCCTATAGTTACCATTGCTGCTGAGGGCAGTGAGAGGACAGCTGGCATTTAACAGAACAGCTAGGTAATATGGTGAATAGAGCAATGAAACTGGATGAGAAAGACCTGAGTTCAAGCCCAGAATCAGACATTTATTAACTGTGTGACTGAGGCAAGTTGTTTAATCATTCTTTATTTTAATTTTCTCCTCTGTAAAATGGGGATGATAATAGCACCTCTCTCTTAAAGTTGTTGTGAGGATAAAATGAAACATTTCAAAGCACTGAGCCCTCTTTTCAGATACCCGCATAGTCCCTGATGTATGTGAAGATTAAATTTAACTCTTCCCTGATTATAACAGTGAAATTAATTAATCTTCCCCTGATTGTAAAGATTAAATTGTAACCCCTTACTATTTTTAGAACACCCTACTTAAAAGTTGAGTATGGAGATCTGCCCATTTTTAGATCTAATCACCAAAAGTGTAAACATCCCATTTAATCATTGAGTAGGAGGTCTATGACCCACATGTGTGATAGTGGGTGAGGAATTATAATTGACTGACTGCCTTCTGGGCAGTCCTAGAGCAGAGCATCAACTGTGATTGGCAGATGTAGAATTAGGGGAAGGCACAGGAAGTGACACAAGAAGAAATGTCTTTAAAAGGGAGTGACAACTTCCTGAAAGGAATTCAATTCTTCATGCTTTTGAGTTGAGGCTGTTGAAGAGGGGCAGAAGGATCTGCTAACTGAACCTGGGACCCTGTTCCTTTAGACTGACACGTGGTGAATGAAAAGCTGACTCTTAACTGATGGATATTCAGAAGAGACTAACCTCAGGAGAGACCTATCCACTTGAGAGAGATTCCCTGCATCCCCAGGGCCTCAGCTACAAGGGCCAAGGTCCCTCTGATTAAGAACTAACTCTCCCTGCCCAGGGGTCAGGAGTAAATTATTTAGTGTTTAGGCTAGATATCTTACCTTGTCCTCTCTCTGATTTCTTACTTCACTTTTTCTACATTTTGTAAATAAATTGTGAATAAAATCTCTTTGGAATTAATTAAATTCCTGGTGACCACACTCTTAAACAATCAAGTCCAACCCTTTTATAAATAACCCCTTCCCCCCCCCCCCCTTACATTTACCATTCAAAAACATGCCAAATCGTGGCCTAAAATTCTGGTTTTTTAACTTACAGATGTTTGCCTTCCAAAGGTATTGGTCCATATGGTTCCACTTTAGTTCTGAGGAATCCTAAAACATTTGCCTCTGTGATTTGGAATATTCAGAAAATAAAGACAGAGTAAAATCCAGTGTTGTGTATTCACCTGGGGAAGATCTTGGGTGAATAGCTCAGTGAATAGCCCTAAACTTATCCTACAATCTACCACTATCCCAAAATGACTGCCAGGTATATTTAAATTCCCAGAAGAACTTCAACCTGGTTTTCTAAGAACCTTCCAGACAAGGACCAGATCAGAAGCAGATCTATTAGGGAGGTTCTGAACTGGATTTTGTTACAATCTCTCACACTCACTGCTATTGTCCTGTGCTCTGTTTCAGCTTCCTTCCTTCTACTACTACCGTTTTTTGTTTGTTTAAATGAGGGAAGACTACATGGGAACCAGAAAATATTCAGTCTGGCAAATGAAATCTGTTTACTGGCTGCTTATCATTTCACAAATACTTATCATGGTATGCAAGATACATGTTTTTTCACACCATGGTCTTTTGAGCACATTTGTCATATTAGATCTCACAGATTTCTCATTGTTACCACTCCCTCCCAAGCTCCTGGTCCATCTTCATCATCTGTTCTACATAACCTGAGAGCTAGTTTCACATGCCTTAAAAGCTCTAACATAGATGTGAAGATAGATTCTGGGCATCTCCTCCTATAAGCCACCCCTCCCCCTACCCTCAGACTGCTCTGGTCTCACATTCTTGACTCGGTTGGAGTGTCCTGGAATGTCTAGAGACATTCAATTGATCAAAACCTTAGAAGTCAACTAACTGAACCTCCATCAATTTGCAGATGAAGAAACTGAGGTCAGTAGTAAAGTGATTTGTCTCTTTAAACATATCCTATATGGAAACATGACAGTCACACTCTCCAGAAGGTTCATCATTGTTAATTTAAAATGCTAGGATTTTAGTTTCAGAATTTGAAATGTACCTTATAACCTTCTTACTTTTGTTATTTAATTCACCAAGGACTAAAATCCAGGCCTCTTTCAAAGCCATACATTACTAATTTCAAGCTTGTGTTTAATTTACTTTTAATTAATTTCCCATCCTTTTGTCACCAATCAAGTGAGACACTGAGATTTCTTGTTTTCCAGCTGGCACTTTTAATACAGGCTGTTTGAGAACATTAAGTTTAGCCTTCTTATTACTAATATATTGGTAGGAAAGAGGTTTCAATTCTCCAAGGAATCTCTAAAGCATGATTAGTATTTCCTAGTTTTAAAATGATGTTAACATGGTAACAGAAAATAAATCAATGGGTCTATAGAATTGAACTGAATAAATCTGTTTGAAACATTCTTTAATGATGCTGTTTGAAATCATCAGTGATTCCAAGTTGCCTCTAACTCCCACCCAACCTATTGCCTGAAATAGCCAAACTGGCCTATTCTGGATATTCTCTGAACTGCATATGCCACTTTCCATCTCCATACTTCTGCAGAGGCAAGCTGCCCATGGCTATAGCTATGGGCCACAAGGAAAAAGACCCTCACCCTCCAAGAAGCCCTGCCTGCTTTTTCCAGAATAGCTCTGCTAGCTTTATTCCCTTGGGCCTTGAGTCAGGATAAAGAAGATATCTAAAGGCTCCATCTCTTCCCTGGCCTTCACTTGCTAAGTGGGGTGAGGTCTGTTATTTCTTGCCACAATGGAGTCCAGTTCCTGGACCATCTCTGGCACACTGAAGACAAGAGCTCTTTAATCTCCTGCTCTCCAGGTCATCTTGCAAGATGACTTGGATCCCAAACTCCCTCTACATGCTTCTGCACACTGTGAGGTGGGCCTCTTTGGGTCACAAAATACATCTCCATATATGAGGATAAATCTCAAGGGAGAACCTGGAAGAGTCTAATCTCCTATATTTTTCAATGAATTTCTTTCCAACCATTGAAATTCTCTCTGGATTCATTGCCTAATGCTTGACATATTCTCAATGCCTTATATTCAGTTATTCCAGTGATTCTAAATTCTTGGCTCACAATGTACAAACTTGGCCCCCTGTGCTTGACAGTGCTTCCTCACACCTATTTACCTCAACCATCCACTGTGCCCTCTTGAATGCCTGCTCCATAATTATCAAATTTCCTTTCACCTTAAACTTCTTTAATGCCCCTTCTGTCTTTTGGCTCTGACTGAAATATAGTCCGCTCCCAACAGCACTTGTTTTCTTACTTCCCTTTTCATCATACTGGTCAAACTTTTCATCATACCATCTAATTCACAGGTTGTGGCAGGAGAGTTGGAATACTCCATGCTCCCCATTGCTAGTTTCAGATCCTCCCTCAAGCTCCTTTACTTTAAACTTCACTATACAACTTCACTCTCTTTCTTTGAGCATTATGTTGTCTAAATATATCACCAGATTTATATCACAGTGATCTAGAAGCCTACTCTCCCTATCCCTGAGGATATTCTGTCCCCTTCTTCAATGAATTCAGTCTGACTCACAGTATTTCTCTCTTTATCTCATCCCTTCATATTAGTAAATATATATTATATAACTATCATATAACATATAATTATATTAGTTATAATATATAGATAGATAGATAGTCTCTCAAATAATCTAACTTCCTAGCTTCTTAATTTACTTAGTTCCTTTAATCTATTCCTCCACTCCAACTCAGCTGTGTGAATTAAATATGTGAGGAACCTCCAACCCAGTCCAATCCCAGAAGACCACCACATATGGGTGGACATAGGAGTCACAGAGTCACATATCTGAATCTGCCAGCATGGTGGCATTAAAGTCATAGAGAGATATGATATATGGGGTTATCCTAAAAAAGGAACTACATTTCCTGGGAGCCCACTGACTTCCTGTCAGTAAGTACTTCCTATAGACAGGGAATAAATTGAGTTGGTGGGCCTCCTCCTCCTTCTTTTTGACCCTGTTGGGGAGCATGGCGATGGTGAGTGGGGATTTTGAAATGGCTAATCAGCCATGGGCACATGGTCTTTATTTTGTATCCTCTTTATTCCTTGATTTCTAATGATCATTAATAAATCTCCTAAAATATATTTTATTATTTGAGATTGAATTTTAACTTTACATTGATGACAACCATGAGTCAGAAAAGAATCTCTCAATTTTTTAAGAAAGCCTAGATAAAAAATTTTTAAGCCATATTTCTCCTGCCAAGGCTTTTTGTCCACCCCACCTACCTTCACAAGCTCCAAGAGAACTCCTAACTCTCTTTGGAGCTGCTGGCCTTTTCTTTCCATACTTTTCCCCTTGTTGCTCTCCCAACTGGTCAGGATATTTTTAGCCTAGGGACTTTTGGCGAAGAGAAGTTAAGCCTCTTCTCTCTTCTAGCTGCTTGAGTCCATGTTCCTCAGTGCCTCCCTGCTGCCTCTGGCGTTGCTGCTGCTGCTACTTACTGCCTGCTTCTGCTCCTACTCCTTCTCCTGAATCCTCCTCCTGACCTCCAACACCAACCCTGGCTGCCATTGTTAGTCCTCCTGGGCTGCTGGTAGTTGCCCATGTGTCTTTGGAACTCACAAACTTGGAGCAGATCTCTAGGCAACTGGTGAAAACTGGGGTGTATTTTCCTTAGGCCTGCTAACTCCCCTTCCACATGGTTGGGGAAACTAGCGTTTTACCTCAGAGGGGAAGGGAAGGAGGAAGTTACTCTTCCAAACAGGAAATAAATTATAAGCATGGTGTACTCTATGAAAGAGCAGCATCTTGCCTATTTCAAACAGCTTCTACCATTCATGAGTGCATTCTTTCTTTCAATTATCTTGCCTGAGATTGAGGGGAGAAATTCATCTCCCTACAACCATTTGCCACTTGTGCCTGCCCAGTATCTAAGATTCATCCTGTTTGGGATTCCTCCAACCCATGATCTACTTCACTGTGGGAGATACCAGGCAAGGAACTTTATTTATTCATTTATTTTGGTTATGTAAAAATATTATTATTTTAAATTGCAAAGTTTAAATTCCTTTTGAGAAGAATTTTAGGTTAAGAAACATGCTACCTTTCCGAATCCAGAAACTGAACTGTTTGGAAAAGACACCATGAAGATGCCTCTAGACCACAAGCTGCACAAGAAGATCAAGAATGAACTTTGGGTGTGGTCGATTGAACATTTATTTGTATGTATACTTTCATGCCAAAGGGGACTGCCCCCAACTGGTTTTTTTGTCAATGTGTCTAGCAATTATTGGTTTTGTTCTTTTTTCCTCATATCTTCAAGTTATTGTAATCTTTAAGTTGATTATGTTTTCATGATCCTTTTGGGGAAACTGGTTTCCCAATAATGATCAAAGGGGGAATTGTAAAAATGGAGATTTGAACCCCTGACTTCAATCCCCAGAAGTCCTTGGTACTTCCCAGAATTCCCTATAATCTCACCTGAGTCCTCGCCTGAGTGTGAAAACACAATTTAGTATTTAAAGGGCTCTCTGACTCCCAAGAGGCTCTCTTCTTCCACTTCTAAACACATGTATCTCTCTACCTGTCATGCAAGATGTAAGTGGCTGTGAATGAGCTATTCAGCCCTAGGTACGTGCTTTTCTGATTTTGTATTTTCTTATTTCCTTGATTTCTAATAATCTTTAATAAACCTCATAAACCTCATACTTTTAGTAGAGAAACTAATTTAATTGTTACAGTTACAATACTCACTTTATTTCCCTCTCTCCCCTCCACACACCCTTCCCGCAACCAATGCGCAATTTCATTGGGTATTACTTGTGTCCTTGATCAGAACCTATTTCCATGTTGTTGTTTGCACTAGGCTGTTCATTTCGAGTCTACATCCCCAACCATATCCCTTCGACCCATGTATTCAAGCAGTTGTTTTTTTTCAGTGTTTTTACTCAGGGAAGGAACTTTAAAGAGACTAGAAATGAAGATTTTAAGCCTTTTCAGATTCCACTGTTTATGAAAGTCTCTGTATTTTATTGTATTTTGCTGATTGTTTTGTTTAAGATTTAATTTTGTTGTTTTAAGTTCATATATTGATCTGATCAATACTATTGTTACACTGAATCATTTTAATCTATTGTGTTTTAACTATTAGATATGCTCTGTTACCTTTCTCCTATAACTATACTGAACAAATATTATTGAATAAGCCCATAAAAAACCCAGCTTTTCCTTCCATTTTTGCTTTGTTAATTGACACATAAAGAATGGATGGATTTCATCAAAAACTGGTTACAATTGTATAACAACCTTTGGAAAATTTAATGATCTAAATATCTTAAATTGATTTTAAGGGGTCTTTAGACATGATTTTAAAAAATTATTTTTCAAAACGCTGATCATTTTGGGTGCCTCTGCAAAGGATAATTTTAGTGTTGTGACTTAAAAATCAAAATTTAATTTGATCGCCAGGGAAAATCCCAAATAATAAAATACCCGTCAGCTGGAAATTTTATGGTGATTTAATTGATATAGTGGAGGAAATTAAGAAGGAAGAAGAAAGGGGCTAGTACCCGGCGAGAAGATTAGGAGATCTAGAAAGTAAGGTTTTGAGTGTGAAGGAGGAAGGAATCAGCCTGACCTCCAAAGGGGCTCAGCTAAGATGCCCGAACCTGAATCAGCTCAAGGACAAAACTCACCAACTAACCCAGACAAATAACTGACACCACTCCAAGATGTCATATCTCCTAGCATGCTGCCAGCCAGAGTCGCCTCTCCAGGGAAAGAGGAAGAGAGAAGAAGTGATGTGCCTTATATAGAAGGTTTTACATCACTTTCCTGCTTTTCATCTGTACCAATAATAGCTTAGCTTGACTTAGAACAGCCCAGGGGTCTGTCTGCTTTTTCTGCACATGTCTGTTTAAGGCCATTTCCACAGATAATTAAATCTTGAGTTTGGTGTAGACCTTCCTAATCTTGTTAAACTAAGGAGGATGGAGAAATACAGGGTTCCCAAGACCTGATTCTGTTAGTTCAAGTATCTCTATTGTTATTGATCAGGAAATAGCTAAATCAGATCTTTTAAAGTACAGTCTGATTAGGGTGGAATAGTTTTAATATTCACACCTCTGAGTTATTTGTAATAAGAGGTTATAGGGTCCATTTTAGTAGCTGAAATGAAGCACTATTATAATCCCCACCTCCACATTTGTAAAAATGTGAATGGATGAGACATAATAGTCTCATAACAAAGGAGCTGGGAAGTTGATCCCAGGGCATGTTACCCCTGGATGGCTCCCAAGAGGGAGCATCTCTCATTTGTAACTCTTTTGCTTATTCTACCCTTCCACCAGAATGATCTAGATTCTTGGTGACATTTTTAGACCCAACATCAACAGTACAAATGTTTATTTTTTCTAGACTCCTTTGCCACATTTTTGTAATGATGGCAGGAATAGATTTTTAAAAATATCTCAGCCAAGGTTGTAAGATTGCTACACCTGAAAAACTTGTGACAAGTATCCATTAGTTTTAAATGTCATACATTAGACTCATGTGAATCCTCATGATAATGGGTTTGTTTGCTATTGTCATTATGTAAAAATTAAATTATATCTCTAATAATAAAAATATTATATTTGATGAGTTTTATTAAGGATCATTAGAAATCAAGGGAAAAAGAGGATACAAAATAAAAACCACGTGCCCACAGCTGATTAGCCCATTTAAAATCCCTGTACTTAGCTTACCATTATACTTGCTGCATCATTGCAAAGGAAGAGAGCATGGGAGGCGTTACTGCCAGTTAAATACCAGTTGTGATCTCACCAATATGGAGAGTCAGGAGACATTATATAGGGAATTCTGGGAAATACCAAGGACTTCTCGGGAATGATGTGTAGGGTTCAAAATCTCCATTTATACAATTAAATGAACTATTATAACTTTGGAGATATTGATACTTTTTGAATGTGTATTACCTGTTGTACTATTGTTCTTTATAAAAACTGTTATTTTGTGAAAATCATTTGCACTCCCAGTGGATCATGGCCAGGTTTGAAGGAAGACATGGATCTCATTTTTTGAGTGAGAAACCTTTGTATTCTACCTTTTCTTAACTGACACAGTGTGTCAATGATTGTAAGCTATATAGTTTTGATTTTTAAAACATTTTTATTATTGTTTTTGCTTGCATGTACAATATATGATTTCAGTTTTATTTTTTCTCTCCTCTTTGTATTTGAAACACATGTCACCAGTATTAATATTTTATTTAATTTTTTTGATTTTGTAGTAATATAGGTTTAAAATACATTTGTCCTGATGTCAATGCATACCCAAAATGCTTTAGACTATTAAAATGATGTCATTGATTGTTAAAAAAAAAAAATATATATATATATATATATATATATATATATATATATATATATATATATATATATATATATATATATATAAGACTTTCCTTAATGATTCTCCCTGATTCCAGGAGAAGGGAATACAAAAAGAGCCATTCCACAGTGCCAAAAAAGCACAAAGCTACTTGCATAGTGCCAATAGAACACAAGGTTAAAGAGACCAAACCAATCCTACATGAATTGATGATATTCTGTGCAAAGAGCACAAAGACTTAATCATGTCTGAGACTCAAGGTTGCAGCTGTTTAACGTGTGTTAAATGCAGGTCTTCCTTGTACCATACAGTCTATATAAAATACAAAACATCAATTATTCTGGCTCCATCCTGGCTCCCATTTGCTCCTATAATCTAGTCCCTTTTCTCTCTTATAGTATGGCAACTTCCTGTAGTCTTGACTGCAAATAGGTAGGTGAAATATTGCTGCATTTTATGCTACAGTCTTGTGGGATAGAAATTACTTTAATTGGGCCCTGATTCGAGAACCTGTTATAGGTTTATTTTTCTTTTACTTAGAATTTTTACACATAAGACTTTGATAGTCTATATTTCATCTAGAAGTTATCTTTTCTCTTTTACTTGTATTTTTTGATGTTTTTGATTTCTCTTGCCAATTGATACATATACCTCATAACTCAGCTATGCATCCTTAAGTGATACCTATGTTTTTAAATCATCCTCTTCAGGGGGAATGTATTATTATTCTAAAATGAAAAGTTTAAATTCTTTTTGAGAGTAATTTTAGCTTAAGAAACATACTACTTCTCTGAATCCAGAAAGAGAACTGTTTGGAGAAGGCACCATGAAGATGCCTACACAGACAACACACTGCACCAGAATATCCAGGGTGAACTTTGGGATGTGGTGATTTGAACCGTGTGGGGTTGAATGCATTTGTTTTTGGATGTATACTCTTATGTCATAGGGGATTGCCCCCAACTGGCTTTTTGTCAATGTGCCTAGAAATTATGGGTTTGTTATTTTCCCTCTTATCCCCAAATTATTGTAATTTAAAATGGTTATGTTTACAAGATCCATTGGAGAGACAAGTGTTTCACTAGGTCTTAGGGGGAAATATATAATTGAAAATCTGTTACCCTAAAAAAAGAACTACATTTCCCAGGAGCCCACTGACTTCCTGTCCTTAAATACTTCCTATAGACAGGGAATAAATTGAGTTGGCAGGCCTCTTCCTCCTTCTTTTTGGCCCTGTTGGGGAGCATGATGATGGTGAGTGGGGATTTTGAAATGCCTAATCAGTCATGGGCATGTGGTCTTCATTTTGTATCCTCTTTATTCCTTGATTTCTAATGATCATTAATAAATCTCCTAAAATATAATATTTTATTATTTGAGATTTAATTTTGACTTTTATAGGGGGATGAAACCTTGAGCCAATTGAAGCATCCAGGGTAGGGGTTTAAAGGGAGCTTGAAAAGCCAGCACATGAAGCTATCTGTCTGTCTGTCTCTCTCTCTCTCTTTCTCTTTCTTTTACTTTTTCTTTCTCTTTCTGACTCTGTCTCTGTCTCTGTCTGTCTGTCTCTCCCTCTCTCTCCCTCCTACTTTCTCCCATCCCTGGAGGATTATCTATGTAGCCATCTCTAGCAAGCAGTGGTGTGGAGGGAACCATATAAGGCTTGAATCCTGGACTTGATTTTATTTTAAGTTAGAAAGGCCTTATTTTCTCTCTTTCTTTCTCTTTATTAATAAATGCTTATAAATTTAGTATGACATCTCCAAGATTGATTTTTATTCATAACTTAGCTATACACAGAACCCTTGACTTTGCAATCATCCATAAGTGTTCTACCTTCAAGTTCATGAACTCCTAAATTTCTTAATCTAATCATAATCTTTTATCATTCCACATTTCTCTTTGCCTTATGACCCTCTTGCCCTAGTTTTCATCCTCATTGTGACATCTATTTCCTCACATTATCAATTCTTTTCCTAGTCCATCAAACCTGCACCAACTATACTCTCTTCCCTTTGTTTTCTTGGCCACCTCAACTCTACACTTGCTGATCACTCTTTGTCAAATCCCAACCATCTGTCTCCTTTGCTTCTATTCACCCATTGCTGGACAGAGTTAAAATAAATTATGAAACTGTGCTGCCTTAATTTATGATCTCATGTCAACTGAGTCCTCGATGGAGTAAGGTGTGCTATTCCTCTCCAATTAATTTGCTCTTCCTCAGAGGCTATTCCAAATTTTCTTTTCTATCTTTAAGCCTCTAATGATATCCCTTTTGTCATCCTCTCAGCTGAGAGTACAACTTTATTGAAATTTATAAAACTTGCTAAAATTTATAAAAACAAAAAATTATTAAAAGTGCCTACTTTGTGCAAACCAGTGTGCTAGGTCTTGAGTCAGATATAAAGTTTAAAACAAATCTCAATTCTGGAAAGTAATTTAAAAGTCATTTGTGGAACCCAACTTTAACCAGTAAAGCTAAGGATATAATGCCTTAAATAGTTTGCAATAGATTTGCCCTTAAAACACGTTTTCATTCATTGTACATTGTAACAGGATTGAAAAAGGAAACAACAACAACATCAACAAATCAGCCCTCTGGAGATGAAATTTACCTTTGGGGACAGAAGGGAAACTTGTGCATTGAGGAGAAAAATGTCCCTTCTCCAAAATGAAAAACATAAATCCTGTAAAGAGGGAACAGCTGGTCATTGGACTATTAACCTTTAGTCCCTGTGTCTTTGTTCTTTTTCTGTTTCTAAGAATCTTCACTTTTCTTCTAAGATAGCAGTAACCAGCATGTTATCTAAGTTATTTCTTTCCCAAATCTTTGAGGTCCTCCTGAAACTAATCTTTACATTTAAGGTATTTCTATATTCAATCCTGTCTTTGTAACCTTAGAATGGAAGTTACTTCTAGGAGAGGGTAGGGGATGAGAAAATTATTCCCTATTTAGGTAAGATTTTTTCTTAGCATGGTAGAGGATTATTTCTATTTTGATTCATTAAAGTTTGTTTTTCCCCCAAAAGAATTCTTTTATCTATAGTGGTAGTCTCTCGGTGACCAAGAATGACAATTGTCTTTGTGCAGTTTCATCTACGGTGTACCCTCATGTGGCTTTGGAGTCCAAAGGCTGAGGCACAGATTTTGTGGCACATGGGGCATGGGATGCCAGTTGTTACGGGAGGTGCGGGTGTGGCCTGGTGTCAGCGTTCACGCACAGCGGCAAGACGTCGACGTCGCTCATCTTCAAAGGTGGTGGCAGCATGGTTAATGTGGGTTCGCCACCTGCTTCTGTCAGAGGCAGCAAGTTCTAGTTGCTTTGGTGTCATGCCAGCCCACTTCAAGTTGGACTTTAGCTGATCCTTGAATCTTTTCTTTGGTCGGCCTTGTTTCCTGAGTTCAGCTGACAGTTCACCATAGAATACCTGTCTTGGTATTCGCTGTGGGTCCATGCGGATGACGTGTCCAGACCATTGTAGCTGGGTTTTGAGGACCAGGACTTCGATGCTGGTGGAGTTGGCTCTGTGGAGGACTTCCTGGTTGGTGATTCAGTCCTGCCATCGGATCCTCATGATTGACTGGAGGGAGCGTTGATGGAATTGCTCCAGCTGTTTCATGTGCTTCCGGTACAGTGTCCATGTCTCACAACCGTACAGGAGCGAGCTGAGGACCACTGTGTTGTACACTTTGAGCTTCGTCGCAGTGCTTACACCGCTGTGTTGGAGGACTTTGGAGCACAGCCGCCCGAGTGCCTGGCTGGCCTTTTGGATCCTGGCATTAATCTCGTGGTCTAGGGACCCGTCGTTGGCGATGGTGCTGCCCAGGTACTTGAAAGTGTTGATGTTAGAAAGCTGCGTGCCATCGATTGTAATGCACAGCTGGTTCGTTGGCCTCCCTGGTGCAGGTTGGAACAGCACCTCTGTTTTCCTGAGGCTGATAGTCAGGCCAAACAGTTTTGTTGCGGTGGAGAACCTGTCCACAATGGTTTGGAGATGATTTTCTTGGTGGGCCATGAGAGCACAGTCATCTGCAAAGAGAGCTTCCAGGTTGAGTCTCTCTGTTGTCTTTGTTTTTGCAGTCAGGCGGCGAAGGTCGAATAGTGAGCCATCCAGTCAGTATTTGATGTAGATGCCCAGGTCTAGATCCATCGCAGCATGTCGTAATACTTGGGTGAAGTACAGGTTGAATAGTACTGGAGTGAGGACACAGCCTTGTTTCACGCCATTGGAGATGTTGAAGCAATCGGAAGTTTCTCCACAGATAGAACATCCCCTGTCATGTCGACATGAAAGAGCTGGATCAGTTTGATGCATTTTGCTGGGCAACCGAGCTTGCTGAGGATCACCCACAATGCATCCCTGTTCACCGTGTGGAAAGCCTTTGTCAGGTCTATGAAGACAATGTAGAGGCTCAGGTTCTGCTCAAGGCATTTTTCCTGCATTTGCCTCACTATGAAGACCATGTCGATGGTGCTGCGATCTGGTCGGAAGCCACATCGTGATTCAGGCAGGTTCTACTCTGAAACAGATGACAGGAGTCTGTTGAGTATAACACGGGCGAGGATCTTTCCAGGAGTGGAGAGTAGTGAGATGCCTCTGTAGTTGCCACAGGCTGCTCGTGAGCCTTTGTTCTTGTATAGGGCTACAATGGAGGCATCTCTGAGTTCTGGGGGCATGTCTTCCTCTTCCCATATGTTGGTCAGCACTATGTGGAATGCCTGGAGTGCCTTTCCATTTAAGGCCTTGTACACCTCGGTTGGGATCCCGTCTTTACCGGGTGCCTTGCCTGTACTCATTTGTTTAATGGCTTTTTGGACTTCCTCTATTGAAGGAGGGACGTCAAGTTGTTCAATGGAGTGGTTTTGGGGAATCTGGTCAAGGGCGCTTTGGTCGACTGAAGAGGGTCGGTTGAGAAGCTGACTGAAGTTCTAATCACATATCTCAGAGTTGAAAGGGAGACTAGGCAAGCAACCAGAATGATCTACCAGAGTGATATTCCTAAACCCCAGTCTGATCAAGTCACTCCCTTGTCACTTAGAAAACTCTTGTCACTAGAATAAACAGAGTTTGGACATTTCAAACTCCTCTTAATCTGGCTCCAGTTTACCTTTCCAGATGTGTTACAAGTTCCTCTTCAGACACTCTGCAGTTCAACCAACCTGGCCAATTTGTTGTTCCTCAAATGTGACTTCCCATTTCCTATCTCCATGCTTTTGTAGGGGTCATGCCTAGAATAGAGTTCCTCTTCACTTTTGCCTCTAAGAATCACTAGTTTTCTTCTGCTCCTGTTGCCTCCAACTTGAAGTCTTTACTACATCTCCCGGCTCCTAGTATTCCCTCTCTCCTCCATTACTTTGACTTTGCTTTATATATTTTGGGCATATAGAGTTTCCCTCAAAAAATATAAACTACTTTAGGGATGGGACTACTTGTTTTTGTCTTCCTATTCCTGGTGCCTACCCTCGGGATTGCACTATATCCTCCTATTGTTACCCCTGACCAGTGGTCTTCAAATTTTTGCCAGAATACACTCTTGGAGAGATCTAAAAGCTAGGCAGTTTCCCCTAAACATTGTCTCAATTCATGTCTTAAGTATTTCTACCCATTGCTCCTACTTCTGAATCTAGGACAAGCAGTACAAGTCTTTTCCACCAACATTTCAAATACTCCAAAAGAATTATCTGGTCCTTTCAAAGTCTTTTCTTCACCTCCAGGATAAACATCTATAGTTCCTTTTACTGATCCTTATAGGATTGTAGATTTTAAAGGTAGAAGGAACCTTAGATATTACATACACCAACCTCCTCATTCTACAGATGAAGAAATTATAGACCAGAGACATTAAATAATTTTTATTTAAGTTACATAGGTAGTAAATAGTCAGGGAAGGATATGAACATTGGTTTGAAGACTTCAGATTCAACACTCTTTCCATTATATTACTTTGTCTCACATGGAAGATCTCAAGTTTGTTAACCATCATGTCTGTTATTCAAAGACTACTCTATTTAATTTTTTAAATTCAGTTTTTATTGATTGTAATATTTCTAACATCATCATAGTTAGTCCTATTATACTGCCTCCTTCTCTTCCCATAGAGCCATCCCCAAAAAATAGAGTATTTTTTAAAAGAAAAAAAAATTAGCACAATTGATTAATACATAAAACAAGACCAAACATATGTTCAATTCATAATACCTATGGACCTTCTGCTTCCATGAAGGGGTGGGTTGGGAATGTCCTTTCATATTTCTTCATGGAATCATGCCTCATCTTTATAGTTTGTTATATTTAATTTTGATCTTTGGAATGTAGTTATTTTGCTTCTACATTATACATATCATTTTCTTGGTTCCACTTACTTTACTTTGCATCAGTTCATATATATGTTTTCATATTTCTCTTTATCATACATCTCATTTCTTATAGCTAAGTGATATCATATTACCTGCATATCACACAATTTGTTTAGTCATTCTCTAATCCATGTGCATGGGCATTGTTTCCAATTCTGTGCTGCAAAAAGGGAGTAGAGCAGAACCAAGATGGTGGTGTAGTAGCTGTGAAAACCTGAAATTGCTCTGAATATCCTTCCAAACTGATCTTTTAAAAGTACCTCAAAAGGACAGGAGTCAAAGCAGGACAAGTTAGGTGACTCTCCCACTGAATACAACATAAAGGTAGTCAGAGAGAGTGGATTTCCACAATATAAGGGGGAACTAGAAGCAAAACCACAAACAGAAAAGGGAAGGCAGACCAACCCCCCACCTACTGCATCAGACTCAGAAACAGGGTTTAGGCAGCTTTATGATCCCAAGTCACAGGCCAAACCAACAAAAGAACACCTCAGACCCACCCCTTGAAGTTCCAGGCCCTGGCAGTTAGGTCTCTCAAGCTTCTACAGAAGCAGTGAAGACAACTCTAGGGCAACAGCCTATGAACCAGAAGCTAAAACAGAAATGGCCAGCAACATCTAGATTTCCCAGGACAATGGTGGGAAAATTATTAAGCAGCAGCAAAAAAACCAAAACCTATTGGCACCCAAAAATTTCTACAGGGAAAAAGAGCAAAGATCAGAAGGATAGGAAATGGTGAGATACAAGCAAACACATGCAAAATCTCCAAAAATAAAGGGGGGGGGCGATTGGTTGCAAGCCTTGGAAGAACTCAAAAAGGAATTAAAAAATAAAATGATAGATTAAAGAAAACTGTGAAAAAGAAATTAAAGTATTGGAAAAAGAAAATAACTCAAAAAGCAAAATTGATCTAATGGAAAAAGAGGTACAAATAGCCAATGAAGAAAAGAGTGCCATGAAAAGTAGAATTTACCAAATTGAAAAAGAGGATCAAAAGGTCATGGAAGAAACTCAGTCTTTAAAAATTAGAATTGGGCAAACAGAAGCTAATGATTTTGCAAGATATCAAGAAACAATCAAACAAATCAAAAGAATGAAACATTAGAAGAAAATATGAAATATCTCACTGAAAAAAACAACTGGTCTAGAAAATAGATCCAAGAGAGACAGTTTGAGAATTACTGGACTACTCAAAGCACCCCTACTCAATACTTAAGTAAAAGAGTTCACAAGTCAAAAAAATCTCACCTCCAAAAGAAACTGCCCAGCTCTGGGTAGGACTAATCAAATTAAAAGACTACAGTTGGTTTCTGTGAAGAAGGGGAAGAGACAGGAAATGACGTGGAAAAGGAGCATAAAAGAAGAGACAAACATGGCCTTCTACTATTCCTTTCCTGGAGTTTGGGGAGATTGTTTTCGGATATTCCTGTCTTGGATTTGGAGGAGACTCTTTCCCCTGGATTATGTGTGGGCAACTGGAGCTACTTTCTTTTCCTTAGAGTCATTTTGTATTGATGAAACTCTGTCTTAGACACCACTGGGATTTCTGGCTAAGGATTACCTGGAAATCCATGTGGAGATTGGAACTTGGGGAAACCCCTTCTGGGGGCTGAGCCAGACTTCACCTGAGAAGGGCTGGTAGGCTTGTTAAGGCTCTGTCTGTTTTCTACATTTCCCATTTTAACTATTTCTACCTCTTTCTTTGTAAATGAGAGCTGCTAAAAGTCATTTTGATTTAAGCTATAATATTTTATAAATGGCATCCACTTTTATAACTTTCATATTGAGTCAAAACCCTAATTTTAATCCTTATAGATCATAATGCAATAAAAATTATAGTCAATAAGGGTTCATGGAAAAGCAAATTAAAAATTAATTGGAAACTAATACTTTGCTACCAAAAAATGTTGCTATGAATATTTTGGTGTGTATAGGAGTAGGTCTTTTTCTAATGATGATGATAACTGATATTTGTATAAGTACTTTAAGGCTTGCAAAACTCTTTACAGTAATATATATTATCACAACACAGAGAAGTAGTTGTTTTTACTATCCCTATTCTATAGATGAAGAAACTGAGGCAGAGAGAAATTAAGTGACTTGCTTAGGGTCATATAGCGAATAAGTATTTGATTAGATTAGATTAGAACTAGATTAGAATTGAGGTCTTCTTGACTCCAGGTCTAGAGCTCTATGCTCTATTTCACCCACTTACCTTTATTAGTTAAGAAGGTTTTCTTTCTTTGAGAATTATATTTGTATATTTGTATTTACTATATATGTGTGTGTACATATATATGTTGAAGCTATTTACTTGTCCATTTGTCTGCTTATCTATGTGTCCCAATAAAATGTAAGTTCCCTGAGGACAGAGACTGGTTTGTCTTTTTATTGCTGACTCCTAACACATTCCTGTATACATTGAAGGCACTTCATAAATATGTATGTGTATGAATTAAATACCTATTTTTCTCTCATATAAATAATTCTATCTGGATATAGATGAGAATGGATTCATTTTACATAAGAATAGAACATAGTTGGCCTTGATATTCATTTGGTATAGAAACTCATTGATCTTGAAGTAGGTAAACCAATATAAAATATTAAAATAACAATTTACTAAGTATAAAACTAAATTAGCAGATGGAATCCAGTAATTAATGGCATTTAATAAAAAGGCCAACCCACAATATTTAATAAAAATACAAAATAATAAAATCACAAAATAGTTGATTTCATAAAATTTATAGTTCTGAAATCTGGGCAACATGCCCATATTGTGACATCCAGTTTGATGGGCAGTCCATTAAGTCCATTAAGACATAGAACTGGAATAGTCACTATTCTGCTCTGGACAATAAACCAGGCCCAGAATTGAATAGGAGGAAAAGATCAATATTTGGGCAACTGAGCTATGCTTTCTTTCCAAAAAGACCCTGAACTGAACTCACTATTGCAAAAACCCATCCTTTTAACTATATTTTTTTAAAAACCAGTGAGGCCATAAAGCAAAAACACAAATTCAGAAAATTTAAAATAATATGTGACTCAAAGTTCCTCAGGGTGGAATAACTTGAGTCAACCCCCCCCCAAAAAAAAACCCAAAACAAGATACAACAGGAAGAAGAGGGCAAAGTATTTGATCTGCAGCTGTATTCCAGTTAGTATTTTTTAATAAATATTCACAGGGATTTTTATATTCAACAAAGGAATATTTAGAGTAATGGCTGTAAACTGCAAATAGACTTGATTTTACACTTTTCTTTAAGTACTGTAATTATGTTAGAACATAGCCACTTTTGTGATTTCACATCAAAGAGAGCAAAGGAAGGGTCTCTCTCTCTCTGGGAGCCTGATTCACAGCTCATCCTTCCCACCACCAGGCCAGCTGCAGCTCCCTCACATTGGCAAATTCACACCATTATAATTAGGGTTATAGCAGCATTTCCCTGAAAAACCTTTCATTTCAAGGTGTTTGTAAGCATCCTTTAAACACTTCTGCATTGTGGAGATTTGGTACAAAACATCTGCAAAGCATTGTTGTCCTATGTTGGCAAGTCTTCCCATGGGGCCTAATAGACAAGCAATCCTGTGGTCCATGCAGCTATTGTCACAGTACACAGACACCTTAAAGGTCCAATGCTGCATTATAGAGGAGGAATTGGAGATCCAGAAAGGAAATGGGAACTTGCCCAACTCAGGTTTAGAGTCTCCCAGGCCTGTGTTTCTGTCACTATTTCAGATTTTCTTTCTCCTTAAATAGTACTACACTTGGTTGGTGGTGACTAAATGTCATGTTGCTTGAGATTAATAATATCTTTTCTATCTTATCCTTGCCTGGTTCAATCCAAACTTCCTCCTCTCAGCCGCCAAAATGATTTTCCCAAAGTGGGCCTGACCGTGTTACCTGCTTCATTCTGTTCCTAACTCCCATCTCAGTAAATGCCGAACGTTAAATCCACTCTTTGGCATTCTGAGCCCCTCACCACCTGGCTTTTCCCTACTTTTCCAGTCTTAGATGTTTAATCCTTTCAAATACTCTCTGATGGATCTACTCTGAACGACTTAGTTTTCCTTACACATAAAGGGCATCTCAGCCCCTCATTTTCACTGGTTGCCCCAAATTCCCAGGCTGTTCTCCCTTTTCACTTCTGCTCTCAACTTTCCCTGGCTTCCTACAAGATTCATCTCACATCCTGATTGGTCCCCGCAATCTTTACTTCCAACTTCTCAGTTTCTTCTCCCTAAGATTGCTTGCCATTAAATGATACACATTTGGTGTGTCCATTGTGATTTGCACATTGCCTCTGGAATTAAAATGTGAGCTCTTCAGAAGCAGGGACCCTGTTTTTGCTTTTGCACAGAGCCTATATAAAAGTTAAAAATTAAATCTCAATAATAAAAATATAATATTTTAAGAGATTTATTAATGATCACTAGAAATCAAGGAATAAAGAAGATACAAAATAAAGAACATGTGCCCATGGCTGATTAGCCCATTTAAAATCCCCGTGATTAGCTTACCACCATACTTGATGCATCAAGTTATAGGGGGAAAGCAACAGAATATAAAAGTAGTTAAAACCTAGTACATTAAAATGATTTGGTGTAACAGAATAGTATTGAATGCATTAATATATGAATTTAAAACCAACAAAATTAAATCTTAAACAAAACAATCAGCAAAATGCAATAAAATACAGAGATTTTTATAAAACATTGGAGTCTGAAAAGTCTTAAAAATATAACCTCCATTCTCTTTAAAGTTTGTTTTTGTTGTTTGTTTGTTTGTTTTCATCTGTTGAGATTCCTTTTGTCAGTACTGTGGAATATCTCATAGAAAGGATGAACATGGGTTTTAGGAATCTCAAATTGGGCAAGCCCAAATGACAAAGAGTTGAAGGGAGATGAATTTCTCCCCTGAATTTCAGGTAAGATAAGTAAAAGGATCAGTGCACTCAAAAAAACATCCTTTGAAATAGGCAATGCACTGCTCTCTCATAGAATACTCCATAATTGTAGTCAACTTCCTATTTGAAAAAGTCTGTTCCTTCTCCTCTTTCCTCCCCCTGAGGTCCCCAGCCATGTGGAGGCTAAATGTAGCCTAAGGAAAGAACACTCCAGTTTTTACCAGTTGGTTTGTGATTCCAAAGTCACAGGGGCAGCTACCAGCAGCCTGGGTCCTGGGGCTGGCCTGAGGTGATCTGGCTTGGAGGTCAGAGATCAGTAGAGTTTCTGGTGTTGGGGCTGAGGCTTGGAGAGCAATCTAGGTTAAGAAGGTCTAGTGGATGGCTGGAGGCAAGTGGGCAGCAGGAGCAAGCTGAATCAAGAGAAGCTTGTGAGGCTGGATGGGTGGGGTCAAAAGCTTTGGCAGGAGAAATGTGGCTTAAAAAATTAAGCTATCTTAAAAAAATGAGAAGTTCTCATATAATTTCATGGTTGCCATAAACTGTAAAAATTAATTTATATTTCTAATAATAAAAATATTATATTTATGAGGTTTATTAAGGATTATTAGAAATCAAGGAATAAAGAAGATACAAAATAAAAACCATGTGCCCATGGCTGATTATTAGCCTATTTAAAATCCCCGTGCTTAGCTTACCACTATACTTGCTACATCATTGCAAAGGAAGGAAGAAAAGAGAAGCATGGGAGTCATTACTGCCAGTTAAATACCAATTGTGACCTTGCCAACATGGAGCCTCAGGAGAGATTATAGGGAATTGTGGGAAATACCAAGGACTTCTGTGTTACAAGGGAATCACTTTAAAAGACTGATATATATTAATTTAAGGTCGCCAAGGAATCAGCTATGTAATTCCTAAATGAAAAACTCAAGTCAGCCGTCAGCCTTTTTTGGAGTTTAATTACAATAGGAGCAAGAAAGGAATTAGAGATATATATAGAGAGAGAAAGGGGAGAGAAGGGAATAGGGCTTAAATACCCCTTCTGTTTAGGCTGGGCCAAAAGGCCCAAGCCCTTAGATAGCTGGGGCAAAGAAAAGAGATCAGTCCCTTTCACTCACGTGTCCAAAATGGAGAAACAGTCTCAGAGGCCCCCACCTTCAGCTTCCTTCAGAGCAAGCTTCCTCAGAGCCCAGGAACCACACCGACCCAAACTCAATCCTCTCCCCCGAGTCTCCAGACCCTCCTATCTTTAAGGACACCATTCAAGTTACCTCCCCTCAGTCCTCACATCTACCAATCACTCTTCATCAATTTCCCTGTCAATGGAGGCTCTCGCTTAACCCAGGACCGCCCAGAGGTTTCTGGCTTTTGCACATGTCTGTTGAAGGTCATATTTTTCAAATGATTAAATCTTTACTCCTTTGTTCCAGCCCTTTCTAAATCCTGTTAACTTGAGTATGGTAGAGATTGGAATAATTAAATTTTGATCTAGGCTGCAGCCCTTACTCAATCCTATTAGGACTGAATAGGGTGGAGTATCTCCATTGTATCAATTCTAAAATCAATCAAGACTCAAAGAAATTCCTGTTCTATGCTTAAGCATAGGTCAAAGTCCTTTCCATTGTTCAGCAAAGGGTCTCTGTCCTAAAGTAATCTTAAGAAGGGAAGAGAAAGAACCTCCCATGCCAATGGGGTTCCCATTCCAATAGACTATCAGTAAGAAATTTTCCAAGTATGAAATATCCCAATGGTGAAATTTCCAACATTTATAAGTCTAAGGAAATTTGAGGTTTACATCTGGGGGATGAAGTCTAGGGTTCAAAATCTCTATTTTTACACTCCCAAAGAAAGGGGACGTGGGGAGGAGTTACCGCCAGTTAAATACCAATAACGGGATCCTGCCAACATGGAGATACAGGAGAGAATATAGGGAATTTTAGGAAATACTAGGACTTCTGGGGCATGAAGTAAAAGGTTCAAAATCTCCATTTATATACCTGGCATAAAGTAAGTGCTTAATAGAATGCTATTGATTAAATGGTTCCCTGCAGTATCTTTAGGAATTCAATGGACATTAATAAACACTTTTGGTTTAATGTGTCAACTGGGTTTTCTGCAAGTTTTAAGTTTGCCCTGCCCTTGAAGAACTCCAGTTCCAGGCACACCTGTTTTGGACTGAACAATAGACCTTAAAATGTTTGGTGACCCCAGTTTGGGTGGGCCTGGGAGGCCAAGTCAAAGGTTGAGGACCTTACCTATCTTAGTAGCTTCTCCCATGGTATTAGAGTCCTCTCTCTGGAAACCCAGCTCTTGGTTTGACCTTTTCCTTTTGTATTCATTGTAGCTGACCATTCCCTGATGCCCCAGCTGCTGGCTGCAGCCTCCTTGCAGCCTGTCTATGCATGCCAGCTGTACCAAGTTCTCCAGAAGGTATAAAACACCCCCAAGTTCCGTCACTCTTTGGAGAATCATCTAGCACAGTGCATTCTCCCAGAGATATGGTTCCCAGAGCCTCAGAGCCCTTGACTTTGTGTGGTTTTTTGGCACCTGACTCTGTGTAGTGGCTAAAACTGAATACTATCTCTTTCCTGATTGAAGACTTGGTTTTTCCTGACTACTTTAGTAGTTCTGGGTTATTTTCAAATTAACAAAATGATAATAACTTACCCATCTTCGGTGTTTTCAAAGTTTATAAAGTATTTACAAAAACCCCCCACAATTTCCATTTTAGAATCAATACTGTATATTGGTTCTAAGGTAGATGAGTGGTGAGGGCTAGACAATGGGGTGAAGTGACTTGCCTAGGATCACACATGTAGGAAGTATCTGAGGCCAGATTTGTACCTAACACCTCCTATCTCTAGTCCTGGCTTTCAATCCACTGAGCACCCCCCCCACCCCCCAGTTTCCCCTTGTAAGGTACTTTTCTTACAACCTGTGAAGTTGTTTTAATTGCTATTATGTCATTTTCAGTCATATCTAACTCTTTGCTACCTCATTTCATATTTTTCTGGCAAATATGCTAGAGTGGTTTGCTATTTTTTTCTCATGCTGATTTTACAGAAGAGGAACCTGAGTCAGAGTTAAGTGACTTGCACGGGGACACACAACTAGTAAGTTTTTGAGGTCCCATCTGAACTTGGATTTTTCTAACCCCAGGCCTAGAGCTTTTATTCACTGTACTCCCTAGTTGGACCACCTGTACAGTGATTAAAATTCAACAGACATTTATTAAAGCACCTGTTATGTGTGAGGCATTAGACTAAAGGAGGGGAAACAAAGATAAAACTGAAATTCTCCCTTTGCTCAAGAAGCTTTCCTTTTACTGGAGAGAAACTAGATGTACAGAGGTAGAGCCTGAGCATGGCAAAGGAAAGATCAGAAATGGAGGCACATTTAAGAAGGAAGGGAGCACTAACACCTGGAAAATCAGGATGGACTCCATCCACAGAGGAGGCAGGGGCCTGGTGGAGTTTCAAAGAGAATTATCTCCATTTTACAGCTGAGAAAACAATGTCATAAAGCAGGGGTCCCCAAATTACAGCCTCCAGGCCAGATGTGACCCCCTCAGTCCATTTATCCGGCCCCTACCACACTTCCTGAAGGGGCACCTCTTTCATTGGTGGTCAGTGAAAGGAGCACTGTATGTGGCAGCACTGCAAAGTGTGGTATCACTCGTACAGTACTACTTCTGGTGATATAATCCTTTGCGAGGCGCCTTGTTCAGAATGAGGAGCCACACAAAGGATTATGTGGCTGTGCACTGTACACTGGAAGACGTCAGCATGGTGAGCAGCCATCTGGGGGAAGGGATTCCGCTACTGGTATAGTGGTGGCAGTGATGGGGCTGTGCAAGGTGTGACAGGCCAGCACTGCAGCCTCCGCTATCCCAGACAGGGCTATAGAGATTGGTTCATAGTTTTTTTATAGCCTGGCCCTCCAATGGTCTGAGGGACAGTGAACGGGCCCCCTGTGTAAAAAGTTTGGGGACCCCTGTTATCGAGGGACTAAGAAATGTGTTCAGGGACCCCTGACTCTAGCTCCAGGGATCTTCCTGCTAACTAATACCTGATCTCAGCATCTACATCCGACCCCAGGCCACACCATGCTGATGGTGTTGTGGGGTTCAGAAGTGAACCCCTGAGGTTCAGGAAGGGTACCCTTTGCAAGAACTCAAGACTCTGAAACTTTGCTTAAAAATAAAGAGAAATGTATTAATTTGGAAAGTAATGTTGAATGTGACCAGGAGGCAGCTTAGGTGGAAGCCTTCCTCCTAGATGGAGCAGCATGAATGGAGGGGCTGCTCCTCAAGAGGACAGCAAGACAGCATGAGTGCCAGAATGCCTCAATTCTGGGGTTTTTGAATTCTTCTAAAGCAATGAGGACCTGACTCTGAAGCAAGGGGTTGGAGAGAGGAGGTTTGCTGGAAGGCATGGGGTGAGTCTCCTCATTTGTAGGAGGAATGGATGAGGTGTGTCTCTTTGTCCACCTCAAAACAATGGGAAAATCAAAGGAGGATGATCCTCTCCGAGTCAGATGTTTTGGTTTGGGAGTCAGAGGGTATAAGGGAGAAAAGGAATTTCCCTGTTAATAGTTTGCCTGAGTTTCTAGGGGTACAATGCCCAAGCCAATGGGACAAGTGCTTTAGAAGTTGTTCTATGACATCACAAGCTTCATTTTTTAGCTCAACGTGGGCTTCTTATTGTAGAGTTATCCATAAAACTTTATTAAACAGGATGTTCTGCTTTGAGGACAAATTCCCCAAATCAGCCAGCCGATACAAATCCTTATGTATAGACTTTAAAATATTTGGTAAAGCTTGTCCCACACTTTCAAATATGTCAATAACATGGCAGGCATCTTGGGACTGTGGAATTAATGATTTTGAAGAAGTTTGGCTTATATTTTAATTATCTGATTTTTTAAATTTTTGTTTCTTTTTGATTTAAGATAGAATTTCTTTCTGTTTCAGTATCTACCTCTGCCCTCGCTAAGAAGGCAGAAAAAGTGCCAGACTCATTTTCCTGGGTTCAAATCTGGACTCAGATCTTAACTAGCTGTGTGACCTACAGTTTCCTCATCTGCAAAATGAGCTGGAGAAGGAAATGACAAGCCATGGCAGTCTCTTTGCCAAGAAAACCTCAAATTGGGGTCATGAGAAATTGGACACAACTAACAACAATAACCTTAAGTACCCATTCTATATATTGATTCCTTGAAGATATGCTTTGTATGCAAATGTTCATAAAAATAAATGTCTTTGTTTCTAACATTGCTCTCACTTTCCCATAATTCCTGACTTTGCAAAACTTTCCCTTAAAACAATAGTTACATTGTACATGTGGCTTATTTTGCATCCATAGTCTAAGAGGAGAAACAGGATTCATCCTCAGTTTTGGCAGACTTTTTTTTTTTAAACCCTTACTTCTAGCTTAGAATCAATACTAAGTATTGATTCCAAGGCAGAAGAGCAATAAGGGCTAGGCAGTGGGGGTTAAGTGACTTGCCCAGGGTCATATAGCTAGAAAATGTCTGAGTCCAGATATGAACCCAGGCTCTCCCCTCTACAGGCCTGACCCAGGAAACCCCCAGACCTCCACTGAGCTATCCAGTTGCCTCTTTAGACTCTTGAATTAGTAAAGCTGCGATCTTTTCATCAGTGACAGCCAGGAAAAAAGCACAGCATTATCTTTTGGGTAGGACAAAGTGAACTTGAGACCTGAGCAGACCAACTTTTTCCTATATAACTTCATTTTCTATAGTACTTTATAGTTTATAAAGAGCTTTCCTTAAATTAATTCTATGAGGTCAGTAATACAAGAATTTGTGTTCCCCTTTTACAGATAAGGAAACTGGGTCTCAGAGCATCCCAAGTAATTTGCTCAGGATTACAAACTAAAGCCAAGACTTGAACCTATTTCTGTTTGATTTCTAGGGCAGAGTTCCTCACTGCTTAGATGTGTCTGAGGTTACCAGATTTCCTAGTTTGATTGAAAAGGTTTCGTTTTTCTAATAGGGCAAATGTCCTTGAAAGAATTTCAGGAAGTCTCTCTTCTGAAGCCCAGAAGATAAAATCTCTGGGAATTGCTAAAAATGTAACTGAAAATTCTATTGCTTTGTGGATTACCAAATCTAGAGGAAGCTATTCAAGATGGTTTGGGAATGGCAATAGCTATTTGTGAATTGATTTATTGTGCTTAACTGCCTAAAATTTGGAACCTGCTAGGTATAGGATTTGTGCCTGTAAATAAATCTACCAAGAAGACCGAGGCCAATAGATCTTTTGATCTTGAGAGTTTGGTAGTACAACTGTATATGCTGATTGGGGGTCTGAAATAGAAATGTAAAGTTTCTCCTGGCCAGCTCACCTGCCTCTCCTGGGAACATTCCCTTTGGAACTTTCTCCTTGATTGACAGGTAGGTCAGGTCCCCAGCTTGTTTTCTTACATCTTGGCTTGTCCTGAAAAATCTCTCTTCAAGTCTCTACCACAGGTCCACACTATGTTTGCTGCAATAAGGTGACACCATCACCTCCACCTATCCATTGTCATTCTCCCTATGCAGAATCAAGGGATTTCAATTTGGGTAAGACAAGGCAAATTGGCACACCACAAGTCACAAGTTTAAGTTCTTACCATGATTAGTAATGAGAATTGGCTGGGAGACCCAGTCTTTAAAAGTAAGACAAAAAACCCCCAAACAATTCAGAACATGGGAAACAACCCCAGGAAAAATAATGTTCCTTGAAACTGGGAGTCTAGAAGGTTATTGAAAACCATAAAGGCTACAGCTGTCTTTTAATCACAAAGCTCAATTTGACAGTTACAGAGAAGGAAGTCAGATATTTTTCCTTGACAAAGTGGAAGATAATTCAATATATTATTGTTGTCCAGCTGTGTCTGACTCTTCATGACCTCATTTGGGGTATTCTTAGCAAAAATAATAGAAATAGTTTGCCCTTCCTTTCCCCAGTTCATTTTACAGATGAAGAAACTAAGGCAAAAAGGGTTGTGACTTGTTCAGGGTCTTGTTCAGCCACTAAGTGTTTGAGGCCAGATTTGAACATAGAAAGATGAGTCTTCTTGACCTCAAGTTTGGCACTCTATCTACTTTGCTGCCAAGCTGTCCACAGTCCAATGTAGCTAACATTAATATGGCACAATTAGATTTGAAAAAATTTACAGATACTATTTCACTTGATCCTCATAACAACCTTGTGAGGTAGGTGCTATTATTATCCCCATTTTACAAATGAGGAGACTGAGGTTGAGAGTAATTAAATAATTTACTAAGAGTCTCATAGCTTATATCAGTGCTATGTAGTAGGCAGAGATGATTTGGAGTTAATATCTGGATTCAAATCCCAGCTCTCAGGTCCCTTTCAGTCAGCTATCTGTGACCTCACTCCAATAGCAGATAAATATATGTCCAACCACCATTTTTTTTGCTTTTTCTATCCCCCTAAAATGGGAGAAATTTTTACTCTAGCCCCTTGGCTTCCATGCCTGAACTGTTCCTCCTAGCTCTTACTCAATATCACCTCCTCTTCCTTCCCATTGAGCTAGTGTAATCTAGAACAAATGAATAATTCTGGGTTTTTTTTTCTTCCTTATGGCTAAACTCAATGGATCTAATAGACTACTGATGGTGAACCTTTTAGAGACTGTATGCTATGCCCCACTCCAGACCAAGTGCCCTCTAAAGACAAAATACCCTCCACTACCTTACCCCAGACAGGGGAGGGAGGAAGTGCTCCCATTGGGCTGCCTGGCAAAGGGAGTAGGTAAAGTGAGGAATGTCCTTAAGTGTGGTGGAGAAGGGGAGGGGAACAGCTTCACCCCAAGCCTCTCTTTCTTTTGTGGTAGAGGCATGGAGAAAGAGAGGACTTGTAAGCCAAGATTCAAGAAACAAGCAGCTCTCTCTAGTCACAGCCAGTCAGAGTAGTCATTGCAACAAAGAAATAATTTCCTCAGTTTACCTTCTCTATTTCACTTTCTAGGAACAAACTCTTGTAGTCAACAGGGCATATGCCCACAGAGAGGGCTCTGTATGCCATCTGTGACATGTGTGCCATAGGTTCACCACCATCAGCTTAGACTATAGGGAAGAGCTATTCCTCCCTTAAGTGAGGCAAATTGAAAAGGACTAGCCAATCAAGAGTTGGAAGTGACCTTAGCCATCATTTAGCCAACCCCTCCTTTTTCAGGGAAGCTAGGTAAATTGATAAGGTCATAGAGCTCAGGCTGCTTCTCCCATCTTGTTACACTGTTCCTGAATACCTATCTATGATTTTATTCTGGCTTCAGCCCACATTCTTGATTAGAATCATAAGAGAAAGCTGGAATTCATCAATATATTAACTAGCTTACTTCCTGGCCACACCAAAAAATTAGCAAGAAGGCTGATGATACCTCTACTTCCTATTCTAAAAAGAACATGAAAAGAGAATAAAATTCCTTACCTTCCCTTCACAGATTCTCTTTAAGCTTGTACTACATTACCTTTTCAGCTTTATCATTAATCTCCACAGCTTCTATGTTGTAGTCAAATTACCCTACTCTATCTACTGAACCTCATCACCAATATTCCCTGAAATTTCCCACTTCTGTGCCTTTGTTTACCCTATTCTCTAACCCTAGAATGCACTCCCTCCCCCTTTTTCCCAGGTGAATTCCAAACCATCCATTCAAATGCAAACTTTTTTCCATGAAGTGTTCCATGATCCTCCTGGGCAAGGAATGACCTTTCTGGTCAGACTTCATAAAATATTTTGTTATGTAACTTGCTAATGTACTTAGTCATGCTATATTGTGCATTTTATTCTTCCATTTTATCTTCAAACTAGATCAATAGTGAGTTAGTCAGTCAACAAGTCTTTATTAAGGACTTATTGAGTGCCAGGCAATATGCTAAATGTTGGGAATCCAAAGAAAGACAAAAATAATCCCTGCTCTCAAGGAGTATTCATTTTCAGGGAGGAGACAACATGTAAATAACTAGGCTCCTAAAGTATATATATAGTGTAGATGAAGGTAATCTGAGATGGGAAGGAACTAGCAGCTGTGGGAGCAGAAAAGGTTTTTTGCAAAAGACAGAATTTGAGCTGATTTTTTTAAGGAAGCCAGATAAGCCAGGGGGCAGAGGGAATGAGGAAGAACATTCCAGGCATGCTTGACAGCCAGGGAAAAAGTCAAAGATCTAGGAAATGGAAGATCCTGTTGGAAGAACTGCAAATTAGGCTAGTGTAGCTGAATAACAGTCTGTGGAGGGTAGAAAGGTGTAAGAAGGCTATAAAGGTAAGAAGGATCCAAGCTATATAGAACTTTAAATGCTAAACCGAAAAGTTTGCATTTTATAATGAAGGTAAGTGTGAGTCACTGGAGTTCAGACATATCATATTCTCAGCCAAGTAAACTGAAGTAAGGAGAGACTTGAGGCAGGGAGATCAGAGGAACTCCTACTGTAGAAGTCAGAGCAAGAAGTGGCCTTGAATAGGATTATGACTGTGTGATTGTAGAGAAGGGAATAGATAGACAGACAGATAGATAGAAAATCTCTCTAAGATTTCATAAAAGTAGAAACTCTTAGATATGTTGTATAAGTACAAATGATGAGTTGCAACTGGCTGACTGAAAGAATAATGATGCCCTTGATAGTAATAGGAAAGTTCAGAAAAGAGGAAAGTTTGACAAACAGTTCTATTTTGGACACATGACATTTAATTACCTATATACAATACAGTTCAAGATATTCAAGGAATTGTTGGAAATGCATGAATATGAACTCTATAATTCAGAATTGAGATTACAGCTAGAAGCATAGGGCATGGTGGTGTTAGATTAAAAAAAAAAGAGAGAGAGAGAGGGCTCCAGGATAGACCCTTGAGAGACATCCAAAGTTAGTGGTCATCACATGGAGGAAGAACCAGAAAAAGAAACTAGGGAGTTATCAGACAGGTAGGGGAAAACAAGGAGAAAATAGTGTTATAAAAACCCAAAGAGTAGATAATCCAGAAAGAACAGATGATTAAAAGTGGCAAATGTTACAGAGGGTAAAGGAGGATGAAGATTGAAAAAAAAATCTATTTGATTTGGAAATTAAGAGATTATTGGTAAGAAAGAGAATGAAGTTAAAAGTCATTTGTAGAAAATTTATAAGAGTGACAGACAAGGAAGTCAAATATACTATAGTTGATTTTCTCAAGTTTAGTCATGAAGTGGAAGGAGAGATATAGCTAGTGGAATGATCAGTTTTTTAAAGAATGAGGTGAACTGGGCATGTTTATTGATAGTGGGGAAAGAGCAAATAGATAGGAAAAGGTTGAATATTAATGAGAGAATGGAGAAGATAGAAAAGAGAACATGTTGGAGAAGTTGGGAAAGAATGGGAACAAAGGTGCATGTAGAAGGGTTGGCTTTGATAAAGAGAAAGACTTTGTCTTCATTTGAGATCAGAGTGAAGGAGAAGATTATTGGGGGAAAATGTCTGAATAGTGAAAGACAAGGAGGAAGAAAAGGAAGGCTGAGGAACTTTCTGGTAATCACAATTTTTTGGTAAATTATGAGAAAATTCTTAGTTGAGAGAAAAAGAGAAAGGGCACCTGCAAGTAGGCTTGAGGAAAGACAAGAAGATTTTAAACAACTAATATGGGATTTAAAAAATCAATTTGAGAGGGATAGCTAAGTAGCACAGTGGGCAGAGTATCAGGCCTGGAGTTGGGAGGAGCTGTGTTTAAATCTGGCCTCAAACACCTCCTAGTTGTGTGACTCTGGGTTAGTCACTGAATCCTTATTGCCTAGCCCTGTAATGGCCAACCTATGGCATGCATACTGAAAAGGGTACACAGAAACCTCTCTGTGTGCACACCTGTGAATTTACATTTTTCAGTAAGGAAACAGTATGAACACGAATTACTAACTACAAAATATATGTGTGCTGCTATTTATTGGCTCAGTTTCCTAATTCTCTGTACCCACCAGCAGGTTAAATCTTCACACAGCTGCTGGTTCCTGCTATCCTCAAGATTCTAGGGGTAACACTCTAAGGTTGTAGTTTCTAATTGAAATGTTTTCTCCTCAATAGCATTTAAGTAATTTCTGTCTCCCTGATATCAATGAACCAATAACATAATTACCTTTTATAAGGATATATTTACTGAGAAGTTATAGCAACTACCTAAGTACAGTAATATTCTCCAAGTAAGAAGGTAACTCTTCCCCTCCATACACCCACTTGGACCCTTAGGAGTATGGATTCAGATTTAAAAGTGGTTTCTATAAAACATTCTTCCCCAGTATACCTGGGTGTGTGTACACACACACAGTGAATTTTAAAACTACTCCACCCTACTCAGATGTAGTTTAGAAGATTTGATTTAGCTATCTCCTGATTGTAACAATGAAGACACTCTCTTTAACAGAATCAGGAATGTCTTGTAGTACTTTACATTACTCCACTCTACTTAGACATACTTTAGGGGAAGATAAAGTTGTAGTCTCCTAATTGAACAATGAAGGTACTTAGTTCTCACCTTATAGTGAAGCTAGAACTTTAAGCTAAGTCTATTTTTAGACCTTAATACAAAAAGGTGTTAAGTAACTATAAAGGTTAAATTAATCACAAAAAGGTCAAGTAACTAACAAAAGGTGAATTTAACAAAGAAGTGTGAAGTAGCTCAAAAGATATAAACTAATCAAAGAAGGTGAAAACTAAAAGTATGGGCAGTCCTGGAGAAAGCCTTTGATACAAGGGTGAAAGGTCTATATATTTGGGAATTTTTGTCTCTCAAAACCTCTTTCCCTGGAAAGATCTGGCTGATCACTTCTTGGAGGAGCTCACTCAGACACTTTCCTTGAGACAGTCTTGTGGTGAGTGATAAGACTGACTTCTTTTTCCCTTGGGCTCAGGAAGGCCCCTTTGGCCAAGGCCTTTAACAGTTGCCTAGCTCAGCCTGAGCTGGAGCAGTTTAAATTAACTTTTTCCTCTCCCTCTCTTTTCTCCTTAAATTCCTTCCCTCCATATTAATTAAATTACCATAAATTTCCAGACTGACTTGGGAATTTTATTTGGTGACCATTTAAATCTAGATTTAAAGTCACAACTCTAAATTCATCTTTACAACACACACACACACACACACACACACACACACACACACACAAACACACACATACATACATAAGGGGGAGAGAGTCTGACCATAGAAGACTTTTTTCTCCCTTCTCTGGATATTATGAAGTCAATGGAAAAGTTGCTCCTTTCTCTAATTGGGAGGACTACTTGCTGTACTAGGTCAAGGAGGTCACTCCTTAGGGCTGCTGAATGTTTTATTAGTGAAAGGGTTTATCAATCTTTTTGGATGCAAACTAAATTCTGGCTCTCTCAACATTCTTTCAGGGTCTAAAGCTCCTTGGAAAACTCCTCAGTAGCACCAGTACTAGTCCCTCAATCTTTCATGGCTAGAAGATGGCTTCCCAAAATTCTACACATTGGACTGAAACCATCAAGGAACATTGCACATGTATATATACATACATACACATACATATACAAATGTGTATGAGAGAGAGAGAGAGAGAGAGAGAGAGAGAGAGAGAGAGAGAGAGAGAGAGAGAGAGAGAGAGGGAGTGAGAGAGAGAGAGAGAGAGAAAGAGAGAGAGAGAGAGAGAGAGAGAGAGAGAGAGAGAGAGAGAGAGAGAGAGAGAGAGGGAGTGAGAGAGAGAGAGAGAAAGAGAGAGAGAGAGAAGGAAGGAGGGAGAGGGAGGAAGAGAGAGGGAAAGGGAGACAGAGACAGAGAGAGACAGAGAAAGAGACAGAGAAAGACCTAGGTAGCTTAGCAGAGAGAATTCTGGGCCTGAAGTCAGGAAGACTCATCTTCCCAAGTTCAAATTTGTCCTTGAACACTTACTACTGGACAACCCTATTTGCCTCAGTTTTCTCATCTCTAAAATGAGTCAGAGAAGATAATGGCAAACTACTCTAGTATCTTTGTCAAGGAAATCCCAAATAGCATCATGAAGAGTTAGATCTGACTGAAAAGATTGAACAAGCACTGTGTATACATATGCAAGTTTCAGAAAGATAAATGGATAATAACTCTGGGTTTAGAGGGAGGAAACTAACAATTGGGAGAATGAGAACAAGACATAGAGGAGATGAGCCTCGAGTTGAGCCTTGAATGGCCATAGGGATTCCAAAAGGGAAAGTATTACCAACATGGTAGACATTCTATGCAAAGGCCAGGAGGTGGGAAATAAAATGTCATATGAGAGGTACAAGTGGGCCAGGTTGGCTAAATTGTAAAGTGTAACATAAAAGGGAGTGTAATATAAGATCATAGAATAACAAAGCTAGAAGAAATACCTGGGATTAACTAATCCAATACATATCTGAAAAAGAAGCCCCATTCCAGCAACCTCAACAAATTGTCATACAGTCTCTTTCTAATTATCTCCAGTGAGGGGAATCTCAATAACCACAGAGCCAGGCTAATTGATTTACATATAGCTCTAATTTTAGGAAGTTTTTCCTGCCATCAAGGCTAAATTTGTGTCTTTGAAACTTATATTGCTCTTAAATCTGTCCTGAGTGGAAATAGAATTATAATTCTAAATTCCTCTTATACTTGAATCTGAAAGGATGAGTTTCAGGTAGATTAGGAAGAGGGGATAGTATTTTAACTGAAGCAACAAGTAGTGATGAAAATTCCTTGAGCACAGGAGTACCATGGTTAGATCTACATTTCAGGAATATTGATTTGGCAGCCATATGGAGGATGGATAGAGGAGAAAATGGGAGCAAGAAAACCAAGTAGGAGGCTAACATAATGGTCTAGGAAAAGGGAGATAAGGGCCTGAACTAGGCTGGTCGTTGTGTGAGAGGAAAGAAATACAGGCAAGAAATTTGTTACATTGTATAAGAAAGCCAACTTCCCCTGATTGCCAGTTAAGTGAATTATTTTAGAATCACATCAACAGAAGGTACTCTGATTATTTTATTAAGTGAAAGAGTTTTAGCAAATTTACACAAAAATTCCTTTAACAGCATGAGTGAAAAATGTTCTGACAAGTCAACCAAAGGCAGGAAATTCATTATTAAAGCTGCCACAGCCTTCAAAAGAGAACGGAAAAATGAAAAAAAAAATACTATGAATGACCAGTACCATTGTTGATTGAATACCTAAATTTCCACAAATTGTTTAACTCAAAGCTTTTCCATGTTAGACTCAGAAGAAGTCACCAAAGCATCTGACTTCCTGCTATAGCTCAAATGTCCAGGCAGGCAAATACTGTTGGCATTTCTATTCTGTGAGGTGAAATTTGTCACTGAGAAAAAAGCAAGGTCACAGGTTTTCTACTAAAGGCAATTTTATCTTATGTTTTCTTATTTTTATTTAATTAAAAATATTCTTAGCATTTAAGAAGAGATAATATATGCTATGATTGTGTACTTTTTATTTTTCTTTTATTTATTCACTTTGCAAACTTCTCATTATGGCATTCAAGGGCCTCTCTAATGTGGCACCAACATTCCTTTCCAATTTTGTTCCATATTACTTTCTGTCACAGACTGTCCTCTGTGTTCTGGACAAACTAGATTATGAACTATTTCCTAAATTTAACATTCTTGGCCTCACCTCTTTACCTTCAGAAAAGCTATCCTCTGGGGCTAGAATTCAACTCTTCTCAAAATTCTTATCTTCTTCAAAATCTAGTTCAAGTACCTGTCCCTTTGTGAAGCCTTCCCTCATCAAGCTACTCCATCAGTTGCTAGTGCCTCTCCTCAGGTTAATTGTGGTCATTGCTAGGAATAACTATTGACAACCTGAGTGTGTCCCTAGTATTTTCTTAATATTAGGAAAAAGATATTAAGAACTCCAGTAGGTTTGGTAGACGTTCTTTGTTGATTTTATGAAAGAGCATTGGCATTTGCCCAGGATAAGTAGGCATGAATTGGTTGCATTGGAGACAACATCCAAATCCCATGAATTCATTTTCATTCCTCCGTTCTGATGTTCTAATCTTACCTTGTATCACTTCATATGGGTCTTTCCAAATTTCCTTATATGATTCATATGTATATTTTTATAGCTCCATAAGATTCTACCATAATTTATCTAGTCATTTTCTAACTCTTAGATATAATGATTGTTATGGAAGAAATTTTTAATGAGCATGACTCTCTTAACTTGTACATCAACTGTTTGAGAAAGATTTTTCATTCAGTGAGTATTTATTTGGCCCCTATTATTCTCAGCATTGTGCTAAACACTGAAAGAAGGGAATTTAATTGTGACATAAGATATGGTCAAAGATGATTTCTTCTTAGAGGAGTCTTAAAATATGAACAATATTTTAGATTTCTTGATTTGTCTTTTAAAATATTAATATGTTTTGCTATAACACAGGACACTTTTGACTTTATAGTGACATAAATTCGCTATTCTCTAAATTTCAAATAGAATATTTGGAGTAACCTAATTATGCGAATGTAGCCCAAGTACCCATGTAGCTAATTCTCTATCAACATACTTGAGACTATAGCAAGTTTTTTTTGTAAGACAAAACTGTCAAGCAAATAGGACAAGTTTCCCCAAACATATGAAGGAGTACAATGTCCCACATCCTGGTGGGAGAAAAAACATTCCCAAGACAATTCACAGTCCTAAGGTTGAGTTCCATCTGGAAAGCCATTTACAACTCTATCATGCAATAGACTTGTTTTAATGATGTTCCACTCTACTCCTGTCACTGGTGTGCTTTTCTGCTTCTACCGTTATTTGTTGCTACTTCATCATAAAGCTGTTCTTGCCATTTGATGCTGGGTTTCTTCTTTCCTACTGAACTCTTGCCATCTGCTTGGACTGTTAGCGGCTGGGGCTTCTTCTTTCTCAAAAGGATTGTTATCACTAATTTGTAACATTGCCCATGACTTCAGCTGTTCAACATATTTTAGCTCTTTTGTTATTTAGGCCAATGGGAACAGAAAGGAGCCTCTCAAGGCACGTTCTTCCCCTTCCAAAATGTTCATCACTTCTCAGCAGAAATTTCCCTATGGTCACTTGCTGTTTAGGGGTGTTGATTAAATTCTTTTCCAGCTCTCATCAATACCAAGATAATTAGGGTCAGGACCTTAAAATTATTTTGGGCCTTCAACAAACCTCAAGGTTTATTTTATATGTTTATACATATATTGACTTATTTATAATTTGGAGCTGACAGTCTTTGCCCTGAATTCCTGTAGCTTCACCTATGTTGCTAATACCAGTAAACATTCAACCATTCCAAAATCACTATACATATATTTTGTTTCTAGTTTTTTACTATCATGAATAATATCATGAAGATATTTGTCCATATGGATCTTTCTTTCCTGTCAGTAACCTTCTTGGCATGTTAGTCTATAAGTTGGATCATTGATTCAAAGTATATGGATGACTTATGAACTTTTTTTACATAATTGAAAATGATTTTCCATATCCACTGAATCAATTGAATTCAAAGCTCTACCACCAGCAGGGAATTAGCCTACCTATTCATAGTCCTTGAAACATTTAGTTTTCCCATTTAAATTCCATCTTTAAATTTTTATGGGTATGAGGTATTGTTTATTAGAGGGAATATAGCACAATAGAAAAAGCACTGGTTTAGGAGTTCCAAAAGGCTTAGGACTAGGATTTAAATTCCACCTATGACAATTACTCATTGTGTCCCCTGGATAAGTAATGCCCTGGGCCTTAGTTTCTTCATCTGTAAAATTAGCAATTAGCCTAGATTGCTTTTGATGTCTCTTCTAGATCTAGATCTATGATGCTTGGTAATTTTGAACATTTTTTCCAGTTGTTACTGATAAGCAGTATATCTTCTTTTGAAAATCCTTACCTTCTGTCTTAGAATTGTTATTTCATATCAGTGCCTAGACAAGAGTGTGAAGGGCTAGGCAATTGGAGTTAAATGACTTGCTCCCCAAGGAAATGTCTGAAGCCAGATTTAAACCCAGGACTTTCCACCTAGATCTCTATTCACTGAGCCACACTAGCTGCCTCCATTGTGGATACTTAATAAATACTTATTTACTGAATGATGAATCTCTGAATGAACACATTAAGCCTGGTTGGTTGCATAAATAGCGTCCATATACAGAACAATCAAAGCTTAGCTTCTGCCAGTTATAAATGACCAGCTTTTCTCTCTTCTTTCCTGTTGCCTGCTTTTTAGCTAGCAATGCCCTTCAAACAACTGGATGGAGTCCTGTGCTTTACTCCTGACTCCCACTATTGAAAACAGATACTTGGCCTCTTTAACTTTGTCTTTCCTTGAAAGTTACAAAGCTGACTTTAAAAATACTCTTAGATGACTTTTTCCCTATCAGGATGATTTTATCCATTTTTTCCATATTATTGATACTTAATGCTTAATCTGAAATGACTTCCTGTGCAGTATGAAGCAACGATTACAGTACTCTACTAATATAAAAGGAGTTCTCAATAACAGAAGAGGTAGTACACCTGCTTGAATGAAAAGTGGTTTGTGTTATTTTGGTGTAAGCTTTGTTTGGATGTATTTTTTGAAATGTCTTTGTGTTGGTAATGTGTTTATTTGCATTTTGTCTTTGTTCAGTATCCTTTGTTTTATGGAATTTGGCTTTTATAATTGTTTTGGAGCTTAGGGTGTGCTTGTTTTGACAGGCTTGTAGTGAGGTATAGGATACAAATACATTATGAGTTTGTAGTTTGAGTAAATAAAGTGAGAACTGCCAAGTTGATGTCCTTGCAGTTCTTAAAGCATTGTGGCTGTGAAGGAAAGGGATAGGTACATGTATGTGTGCCTGTGCAGGGAGGACCCAGCTTCTTCAAGCCATTGAATAAGGTATGTTTTCAATGCTTAGGAAATAGGAATGATTAATTTTGTCTATGACATATGATAGTAGTGTATACTCTTGCCTAACGGTAGAGTCTAATGGAATGTGACTTTACTGAGTTTGAATGATTTGCCAGCATAAATTGTTGATAATTCTGCCCATGAGTTTTGTGCATGTGTGCCATTATTTGGGGGATGCATTCTATTGGTTTCTGAGGAGTCCAAGTTTGGGATCC
The DNA here is from genome assembly GCF_027887165.1 of Monodelphis domestica. Lineage (NCBI taxonomy): Eukaryota > Metazoa > Chordata > Mammalia > Didelphimorphia > Didelphidae > Monodelphis > Monodelphis domestica. The sequence goes on along the minus strand of NC_077227.1, from coordinate 555,699,682 downwards.
AGTTGTTTGATTTGATTGTGATTGACTGATAGACATGGGGAAAGGTGAAGGCAATTTCTAACCTTAATTTCTTCTTTTTCTGGGGTTGGTGGGGCCCTTTGCTAAAGCACCTAAAAATTTAAAAGTAAAGATTCAAAGTATTTCTGAATCTGAGTAGATCAAAAGGGAAAGAATAAAGTAACAACATCACTGGTTTTAGAAAATGAAATGAGACAGAGGAGGAATAGTGTAAGAAATGGCAGAACAGAGAAGTTCATTGAATGTTAGGGCCTTAAAATCTATTTCAATCTCCTCATATAAAAACTGAATTTCAGAGGCAGAAAGGGACCTGACTATGGTTGCACATCTAATTAGTGGAAGAATTAGGATGAGAACTCACATCTCCTAGTGAAGTAATAGAATACTACAGAGGACTTTAAAAATCCTAGAGTTCAAAGGAGCTAGAACTTGGAGGTGATTTAATTTAATTTCCTACTTCTAGCAGGGTCTGTTTTATAATATTCTTGATTTTATACCTTTGATTTTTAGGAACTCACAATTTTACATGGTAGCTTTTGTGATTTTTGGAAGTAACAAAAACCCTAATAGGAATTTAGAGTTTAGTGGTCTTTAAATAAATGTGAAGGCATAAAAGGGTAATTTTTCTTAGTAACAGAATAACTGACAGTGAGAAGTAATGTGTACAGTGGTTAAAGGTCCAGAAGATTAGAACTTAAAGAAATTTAGAAATATTTAATCTAATCTCTTCATTTTAAATAGGGGAAAAACAAGCCTCAGAAGATATGAAGGAACGTTTCCAAAGTCACATTACTATTTATCAACAGATATAATTAGAATTCAGGTCTTCTGTATTCCAGGTCTGTGCTTTTTCTATTGTTTTTGGTAAACAACCAGAGATTTAATCCAATCCAACATTTATTAAAAACTGAAAACATTCAAGAGACTGTGTTCTAGGTGCTCAAGATCCAAGTCCATAATGAAAAATGTCATTTTTTTTCATTGTCATCAGTGAATGAGGATGACTCACAGTTCAGCAGTTGTGAATGCAGATACCTTGGTTAAAACAAAACAAACAAACAAACAAAAAATCCTTGACAGCTTCAGGGACTATCCTGATTGTTTTGTTGTTCTAGAACTGCTATTTGGTGAACGTGGTCAGAAACCACAACCTGGTTCCTTGTGATTGCTGATGAAACTAAGCTCAATTCACTTTACACAGCTAAATTTGCAATTCAATTCAGTTTGATATTTAGTGAGCTGCCTTCTATGTGAGGAGAATTCTGCAAGGTGTTGGTGATAAAAAGACAGAAAAGAAACAATTCCTCCTCTCAAGGAGCTGACATTTTTCCTGGGAAGGTGGACACAATATGTATAGACATGAGTAAATACTTTGAGGAGGGAGAGAGGAAGATTTCATAAAGTGGCAGTTGACTTGAAAAAGTCAAAGATCAGGATTCTGAGAGGAGATGAAGCAGGAATGAATTCCAGGCATAAGGTGACTGTATGTCCATGCACAGGTGGGAGGTGGTATGTCATGTCTAGGGAAATACATAGTTCATTTTGGTTGAAAAGGAGAATATGTAAGATAATCTTGAAAAGATGGGTGGGAGCCAGATTGTGGAGGACCTTAAATGCCTGGCTAAGAAGTTTGAAGTTTATCTCTAGAGCAGAAGTTCTTAACTTTATTTGTTCATTGTGGATCCTTTTAGCAGACTGGTGAAGCCATTGGACTCATTCTCAGAATAATAGTTTGTTGCCTACATTTGTAGCTGAAGGAAATACTATATTTCAATTAGAGTAGGGGGGGTCTTAACCTGTGGTCAAATCAAGTCAGGTCAATAAACATGATTAAGCTAGGAACTATGCCAAGAGATGGGAATACAAAAAGAGACAAGTCTCTGCTCTTAAGGAACTTGTAGTCAAAGGGGGAGAAAACAAGTAAACAACTATATACAAACAAGTTACAGATGGGATAAATTTGATATGATTTCAAGGGGGAAAGAACTAGTACTAATTAATGAATTTGCTTTTTAAAGAATATTTTGATAACCATTTTAAATATATTTGGTTTGGTTTGTCATCTTATATGTTATTTTAAGCATTTCAAAACATATTCTGAAAAAACATTCTGAAAAGAGATCCATTGGCTTCACCAGACTATCAGAAGGGTCAATGACACACAAAAAAAGTTAAAAACTACTGAGTTAGAAATTAGTGAAAAATAAGGAAATAATTTTTATGTCCTATCCAAGTTAATGTACCCCTTGAAATCTATCCAGCCTCTGCGGACCCCAGGGTAAGAACCCCTGTTAGAGAGGCAATCTTAAGAGGCCTAAAGGTTTCTGAGTGAGTGAACTGGGTGACATGGTCAAAGCTGTGTTTTAGGAAGATTATTTTGGCAGCAAGTAAGAACTTTGAACACAGTAGGAGACAGGAGGTGCCATGAACATGCCCTTTTCCCTCCAAACTCCTGAAACTTAGTTTGTTATTTGGTAATGGGGGATGGGGAGGAATGGTGGTTTATGAGTATCTTTTGTTTAAACTTTTGGGATGTTTGAAGTGGTTCTAGGGAAGTCAATTAAAGAGAGGTTGATATTTGATGGGAGGACAAAATATGCCAACAACTCTTACAGTTTAGTGATCTGCCCTCCTCACCTACAATTAAAATACCACACAGTAAGTACTTTTTTTTTTTCTTGCAGACTTACTTCTGTATTGCTTTTGAATTTTGGAGTGGAAGCTGAGGTATCTGATATTGTCTCTGTCACCAGTAATTTTTCAGAATTATAGGAATTAATAGAATAAGACTCCAGTCCCTGTTATTCTCAAGTGAAAGAATCCAGGTCTGTGTATCTCTAAAGTGACTGTCTCCTAAGCTTGACACCCCCTTCTCCAATGGTCTTGCTATACATTTCTATGTGCAAGTCTAGCTTCACTTCAAACTGAATATGCCTAAAATTCAACTCAGCCTCTTCTCCATTTCTTCTTCCCATTCTCCCTCCAAAGCTAGCTCCACTTATTGACATTTCAGCATTCTCCCAGTCTCTGATTCAGAGGCATCTCATTTCTCTTCCCTTGATTTCCATATTCAGTTACCAATTCCTGTAAATTCTTCCTTTGTAATGTTTAACATTCTAGGCCCACTGCCATCATGTCAGGCTAAAATTAAAACAATAATCTTTGCCTTCAGGATAAACCACTTTCCTCAATGGTATTTGATTATACTTGTACTTTCTTGCAGTTTTCCAATATTTTCTATGTTATTATTTTCCTAGATTATGGTAGTTTTTGCTCTTCCAGTGCCTTGATTAGGGTAAATGCTCAATAAATGCAAAAATAGGTGGTAAGCATTTTAAGGTGATGTATCTATTTGTTGTGACCTAGATAAACATGAAGGCTTTGATCCCTTTTTTCCTTCTTTCTTCACAGAACCCCCCCCCTCCTCCCCCTGCTTTCTTCCATCTAAAAGCAGGAATCCAAGGCCTCTCTATCCACCTTGATCATTTTATTTCCCTACAAAGTATATACAAGTAAAAGCCTGGAAGACACACCAAGTATGTTTTGCTCACCTATTAAATGGGTATAATATCTGCTCAAAGGGGCTTCATTGCTCTTTTATGATTCTGACTAATGAAATTATATAGTCAGAAGTTTCCTTTGCCCTTAAAACTTTGTTTCCATCTAAGTATAAAAAAGACCTAATTCCTCTTTATAAAAGAAAACTCAAGGGAGCCCTCCTGCTATAGAATCAAGATCACTGTTATTGGGTTTTGGGGAACTTTTCTTCTCGAGGTAACTACACATTAATTGCCCCAGGACATTTTTTCATCACCTTCATTACCCCTTCTGTACTTCACCTTAACAATGATAACACCTTTTAAAATACTTTCCCCTGTGTATTGTGTAAAGAGTGGATTTGGAGTTAGTCAACATTTATTATGCTTTTCCTATGAATTAGGTACTTGGCTAAACCCTGTGGGAACAAAGAAAAGCAAAAACACAGCCCCTGTCCTTGAGGATCTCATATTCCAAAGGGGAAAAGAAGAGACTTGGTGACGTGGGTTTGAGTCCATGACATGGACCAGTCATGCGAAACCTGGGCAAGCGTTTCAGTCTTCTGTAAAAAGGGGACTCGGTCACCTCTCAAGGTGTCCTCCCGCAGTATATCTTGCCATCTCATTATCTTGGTGTGCCAGCTCTTTTCTATTCTCCCTTACAGAGGGGAGGCAGGTTTGGGCTGGAAGAGAACTCGGCAGTCGTCTACTTGCTCAAGGTCTCAGGTGGGCAGACAGAATTCGAATCTCAGTTCTTCCCTCATAAAACGTACACTCTCACCACTGCACCACTGAGCCTCCTAAAAGGGGAGGGAGAAACTCACATTGAGTATGCGCAAAGAGCGAACAGCTCGTCCTCTTAGTGGCCAGCGACTGTGCCTCTTCTCCGCACTCCGGTCGGGGCACCGGTTGCCGTGGTAACCGGAAAGCCTGTCTTTCCTTGGGAAGCGGCTCCTTTTCTCCCCCGCCCCCTTCTTCCTCCCTCCTCCCCTCCCCTCCCCTCTCCGGCACCGGGCGCGCTGCAGTTCGCCCGAAACTAACATGGCCGAGCCCCCCGGCCGGCGGCAGCGGCTCCAACGGCTCTGGCTTTTGCTCCAGCTCCGGGCTCTGGCCGGGGGTGGGGGCCCCTCACTGGTGAGACAGCGACTCCAGGGAGCGAGGGGGAAGCCACCGAGGCAGGCCTAGGGCTGAGGGGTTACTGAGGCTGAGGCTGACCAGAGAGAGTGGTGGGGAGCGGTAGGGATGGGACGGAGAGAACTATTGCGGCCTGGGGCGAGGGAGAGTAGGGCTGAGGGGACGACGCGGAGGCGGCCTCAGGCCTGCGGGCATAAAGTTGAGGTCGGCCTTGAGGTGGGGGCTTGGGTTGAGAAGAAAGGTCCGAGGGAGACGGGAAGGAGGCAGCCTCGGGATTGATGGGAGTTACGGGGGGCGGGGAGGGGGCAAGTCCTAAGCCACAACCTCCGGTTGTGCGGATACCTCCCCCTCAAGCTGAGGGGAGCGCACCGGGGGGCCGACCCAAGACAGGGTCAGAGTTGGGGACAGGGCTGCCTGGAGGAATAGCGGGAGGACGGCGTATGGTGGGGTGCGCCTCCCTCTCTGGTCCCTGCCCCCTGCCCCCTTTTTGACTTCATAACTTAAGTTTCTTCTTTTTTTCTCCTTGTCTCGGGACAGAAATCATAAACCTGAAAATTTTTTATACGTCCTCAGTCACCTGGACCGAAATCCAGCAAGTTTTTTTTTTTTTTTAAGGGTGGGGGTGGGGAAGAGAACGCCCCCAACCCAACCCTCCTGTAGCATGTGGAAACTGAACAAGAGCAAAGTGCTTCTGGATGATTCTCCCGAGGAAGAGGAGACCAGGGGCGAGGGGAAAACGCTGCCGACGCCGCCGCTGCCGCCTCCAGCCGCCTCGGCCACCGCCTCCTCTCAGGTATGTGGGGGACGGGGCAGCAGCACAATATCCTTAGCATTCATTCAGTGGGATGTCTGCCCGAGGAAGAGGAGGGAGAAGGGAATGGAGGGCTAACCGCATTGCTGGGCACCTAATCACTCTTCCCCTCGGCCAGTGTAGAGTGCGGCTGGTTCTTATTTTAAGAGTTAATACTGTGCCTACCAGACACTCCCCTCCCCCCATAAGAAGCCCTGCGCTTGAACTTGTCAAGGATTGGAACCTTTTACTTCTGATTCTAGGGTCTTGGGAATTTACTTGCCTGACCTTGAACAAGTTAGTTTTTAGCACTCAAGACCTCAGTTTCCTGATCTGTAAAATTTGGGGGTTTGAAGAATTCTGAGGCCCTTAACTTCTAAATCCTATAATCTTCTAAATTTGAGATCTGCCTCTTTAGGGTTTATCACATGGTTGTATGGGGGTTGGGGAAGAAGGATTTAGCTTGAAACCTGACTGCTCTCTCAGATGACTTTGTAGTTCCAGGTCATACTGCTGCTCTGCATACTACTTAGGTCTATAACTAAGTTAAATAATGTTTTTATTTAAGCGCTTAATAAATACTTTTTCTACTTCTAATAATTTGTTGTGTCTAAACCCACCCATGCTGCCAGGGAAATTATCTATAAAATGAAGAGGTTTGACTAGTTGATCTCATAAATTTCCTTCCAGATCCAAATCCCATAATCCCATTGAATATAATGCAGTTAAGCTATAGATTAGAGGAATCATGGCACAGTGGCTCAAGAACCAGCCTCAGAGTCTGAACTACTGAGGCAAGTCTCATTTATGACACATAACTGATTATTTGACCCTGGCAAGGCTTATAATCTCTCAGAGCTTTAGGCAATTCACTTAAGACTGTAAATTGCCGAACAGTTGCATATCTGCATTGGTAAGGGGAGTTTCCTTATTTGGAATTCTCTATTCCAATGAAAACACAGGTCCAGGTTTGGACCAAAAAAGCCAGAATAAAACTAATCTATCTTTAGGAAAGAAAATCCTGAAAGAGTAGTTTTTTTTTTTTAATTGAGAAATGGCTATCACAGCTCATTATAATTGCAGAGTTATAAATACAACTCTTAACAAAAAGTGTTTTTTTCTAAACTATTCTTCCAGGGCAGATCAAAATCCATGCATAGATATTCATATCCTGTACATTTCTTGTCCTTGTTCTTCCACAAATTGTTCTTAAAAAATCTATCTAAAGTGCTACAGGCATTCTTCTGGTTCTTTTATTGTTTCCTGAATACCATTGCTATACTTAAATTGTCTGTTTTTTTGAACCTTAATTAAAAAAAAAAATTCTTTTCAGCATATTTAAGATCTGAACATAATCATCTAGACACTTAATTCTAATATAGACATCTCTTCAATTTTTTTTCCTCTTTAGAGAATTTGGAATGGTCAGATGATAAGAATCACAGACCAAACTAGTATATATGTTGATTGATGTGCATTTTATTAGTAGGAAATTACTGGATCTAGATGACATTCACTTTTTTTGTAAGTAGCATCTATTAAAAATGGGGAAAAAAGGTAAAAGATTCTAATAGTTTGTGTTCTGAGTCCTTAACAGTATGTTCCTTTAGTTTTTTCAGAGTATACTCACCCTCAGGATTGCTATGAGAAGCACTTTATAAAGACTTATAGAAATGTGAATAGCCACTTTAAAAATATTTATTATCCTTCTCAACACATATTTACAGTACTCTATGTTATGCCTTTCTTTAAATTTGATTTTGAGAAAACATTTTTATCTTCGATTATTTTGTTCTAGTAGTTAGTTATTCTATATTTTACACTGGATATTGGTATAATAGAAGAGAACAGTTAGACTCCCAACCATAATCACATGTTTATTGAATAATAAGTTAACTTAAATATAGGTCTTCAGAAAAATTTAAAGTGTTAATATTTGGTTTATAAGCATTTACTTATTTTTAAACCCTTGATTTTGTGATTTTATGAGAGAAAATTATATACTTGTATATTGAAAGCCTGAAAGACATTGATGTTAAAATTTAGAATCATAGAAAGTTTCCCCAGATGGGCTCTCCAACAGATACTAATTAGATTAAATTTCCAGTGGGGTTTTATGCTTTCTTGAGCATTGGCTCTGGAGTCAAGAGTCAAATCAACAAATATTTATTAAGCACCTAATATGTGCCAATCATAGGACCAAGCACTGGGGATACAAAGAAAGGCAAAAATTGTCCCAATCTGCTTACAGTCTAATGGAGGAAACAATATATACACAAGCCATAGATAGGATATAATGGCAATAAGATGGATCGAAAAAGTCTTCTTGCAATGGGGGGAATTTTACCTTGAACCTGAAGGAGGCCAGAAGACAGATTAGGAAAGAGAAAATTCCAGGCATGATGGACAGCCAGTAAGAGGAAATGCAGTCAGGAGATGGAAGGACTTGTTTGAGGAGGAACAGCAAAGAGGAAAGATTTTGGAGGAGAGTAAGTTATAAGAAGACTGAAAAAGCAAGAACAGTCTGAAAGCAGAAGATTTTACATTTGATCTTGGAGGCAATGGGGAGCTACAGCTTTGCTTGAATAATGAGGTGATGGCCTCGGGCCCATGTTTTAGGAAGATCAGTTTGATAGCTAATTGGAGAATGGATTGGAGGGGGAAAGACTTGAGACATGGAGACTGACCTGGAGGCTCTTGTTAATAGTGTAGCCTTGAGGTGATGAGGGCCTATTTCAGAGGAAAGAAGGGGATAAGTACAGAGATGTTAAAAGGTAGAATCAAAAGTATTTGACAGCAGATTGGATAAAGATAAAAAAAGAATAATCAGCCATGGATGGCACTTAGAGATGGAGAATTTTGGTGACTGGGAGGATGGTGGTTCCTTTTGATAGTATTAAGGAAATTAGGAAGAGGCCACTGTTTGAGCCTGGTGATTCAGTGGATAGAAGGCCTGTTCTGAACTCAGGAAGAGTTCTCCTTCTTGAGTCAAAGTTGGCTTTGGACACAGGCTGTGTGACCTTGAGCTAGTCACTTAACCCTGCTTGCCTCAGTTTCCTCATCTGTAAAATGAGCTGTATAAGCATATGGCAAACCACTCTAGTACCTTTGCCAAGAAAACTCCAAATAGGGTCACAGAGTCAGATATGACTGAAAAGACAAAGGTTCAGGAGTGGAAGATAAAATTCAGTTTTGGTACATGTTTAGGTTGAGATGTCTACAGGACATACAGTTTGAAATGTCTAATAGATATGTAGAGATAATAGACTGGAGGTCAGGAAAGAGGTTATTGTTGGAAATAGGTCTTGGGAATCTATATAGAGATGACAGTTGAATCCTTGGGAGCTAATGTGATCACCAAATGAAGTAATATAGAGGAAGAAGAGAAGAGAAGAGGATAAGTTAGATATGCCCTTTAGACAGTGGGAAATACAATCCTGGAAGTCAGGGAGGGGACCTGGGTTCAAATTCTGTCTCTTATGTTCATTACCTAGATTACCTTGGGCAAGTCACAATTTCAAATTCTGGATATGAGTGGGTACTTTAGTCTTCTGAGATTTTATGCTTGTCTTATTCAATGACCTAAAAATAAAACAAAATAGTATTTCATTTTGAAAAACTAAAAAATTAAAATATTAAACTTAAACATAATTAATAACATCTTCCTATTTCTCTTAACATATTTAAAGTTATTTAATTTTTAATAGAGCTTATCAGTATTCTCTATTATTAAAACAATAAGATTTTATTTAAGTAATTTGAAGTATCTGGGTCATATTGTTAAAAGTTATCTACAGGGTGATTGTGGGGAAAACTTTTCATGTTTCTTATGCTGACAGGGATGAGGAGGAAAATTACCTACTAATTCTGATAGGTTAGTCATACACTAAATTTAGTATTACCAACTCTTCCAAAAATCTGAATCTTTATCACAACACCAAATTCTTGAAGCATTGAGCTTAACAATGCATTGCAATTCATACATGAAACCTCTGCCCACAAAATTTTAAGTTGAATAAAGAATTATACATGAGTGAGGCTGAAATAATCTCTTACAATATGGCAAGTTCTCCAGGGTTATTAAAAAAGGATAACTTATTATTTCTATTTAACATATAAAGATTTCATCTTTGTACTTCTCCTTTTCCCTACCCAAGTAGTCTGATTGATAAGATACTAAACATGTGGCTTACATTGTTTTTTATTTGCTAGAAATGCATTTAGTCTGAAATTACAGCTATTGGCTATTGTGTTTAACTGTTTGGCTTGATTTTTCAAGGATGGTACCATCTCCTTATTTATCTTATAAAGCAAGAAAGTGGTTTAGTGTTGAACAGAGATGAGGGTGAAATGTGAAGCTTTTAAAATTCTTGTTTAAGAGGAACTGCTAAAATATTGTGATAAAATGACAGGGAGAGGTCTTGGGAATCAATGTGTATTAATGAAAAGGAATCCATTTCAGAACATTCTAGTAGGCTTCTAGACCTTTTTTTATTTGAATCACTTACTTGATTTTCCAAAAAATTATATTTGATCTTGAAGAAAACAATATGATGACATGATTAATATCAATTTAGATTTTTAGGCATGTATTTTACAAGAGTCGTCATATTAAAAAGCAAATCATTTTTAAAAAATGTGCCCTGGAGGTATTGATAAGGGGAGAAGGGAAGGGAAGGTGATATTTTGCGTTTTTATTAATCAGCATTGAAAAAAACCATAGAATAGTTAAGCTCTGTAATTCAGAATCTGTTAAATTAGAGTCTTGTAATAGATGGGCTAAAAACTTTGACACTATAGAGCAGCATTGGCAAAGATGTGGCATACTTGCAGAGCTGGCACTTGGGGTGCTGCTCTGTTCCTCCTCTTCCCAGCTCCCGAGGACATTTTTTGCCCCACTCCTCTGTCCAGTTAATCTAAAGCAAGCACTTCCTCCCTCAACTCCCTCTGATAATCTGGGGGTTTAGACAGCTTGAATTTGCCCTCGAACTTGGAAAAGATTCACAATTAAGGCTATAGAGGAAGGATAGTTTTGCTAACAAAATTAATCTTATAAACAAGATTCTGAAATATATGCTTTTTTGAATTACTATCTGTGTTTTAGTGCTACACTTGGTATTCTAGATATGTGGTTTCACTTAACCTCCATCTTGGTGTCCTCATCTCTAAAATGAGTTTTTAGATTAGATGATCTCTAAAGTCCTATTGTTGTTCAGTTGAGGTCCTTTTTATTGTTCTTTTGTGTCTAACTTCCTGACCCCATTTGGGGTTTCCTTATCAAAGATGCTGGAATTGTTTTTCTGTTTCATTCTCTAGTTGATTTTACAAATGAGGAAACTGAGACAAATAGGGATAAGTGATTTGCCAGGGTCACAAAGCTGGTGTATCTGAGGCCAGATTTGAACTCAAGAAGCTGAATTTCCCCAATTTCAGGTCCAACACTCAATCCACTGCGCCACCTGCTCAGCCTTCCAGTTCTCAAATTTGGTGACTAAATTATTTAAAAAGATTTCAGTGTCTTTGACATTTGTATAAATGGTTGCTAATTATAAGTTATCTAGATAGTAAAGGCTATCTGTTAATTCTGTGAAAAAATAAATATATTAGGTGTTGTTATTCAATGACCTTAAATTAAAAAAAAAGAATTATTCCAAAAATATTCTGCAATATAGATTGGTAAATTAGTGTGAACTAGTGAGGTTGTATGATATACCTTTCCATAATAGATATTGCATTGTCAGTTTTGAGAACTTTATGTATTAATGTCCTGTATTGAAACATCCACTTTTTTTTTCCCCATTGGGTTCTAGACACCACAAAGGAGAGGAATGGTGATTATGCAAGAGTTATATTTCTCCATGTATTTTGCACATTATGGGCATCTCAGAGAAGAGAGCCCCACTTTTCAAATATACATGTATATTCTACCTGTATGTGTACATGTATAATATTGCCTATACATCTTAATGTAATATTCATTGATATCTCCTGGCTCATCTTTGGAATATAGACCTAATACTTTCTTTTCAGTTGCCTTAATGGGATCAACATCTAGATTAGTGGTTTTCAAAAAGTATTCACTGGTAAGCAGTTCTGCTGTAAATTCTGCTCTGAAATTTTGGATGTTATGTTATTTCAGATAAAAATTCACAGGTAATTTTGTTTAATGTAAATTTCATGGGCCCAGAATAAGTAGGATGTATGTATTATTCACAAAATAAATAAAACTTATCTATCATACATAACTTCAAACTAACTAGACTAACCTTGAAACCTATTAGACATTAAACTTGGAAAGTATGTAATAAAAATGACCCGCTACTATTAAGTGGAAACTGCATATTCAATTTTACCTTGGTGTTGCTAACTTAAGCTTCTGTGTGCTGTGATTTCCTTAGGAAAACTGTGTTGTAAATTCAAGTTTTGTTGTGGTTAGATGTAGGGTTAAGTAGAAATTGAAGATGAGTTATTCAGTAGCTTGTTAGGCTCTTCCCTTTCCTCCATCACCTTTTTTTTTATTTTATTATGAATTCTTGGGATACTTTTACCTAAGAAATCTTTAGAAAAAATCTTTCTTGAAGAGATAGGGTCTTTCCTTTTTTTTTTTTGGTAGTTTTAAGGGAACATCATGAGCTAGTTTACCTTGTTCATGCTAGCAATACAATAAGTTTCTTGGAGCAGTTGCCATAATTTACACTTTTCCTTTATTCTTGACAGACCTTAGAACACTGAGCATATAGTAGACCTATATAAAAAATTATTAAACTAAAATCCAACAAGTATGACAGTCTGGGAATTTTATAGATGATAAATTGAAGTCCTTCAAGGAGCTTACAACCTAGTAAACTAAATACAATTACACAAATAATTAAATGTAATTAAATTAGTATATGATAAGCACATAAGAGATGTAAAGATTAAAATTTAGGGGAGACGGGAGACTGAGGCAGGTAGAAATTAGTTTCTCTCTGCAAGGAGTATTATATTTTTTAGAGGTTTATTAAAGGATAAAGATTAAAGAATATACAAGTAAGAAACATGCCTAGGCCAGAGGCCTAGACAAAATAACCTCATATCACGCAAGAGACCGCCTGCTCCAAAACGGAAGTCCAAAAAGAGCCAAGAGAGAGAGCCTCAAAAGCCTTTGAATCAGCTTAAATACCTTCTCGATTTCGGCCCAGGTGAGATTACAAGGCATTCTGGGGAAGTGGAGCAAAGGCTCGTGGGGATTGTAGTCATGTATTCGAGTCTATTTTTTACAGAGAAATAGGGTATGAAGTGTTATATGATTTCATAGGAGAGAGAAAGCAAAAGCAATTCCAACCAGAAGCAACAGGGAAGGCTTCATAGATGAGATGGCATTTGAATTGGACCCTTGAAGGATGGGTAGGATTTCTGAGCTCTACTTTGACTTTCTGAGGTCCTTTCCCCATCAATACCCAGCATCTTTCCCAAACAGGAAGATCACTGTGGCCTCTTTCTTTGATTGGTCAGTTCTTCCTAGGATCTCCATTTTAAGAAAAGTATCAAGCCAATGACTTCCAATCCTTCTTGACTTTTTCCTCCCCTTCACCCCCTCCTTTTTTTTTTTAATGTGTTATCTTTCCTTATTAAAATGTAACTTTCTTGAGGGTAGAAACTGGCTTTCTTTTGCTAGTATTTCTGTTATCAACACTTAGTACATGGCACATGAAAAGGGCCAATTAAATGTTTCTTGAATTGATTTTCAGGGGAGATTGGTGGTAAGATTTTCTAGGTAAAGAGAATGAAGTGTGCAAATGTTTTTGGAATAGTATGATAGGTGGGAAAGTATGAGAGATGTGTGGAGAACTGTTTTATACTTAATATATTTTTTTTTAAATGGCTATGTTCTAGATCTTTCTTTCACATTCCTTCTATTTACCTTCACTGAGTCCTGATTTGTCTCTGACCATACTATGCCTCTGGCCTTTCTCTTCAATTACTGGCTGTAACTTCACCCATTGCCAAATTCCTTGATATTTGTCCTGGAGGAGTCAGGACACTTACATCCACCTTTGCCACTTCCATACTCTTACTGTCATTTAGCAAAGTTCACAGAATCAAAATTTTCTACTTATAAACAGTAGGATGACTGTTGTATGAGAGTTTTCAGGTCATCCTTTTTTCTTAAGGAGTTTTAGCATCTAACTCATCTTCCTCTTTAATTCTTGACTTTATACTAAGGGACTTCAGCATTTATACTGATTGTTCCTTTAATACCTTCCAATTCTTTATTCTCCTTAAATTTCATGACCTTTATATGACCTCATAAGGATAATCATAGACTAGATTTTTACCATTACCCAGAAGGGCATTATATTTCCTTAATTTAAGACTTATATTTCTCTAGTGGACTGTAATCTTTCATCATTTCTATTCTCCTTTCCCTTATAAACCTATTTTTCACTCTTCATTTAAACTTCCAATTCTTCTATACCAAAGTACTTTCTTAGGCCATTGCTCTTACTGTGTCTTCACTTCTGTCTTCATTAATTTTGACCATATAGTTAGCAAATTCAACTCTATGCCATCTACTATTTTTGAATCTCTAGCACCCTGGTTCTATCACCACCCACCAAACCTCAGTCCTGGATTACTCCTATATCCATGTCTTTCTGCTCCTACTTATGCTGCTGAAAGGTGATAGAGGAAATTGCATAACTGCTGACTGAGTACATTCTAAATTCATATCCAATTTAACTGAACCCTCACCACAGCAAGTCAATCTGTTTATTTCCTAATTAACAATTTTATTTCCCACAAAAATATTTTCTAAATCATGATTCATACTTTGCTTTTACTCTTAATTGAGGATCTTGCTTTATTAGGAAAAAAATTGAGGTTATTTGAAGTGAGTTTCCTCTTCTCTTCATACCCCAAATTCTTTGACATTAACACTGACTGTTCTCTGTTTCCTCTGAAATGAGATGTCCTTTTCTTCTTGCCTTGGAGAAATTCCTATACAGGGGCCCTTGATCCCATCCCTTTCTGTCATCTTTAGTAAATTATAACCTTGTTATCTTCCCTTTTCGTTAGTCCTTTCTACCATTATCCCTATCTACCATTCTTTATGGATTCCAAATATACTCAAATTTCCTACATCCCTCCATTTCTCACCTACACTACTAGAAGCTGCCTTCACGTCCTTCTTATTTCTTTTTCCTTTATAATCTGTCATCGCTTAACTGAACTTGCTCTCTCCAAAGTTACCAGTGATCTCTCAATTACAAAAGTTGATGGTCTTTTTTTTTAGTTCTCATCCTTTTTCACCTATCTGCCCTTTACCACTATCTCTTCCTGGATACTCTCTCCACTCCTGAGTTTTTGTGTCAAAAGTTCTACTTGCTCCTTCTAAGTTTCCTTTGTTGGCTCATATCCAAGTCAAGTCCTTTAATATGAGTGAAGTCCTCTTACTCTCATCTCTGATGAATTTTACATATATAGATACATATACATGTGTGTTTATATATGTATTTCTGTATAGATCATACATCTGTCTTGCAATAGATTATGCATCTCCAACCTCAGTTACTCCCCTGAACTTCAGTAACAATTGTGTATTGGACAATTTGAACTCATTATTTCCTAAACAGAACTTTACCCTATAACTCGGGACTCTTCCAAACTTTCCTGGGTCTTTCAAATGCAGCCACTATTCTATTCTCCTGGATTCTTAACTTGTACTCTCTTCTGGATTCTTCACCCTCACTTCCCACAACATTCATTTGTCAAAGCTTGCCATTTCTCTTGACACAAGGTCTCACCCCATTTTTACTCATACTACTACCACCTTACCATAGGCCCTCACTTGGTCCTCTTACTTGATTCTTTCCCTATTCCACCTCATCTTCCACCCTGCAGTCAAAGTGATTTTCCTTAAGTGCAGATGTGACCATGTCATTCTCTTAGTAAATATCAATGGCTTCTTGTTGCCTCTAGGATCAACTACAAACTCCTATGTTTAGTGCTTCTCCCCCATGCCCCCCTTATTTTCTATCTTTGAATCAGTAGTGTTTTTTGGTTTCAAGGCAGAAGAATAGTAATGACTTGTTGATTGGGGGTTAATGACTTGCCCAAGGTCATACTGCTAGGAAGTATCTGAGACCACATTTGAACCCAGGTGCTTTGGACTCCAGACCTGAAAGTTCTATCCACTATGCCACCTAGCTGCCTGCTCTGTTCAGCTTTTGAAGACCTTTACCAAATTGTGCTAACATAACTTTATAGTCAGTTAAAGAACACATAAATATCTGTAAATTTCCAGGCTCATTATCCAATTGTGTTCTCATATCCACTTATTCAGTACTTGCTGCTTCAGATATTTGCAATTAACTGTGGGAAAAGATACTTAAAAAAGGGGGGGGAGGGATTTTGAAGATTCCAGGGGAAAAGTTCATAAATTTCAAACCTCTTGCAATGCCAGTCAGTACAGGCTATATTAATGGTTAAGTCCAGTACATGGACTCATCTCCCTTTGTTCCCATATCCATGTTCTCATTTGAAACTTTGCTCTAGTCGGCTTCTAGTGTTCTGTTTTATTGAATTCTTTTAGCATTATTGTAGTGCTTTTTATTTAAGAAAGCCCTTATTTATTGTAGTAATAGCCTCAAAGCATAAGAGTAAATAGTACCATGGTATAGTTGTGCCCCTGTACCCCTGCTTCAGTAATCCTCTGATTCAGTACCCAGGATTAATAGTAGGGTTTGCTCATATCCACAGTTTCAGCCATCTTCAGTAGGTTTTGAACTCTTGCAGACACAGGGGCCCTACTGCATATTACTTCCCTGCACTCACTCTGTATCCTAGACAAAAATACCTGGTACTCATACATGATGCTTTATGTCTTATGCTTTTGCTTTGGCCATCCTCCATGCCTAAAATGCACTCCCTTATCTCTGCCATATTGAATCCCTTTCTTTAAGAAGGAACTCACATGTTCTCCCTCTCAAACTACTTTGTATTTATTCTCTTTACTGTATATTTTGTAAGCTGCTTCCTACTAAGGATTGTTTCACTTATTTTATTTATATCTCCACTGCATAGTATGGGGCTTAGTAGGTACTCAATAAATACTTTTTGATAGATTTTATGAAGTTTAAGAAGATTAAATTGGCATCAGGGTGTAGAATGAAATGGAGAGAGAAAGGACTAGCCTGGAGGTGGAAAGGCTTATTGGAATAGTGCTGATAAGGAGTAGTAAGGGCCTGAATTATTGTGGTGACATTGGGAATGGAAAGAAGGTAACAGTTGAGACATTTTGAAGATAGAATCTATGGCAACTGTCTAGATGTCAGAGGTGAGATCAGTGAGTCAAAGATAACAGGGAATGCTTTAGTGACTTAGAGCTTGGTGCTGCCCTGATAGAGATAAGGTAATTAAGAGGAGAAACTGAGTTCAGGGCTAAAGATAGTATTTGACTTTAGGCATGTTGAAGTTACTGGGCAATAGTACCTCTAGGTCATCTAGGTGGAGATTTCCATTAGGTATTTGAAAATATAGCCTCAGAAGAAAGGTTACATATAGAAATAAAAATATAGGAATGATTGTTATAGACTAGAGTATATGAAGTCGGGAGTAATAGAATGCTCTCCATTCATTTAGGGGCCTTGGTGCCTTGGCTAGAATGTTCTCAGTCTTTGCTCTGGGACTAAATTGAGAACTTAAGACATATTGTACTCCCCACTGTCACCTACCCCTGCTCTTTGTGTGTGACCATAGTTAGAGGACTGACTTGAAACACAGCACATGCTGGGACTGGGCCATCCTTCTGTTCCTTTTCCAATCCTCCATTCCTTTTTTGGTATCAGACCAGTGCCTCAACTGTTTGGAATGGGGTTCTGAAAGGACGGATTCAAGGTCATATGGGTCAAAGGGGTTAGTTAGCCTTTACTTCTTCCTCCAGAGAAGGAAGATGGAGGGAACTACATTAAATGGCATATTCTTAAGTATAATAATAATGTTTTAAAAAGTTTTTTTAATTAACTATTTTACTTTCTCATCTTTCCCCAGAATTTTATTTGGGGATACAGGAGAGAATCTCATAGTATCACAATTTATTTTTATATTTATAATTTTTATAATATTTATATTTTATATATTATATATTTTTATTTATATATTATATAATTTTGTAATATTTATAATTATATAATATAAATAATATAGATAAGAAGGTGAGAAAATGTAGAATTACAGAATTTAGAAAACGAATATAGTTTTTGGCCTCAAGGAGCTCACATTCTTTTGGGGAGATAAGTGTAAACAAAATCAGTACAAGGTAATTTTTTGACAGATGGGATTAGGAAAGGTTTTATGTTGGTGACACTTAAGAAGCTGAGTTTTGTAGGAAATTAGAGATTCTTAGAGGCAGAAGTTGAGGAAGAAGTGAATTGCAAGCATGGGGAATGGTAGCCAGTGCAAAGTTGTATAGGCAGTAGATGTTGCACCTACTGTATGTGAAGAACTAGTTTGATCAGACTACAGAGAACACAAAGGGTAGCGATATATGATAGGGCTAAAAGAAGAGTTGGAACCAAGTTGTAAAGGATATTAAATGGCTAACTGAAAAATAATGTACTTGATCTGAATGTAGTAAGAAGCTATAATACTGGAGTTTATTGAGTAGGAAAGTGACATGGTTATGCCTGAGCTTTAGGAAAATCAGTTTGTAGCTATGTGGTGCCTTTACATAAATGTTCCTAGAATGCTGCTTTAATTATATTACTTAGCTGCTCAGAAATCATGTTGCCTAGCATGCAAAACCCTCATAGCCTGGTTCCAGTCTGACTTTGACTTTATCCAATTTTATTTCCTCTGTGCCAGTCAGTCACCTATGCACTCTCAGGTACTCAATGCTATGTAAGCACATAGCATTCCTGCTGCCTAGTTCTGAGAATATACTAAGTACGGTGCTATTTACAGGTAGTAGGTACTTAATACATGTCAGTTGAATTAAATTCCTAATTCAGTGTGTTTTTTCATATCATTGCCTCTGCTTAAAATTTCATTATTCTTCCTATCTAAATCATATCTGTTTTTGATCTATCAATGTGTAGTGTTTAGTTTCTGATTTGGAGTTCGGAAGACCTGAGTTTGAATCCTATTCCAATTACTAGCTTTGTAATTTCAGGGAAGTTGTTTGTTATGTGCAGGTCTAGGTTCCACACTGACTATCAGCCTCAGCAAAACAGAGGTGCTGTTCCACCCTGCACCAGGGAGGCCAACAAACCAGCCATGCATTACAATCAATGGCACGCAGCTTTCCAACGTCAACACTTTCAAGTATCTGGCCAGCACCATTGCCAACGACAGGTCCCTAGACCACGAGATTAATGCCAGGATCCAAAAGGCCAGCCAGGTACTTGGGCAGCTGCGCTGCAAAGTCCTCCAACACAGAGGTGTAAGCACTGTGACGAAGCTCAAAGTGTACAACGCAGTGGTCCTCAGCTCCCTCCTGTATGGTTGTGAGACATGGACACTGTACCGGAAGCACATGAAACAGCTAGAGCAATTCCACCAACGCTCCCTCTGGTCAATCATGAGGATCCGATGGCAGGACTGAATCACCAACCAGGAAGTCCTCCACAGAGCCAACTCCACCAGCATCGAAGTCCTGGTCCTCAAAACCCAGCTACGATGGTCTGGACACGTCATCCGCATGGACCCACAGCGAATACCAAGACAGGTATTCTATGGTGAACTGTCAGCTGGACTCAGGAAACAAGGCCGACCAAAGAAAAGATTCAAGGATCAGCTAAAGTCCAACTTGAAGTGGGCTGGCATCACACCAAAGCAACTAGAACTCGCTGCCTCTGACAGAAGCAGCTGGCGAACCCACATTCACCATGCTGCCACCACCTTTGAAGATGAGCGACGTCGACATCTTGCCGCTGCGCGTGAACGCCGACACCAGGCCACAGCCGCACCTCCTGTAACAACTGGCGTCCCATGCCCCGTGTGCCACAAACTCTGCTCCTCAGCCTTTGGACTCCAGAGCCACATGGGGGTACACTGTAGATGAAACTGTACAAAAACAATAGTCATTCTCTGTCACCGAGAGACTACCACTATACTATAATGATCTTTTCCAGCTCCAGCTTTCCAGAACTGGAAAAGAATCATAAAAATCATCTTGTTTCTTTTTTAGACTTAGACTTACTAGGAGAATATGAAAATGAGTAAAATTCATAAAGGATGATATCTAGTTGGGAAAATGGATAAACAGTAGAAATAACATAAATATATGACAAGGTTAATAAATGTTATGAGAGAGATCTGAAGAAGTAAATATTACTTGGCATCTGAGTTAGATCTAGAAAGAGTTTAATAAGAAAGGACAGGGAAAGGCACCTGCTTTAAAGTTAAGGAAGCAGGAAAAGGCAGGCAGATTTGGAAATGATAAGTTTGTTTGAAGCATTAGAGTTAGTGAAAGGGAGAGATGTAAATTAGTTAGGTTGAAGCCAGATGTGGTGGTCAGTATTAACAGTAAGTAGGCAGTAGGTGTCTACTTGAAAATTTTTTGATCAAAGATATGACCTGACCAGAGCTATCTTTTAGGAATGTTATTCTAGCATTGGTACATAGGATGGAATGAATCGGGAGATATTGAACTCAGAGGCCATTCTAGTAGTCTGTTGAAAAATAAATCACCTGAACTTAGGCAGTGGACATATTATGGTTATTGGTATCAGAACAACAACAGCAGCAACAAAATCATTTGTTCCTGATGCTCTTCTTTCCTTGCTTTTTTTTTAAGTCTTGGTCTTTGATTTCTTAAGTTTCTTTCTTATGCTCTTTTTCTTCACATTTATCTGCTCTGACATAAACAATTTTTAGGAAATAGAATTAATCAGAAGAGCCCTGCCTCTTCCTCCACAGCAGGGGTCCTCAAACTTTTTACACAGGGGGCCTGTTAACTGTCCCTCAGACCATTGGAGGGCCAAACCATTAAAAAAAAACAAAAAAAACAAAAAAAACTATGAACAAATCCCTATGCACACTGCACATATCTTATTTTAAAGTAAAAAAAAAAACCCAAAACGGGTACAAGTACAATATTTAAAATAAATAACAAGTAAATTTAAATCAACAAACTGACCAGTATTTCAATGGGAACTATGGGCCTGCTTTGGGTCGCCAAACAGGGGGTGTCTTATAAAAAACACCTAGTGATAGTGGTGGGCTTCTCAGAGTAGAGGTCCACCATTGATGTCAGAGGACAGATCACTGCTATCCGATGCCTGTATATAGTACTGGAGGTGGTGCTGGGCCTGTGACACTGTATACTGCTGTCTGGGATAGCGGAGGCTGCAGCGCTGTCTGTGATGGGCCTGTCACACCTTGCACAGGCCCAGCACTGCCACCACTATACCCGGCAGCAGTATACACAGTGCGGAATCCCCTCCCCCAGATGGCTGCTCACCATGCTGACTTAGGTTGACTAAGGAAGTTGTAGATTCTCTCTCAATGGTGGAAGTCTTTCAGCAAAGGATGGATGACAATTTTTCAGGTATATTTTAATGGGGATTCTTTTTTGTTTTTAGTTTTAAAACATTATTTTATTTGGTCATTTTCATACATTATTCATTGGAAACAGATCATTTTCTTTTCCTCCCCCCCTTGGTCCTTTGAAAAAATGGGAGGTCTTTTTTTCTTTTAAAAATATTTATTTTATTAAGTATTTCCCAGTTACATTAAAAAAAATTTAATTCATGTTTTAAAATTTCAAGTTCCAAACTCCGTCTTCCTCCCCTTAATAAGATAAACATATGTGAAGTCATGCAAAACATATTTCCATATTTGTTTTATTGCAAAAGAAAACATCAAAAAAACCCCAAAATTAAAATGCTTCAATCTGCACTCATAAGTCTTTGAATGAAAAAAAAAAGTCACTATATATTTGCAAAGAATTCAAAACTGTACTCTTTAGTAAGCCAAAATGAGCGAATTCTTCTCTGAAAATAAGCATGCTTACCTGTTAAGGATAACTGTTTCGACAACTCTAAGGTATCACCTCACACCTAGCAGATTGGCTAACATGACAGCAAAGGAAAGTAATAAATGTTGGAGGGGATGTGGCAAAGTAGGGACACTAATGCATTGTTTGTGAATTGATCCAACCATTCTGGAGGGCAATTTGGAGATATGCCCAAAGGGTGCTAAAAGGGCATCTTCCCTTTGACCCAGCCATAGCACTGCTGGGTTTGTATCTAAAAGAGATAATAAGGAAAAAGTCAGGTACAAGAATATTCATAGCTACACTCTTTGTGGTGACAAAAAATTGGAAAATGAGGGGATGCCCTTCGATTGGAGAATGGCTGAACAAATTGTGCTATATTTTGGTGATGGAATACTATTGTGCTCAGAGGAATAATAGACTGGAGGAATTTCATGTGAACTGGAATGACCTCCAGGAATTGATGCAGAGCAAAAGGAGCAGAACCAGGAGAACATTATACACAGAGACTGATACACTGTGGTACAATCAAATGTAATGGACTTCTCCATTAGTGGCAATGCAATGATCCTGAACAACTCAGAGAAAGAACACTATCCACATTCAGAGGAAAAACTGAGAGTAGAAACACTGAAGAAAAACAACTGCTTGATCACATGGATCGATGGGGATATGACTAGGGATGTAGACTCTAAAAGATCACCCTAGTGCAAATTTTAATAATATGGAAATCGGTCTTGATCAATGACACATGTTAAACCCAGTGGAATTGTGCATCAGATATGGGCGGGGGGTGGGAGGAAAGAACATGAGTCTTGTAAACATGGGAAAGTATTCTATATCATCTAATTAAATAAAATTTAAAAAAAGATAACTGTTTTGGGTCATCAGGGTTTCCATTAAATAATTTTTTTTTCAATTTTTTTTCAATGTATTCTTTTATATGGACAGCTTTCTGGGAGAGGTAAATGAAGGAAAATGTGACATGTAGGCAATGTAAAGACAAATGGATCAAAATTTGTTTAATAAAATTTTTAATGTATTTAAGATTCAGTAAAAAACTTATCATTAACACAGTAAAATATCCAAAGTATTCAAACCTGCTTGGCTCTGGATCCACAATTAATGTTGTCTAACTTATTATATTGCAAGCTCCTTCAAGGCAAGGTCTGTCTTTGGCCACTTTTTCTAATCTTAACACAGTACCTGGCACATAGTAGGAGTTTAATAAATGTTTATTGCTGACTGTAAGGAGGTAAATTTAGGGGTTTTTGACTGAATGTATTACACTAGTGGTTGCCAGGGATTAATTCAAATCCTAATAAAAATACTCAAGTTAGTTTGGGAATTTTATGGTGGTTTAATTAATATAGAGTGAGGGATTAAGAAGAAGAGAGAGAGAAAGGGGTATAAGATTTCTCCAGCCTAGCCTAAGCCAACGGAAGTTCAGAGAACTCAGTCATGAGACCTCCTCAGAAGATTTAATCTAGCTCGGCTTTCAGCCAGGAGGTCTCCTCCGAGATGAGGGGTCTCCTAGGAGGATAGCATTTTAGGAGGTAATGGAAAAAGGAAACACTCTCCCAGGTTGCTCAGGGAAGACGCCTCACCTAACCCACACCACAGAGCTTCTCCCAGTTATTTCACTGGCAAGCCGCAACCCACCAAAACTCCAGGACACTCAACATGCTGCCACAAGCCACACCATCCAGAGCAAGAGCCACATGTCTGTGAAAGAGCCCCGAGAGAGGAAGTGACACAAATATATAGACCTTTTTTTTACATCACTTCCTGCGTCTTACATGTACCAAAGGTAGCTTAAGCTTGACTTAGGACAGCCCAGGGGATCTGTCAGTTGTTTCTTACTTGTCATTTGTAGCACATGTCTATCATAGGCCATCCTTAACACTTAATCCTTAAGTAGGGTTGTAAACATTCCTGGTTGCTAGACTAAGCAGAGTGGAGTAAATCTAAAATTCACGTTGCCTGCTTGATTGGCTACTGCAAAACATTGTTACTATAAATATTTTTTTATATATGAAGACTTCATTTTTATCAGTGAGCTTCTTTACTTGAGTGATTGCAAATTGCTTCCAAGATGTTAACCCTAGATAGCTTAAGCAATATTTACCAATAATCAAATTCTAATTTATCCCTAAAGAGTGAGGGTTGATGTACTGAGTAATTTTTAAAAATTCTTGAGACTCTAGACAAAAACACTTTCCCTCAAAGTAATGATGTTTTTGTCATTTCTACTCTGCATCTTTCCTTTAGTTAATCAGGGTTTTATTGGAGAGTCTTTATAATGAGATTCAATTTTTAAAACATTTGATTTAGTACTTAATGGTGGTATGCATGGATTTAAAAGGATTCTTCAATATACTTGTTAAATTAATCCTCTTTCATCTTTTTACAAGCTTGTTAAACAAAAGATCATTTACTTGTTTCTAAGGAATGTTATGACTAGGTTGCTTTAGGTACTTTTACTAAGAATAGACATTTTTTTATGTTTTTTCAAATTTTATTTCTATTACCAAAAATGATGTATTAAAAGGACAGTTAATTGTGCCAACTATTTAACTTTTAAAATGAAAATTATCATACTATATATATATACATACACACTAGTTTTTAGTATATATACTAAAATGAAAATTATTATACTGTATGCTAAATCTTGAAGCATTATTCCAAATAATAAAAACTCATATGGGTAGATTAGTTGTTAAGTTGCATCAAAACTGAACTTTAAATGGGATGAATAAAAAAGTATAATTTTTAAAAGTAGACTTCAAATGGAAGTTTTCTTTTTAAAAAAGACAACTGTGAAATTATTTGAATTTTAAAATCTGGGTCTGGAAATACATAGAAGCCACAAACAGAGAGTAGTCTTAGTAATCTTCTTCCTTGGTGTTCCTGACTCTATAGTGAAAAATTAACTTTTTCCCCCCGTAGGTTGTTAATTACTTAAAGGACAGAAACTTTGTCCTATTCAACATTGAGAAATATTTAGTCTAAGAAATAAGGAAGACAAAACTAATGGTTTTGTCAGCTGTGGTCCCTAGTCAGTATCACAAAGTGATGCCTAATAACAAAAATCAGCATGAGTAAGTGGTAGAGTATATCAGGTAGTAGGATTGTAAACAGTCTATGTCATTATCAGAATTGATGGATTGAGGGGGTGCGAGATGGCTTAGTGGATGCAGATTCAGGCCTGGAGGTGGGAGGCCCTGGGTTCAGATCTGGTCTCAGACAGGCAATGTGATACTGGGCAAGTCACTTAATTACAGCTGCCTAGCCCTTTATTTGGTATTAATTCCAAGACAAGATAAGGATTAAGTTAAAAAAACAAAAGATGGAAGATTGAATTTTATTTGAAATGTACAAAAATTGTAGATGATATAAATAGGCAGTTGTAAAGTTTATTTGCCATCATTTGATTGTAAGAGGAAGATTGAACTGCAG